>NC_139808.1:7419581-7957081 GCF_963457635.1 Microchirus variegatus | reverse complement strand
TATTTTAATATCAAATTAAAGGAAATAAATAGGTCACGGTTTTGTTTTGTGCCTTTAAAACTGGAAGGGAGAGACAGAAAATTAATGACATACAGCAGCTGGGAATCAAACCACAGACCCCAGGACACATAAACCCATGTGATGTGTTGTCACACTAATCACCAGGTTTTAAATATCCGTCATGTGTTTCAGCGACGCTGCGGAGCGTCACGGTTTCACAGCTCAGAGCTGGAAAATGACATTACCGATCACCGTCATCGCAGACGGTTATGTTCACATGTAGGTTTTTTTGTTTTTTTTTTACCACCAATTCCAATTAAAGCGAAGAGGTCAAAGTTTAGATTCCATCTTCACTCGCACACACGCACACACATCAAGTCATGTCACAAAAGATGGAGTCATCATGCCGACAGCAGACGTTACTGCTGGTTTCATCACAGAGACAATTCCATGCTGGCCTCAATGTGTGTGTACATAGAGATATACCCCCCCCCCCCATCACACACACACACACACACACACACATGCACATGCAGTATTTAAGTGTCTTCTTGTCTCAGTTTTGCATCATCCCTGGTGACCTTTGTGTGTGTGTGTGTGGCGAGAAATTACAGAGGAGCAGGAATTAAAGAGGCTGCGACAAGGTCTGGTTTGTGGTAACTATGATGATGACTATAATGAGCAATAATAATAATAATAATAATAATATTATTGCCTTTTAGTAAGGCTGCAAATCTCTGTTATGTTATTGGTAAAGTTATTTGTCAATCATCAGACAAATTGATTGAATTAAAACCTGTCACTTATTTCCCCGTTGTTACAAATCAATGTACTTTTGGGTTTGTAAATAAAATAAAACAAGTTTCCCACCACAATTAATATTATTTCAAATTTTTTAATGAAATATGTACAGTACTTGGAACTAATATGTAGTAATAATAAGTCATTAACCCTTAGTCCTCACGTGACACAGATCTGTGCCGCAGGTGCACCCTTGGTGAAGTGCCATGGGAATAACTCCTTATATGGACATCCTAGGGGTGTGTGTGTGTGTGTGTGTGTGTGTGTGTGTGTGTGTTTATAGATCTCATATTCAGGCTTTAAATAATGCATTTTTAATGATTAATTTTGTATTGCATTTTTGTAGTGATATAAAGTAGCAATAATTGTGCAGAAGTCACACAATTTTCTCTTTGTTCATAAAAACAAGCCAAGTGAACTTTGAACTGTGGCGTGTTTCCAAATTTGACAAATTCAATCCGATTTTAAACATTTTAAGTACTTATTGCTCACATGTGTTTATATAGTTGGTGAAAATTAAACAAAAAATGTCATCAGATTGCCAAGGTTGTGCTGAAAAAAAGGATATAAGACTCTCTATACTGCACATTCTTATAGCCTCTGTACATACTGTATGGACATAGTAATGAAAAAAAGCAGCCAAAATGCTCTGTGTTCTAAGGGTTAACCACTAAAAAGACATATCTTTCCAATTTTAGGTCAATCAGTGAGATTGTACGGTGATTTTTCCCTATTGTGTAGCATGTACTCTGGATGTATGTGAATAAATATTTCATTAAAAAAGGACTATATCAACAACACTGGGAAATAATTAAAATGATGCTAATTTTCTTGAGGTTTAAATGCTAGGGTCTAAATTGAACCCAAGTGTCAACAGTTTTCGTAGGATGACAGGAGGGTTAAATGTTTTGGAACTGAATGTTGACATGTTTTATTATCGTGTCAGGTAATGAGTTGGAATAAAGTTGGACTAAAAAGATGAAACGCGAAGGTGGGTGATAATGTTTCTTATTATTTTTGACCGGGGAGGAAAACAGGTCGGATTATTTTCTGCCTTTAAAAAATGTCAGTGGTTTAAAAAACGGTCCCTCTTTACTCAACTTGATGATCGTGATGATCAATCAACACACGTGACTCTGATTGTTAACGATAATCAGAATAATTGACAATTTTATTTATTTTTACTCATAGACAAGGTAAAGGTTCATGTAAATTAGGTCGTATTGGCCTTAAATTAAAAATAAAGAAATTGTGTTTGAATGAAGTTGGCATTAAAGGGTGCAACACAGAAATGGATGAAGTTTCCACTTTATATTATTTAAATGACAGTCAAACATAGGCAGGGTCAATTTTCGGAGGTCTTTACAGGTGCATTTCATAATCAAAACTGGCACTGACACCTGTTGACATACTGATGTACTCATGTTTGTGCAGACTGCATCACAGAAGAACTGCAACTGCATTCTCACTGACAAGTAAAAGTTTTACATTCAGGAAAACTCCCACAGTCCAAAAACATGCAGATTAGGTGTAAGAGTGAATGTTTGTTTGTCTCTACATGTGTCCCTGTGATGGACTGGCGATCTGTCCAGGCTGTGACCCTGAGCCTTTTCGCTCTATGTCAGCTGAGATTGGCACAGCGCCCCCTGTGACACTCATGTGGAGGATAAAGCGGTAGAAGATGGATGGATGGATGGTGAAATTCTCGTTGTTTTCAGTGTAAATGTGAGGTGATGTGAAAAAATATCTATTGCAGATGGAAATTCTGGAGGGCAGCAGCAGGATCTCAGTCCACTCATCTATGATGACACAGAGTTTCATTGTTGGGGCCAAACAGGGAACAGCAGAAGTGAAAAATTCAGTGTTAATGATGTTTAGCGGAAATGTAAGAGTTTGTAATCATGTGCAACGTGATTTCATTTGGGACTAAATTCACTTCTTGCTGCTTGGAAAAAGGGACTGTTTTACTGTTTTACCTTTTCTGTTACAACAAGCTGAACATTTTAAACTGCACTTAGCAAAGACCACCGTGTGCAAAGGCCCCGGCGAAGGAAAGCGCTCGAGGATATTTTTGTCTTGTGCTAAGCACCACAGGACTTTAACTGTTCCTAGTCAAATTTGAAACTCAGCGTGATATAACCCCCGAGGCTCCACGGATCAGGAGAGACCGAGAGAGAGGGAAAGAGAGAGCACAGGATATACGGCTCTGAGACGAGAAAGAAGGTCTGTCCACAGGAAGTGGATTTAAAAGGTGCAGCTTGGAGCTCACAGTAGCACAGGTGTTTGACAGGTGGTAATCCAGAGAATGAGGACAGGAGTGAGTTTAGAGGAGAGAGAGAGTAAATGTGCACATATTTTTTTTTTGCATCTGCGCGCACATGTGTGTGTGTGTGTGTTTTGAGTGTTGTTCTCGGTCTGTGTGTGTTCTTGTGGCAGGCCATAATTGAGTCAGACACTTGGCCTCTGATTTCATCACGTTGGTTATGAAAGAGACAGTAAAGTTTCTCCTCACACACACACACACACACACACACACACACACAAAGAGAGGGAGAGAGAGAGGGCGAGCGAAAGAGAGGAGAGGAAACAGGGTTCCTGCTCCTCTGTTTCTTCAATATTTCATCATGTGGCGTAAAAACACGCCAACCAGTGAAGATAACCTGCTGCGGGTATGTGAATGTGTGCATGTGTGCATGTGTGCATGTGTGCATGCGTGTGTGTGTGAGAGAGTGTAACCAGGTCAGTCAGGCTCTTCACCTGTTGCTTGGAATCTGTTCAGTCAGAGCAGAGCTGGTTATGCTCTCTCTCTCTCTCTCTCTCTCTCTCTCTCTCTCTCTCTCTCTCTCTCTCTCTCTCACACACACACACACACAGGAAATCTACATAATGAAGATTTCCTGTGGAGCAGCAGGTGCTTCCTGCACAGATTAATCACATGTCCACGCACATACATTGAAGTAATCATTCCCTCTGGCCCGTGCAACATTCTCTCCGTACAAGGCTACGTTGTAAATAGTGACACAGACGTAAAAGCACGAAATAAAAGTGACACACAGATCTCTCTGAACTTTGAAATATGTCGTTATCTTAGTCCATATTGACTGAAAAAAGTGTTTAATTTAACCCATTATTTAACCAGGAAGTGTTGCAACCATTGTGTTTATCTTCCCGACACTTGTAAGTGACCCCTGCGTGTCCTAATTTTCCTCTACTTTTATGGGAGGGAAAAATCAAAAAAAACAATCCGGTCTTCGATCTTAAATGAGCCCATACGACCCAGTTGAAATCTATTTTTGTCCGCATAAGTTTGTGGTGAAGACGGCACTAGAAAAACAGTCAACAGAAGAGTCAGATGATTCACATCTGTTGGTGTCGGGCTGAGTCACTGAGTGATGTTAAGCGGTGACATGGATTTACTTCATAATAAAGGAAGCCTTTTAGAAATAAATGTGTGTGTGCTGTGAAGATACATCTGTAAAAATGTATCATTTGTGTTGTAAACAGATGAAGCTGCTGCATTTCCATTAAACTAGTGTGGTTTTATGTTTAAAAAAAAAAAAAAAAAAAAAGTTAATCTTATAAATAAATAAATTAATTAATTAATTAATCTACCTGCCTTGATCTTCTTGAGAATGTTTGCTGGTTTTGCTCCTCAGCCTTTTCCAAACTGAATACCGACGTCCGTAAACCGCTCACTCTCCTGCACCAAAGTCCACAGAGAGGATCGTAGTGTTCTGAACAAAGGAGTTCAAACAACAGAGTCAAAAAAAAACAACAACACTTTCAATTGTGAAAAATAAAATAGTCAATTTTCTCTGTGGATTGTACAGACCTCATGTTGGAGAAAAGCAGCAACTACAGTTTATATATTATTTATGATAGGGTAGAAATTGTAGATATATCTGTAAAGACAGAAAGAAAGAAAAAGTCGTCAGAATTAGATTGAAAATGTCTCAAACGATCATTATTAAGTCAGAATTTAGTTGTAAATATTCACATTTCACATTGTAGATATCAATTTCTCTCATGACAAACTTTTATACACATGAATGGAAACAGTGATGTAATTCGTCCTGGGAAGAACGAAGTGGTGGAAAGTTAATTTCTACGAGGAATAATCTGGATTATGAACATCTGCAACGACACATGCAACATATCCTGACTATTACATGTTAAAAAGAGCCGGTCACAGTTTGCTGCAGCACCGCAGTTTGAGCACCACTCGGGTGTTCCTAACAAAGTGGCCCCTGACTGTACACACACACACACACACACACACACACACACTCACTCACTCCACAGTCTCGTGTGTTTTCTGACGACGGATCGCTCAAAGATTGCACCATCGAGGCTCCGCCCCCTCCGGATGACGACATCGCAGGAGGAAACAACGTAACCCAAACAGAGTCCAGGTCCAGTCCTGTCTGTGTGTGTGAGTCGAGTCCCGGCGCCAGTCCCGCTTTAAAGTCTTGGAAGTGAGCAGGGACAGAGGAAGCCGGACTACGGAGGACCAGACTAGGACTGGACTGGACTGGACCGAGACAGGAACTTTGGTTTCTCGCAGCTCTCACAGACGGACAGAAAGACCCGGGGACTCGGTCTGACTCCGCTTTGTTCAGCTCCTCATAGAAGAGAAACGACACACACACACACACACACACACACACACACACACGCGTGTACGCAGTCAAAACTACTTTTACCTTTTTTCTTTTTTTTTTTAAACAAAAAAACCCAACATTTTCCGGTTTGTTTTTGCTTAACCTTCACTGTTCGTCCGTCCCGAGGAACAAACTGCACTGTAACAGTTGACTGACGACAGGTTGCGCAACCGACACAATAATATTCACAAGACAAAGACTGAAAGTATCAGAGCCGCTGTTTCCACCCGGAGTCAAACTTAGGAGGAAAGTTTCATCAGCCAGTGATTCACAGACTTCTGCTGCTGCTGCTGCTGCTGTATCTACAGGTTTATTACTGCGCAACAACAAGGTACAAGTGAAACTGTTCTCACAGCCTGTTCATGAACTGCACTGTAGATGAGTTTTGTTATGATGAAAATGCATGTTTATGTGAATTCACAGAGTCACGATATCAGATGCTGCACTTGCAAACAAATAATACTTTTAATGTCACATTTTATCTTCAAAGTAATAGAAACAAATGTTTTCCTCTTTTTTTAAGAACAATGTTTTTCAAACTCTGTATTTGACAACACATTTGTGAATGGCGTAAGAGTCCTAACTGTTTTTAAACTGCCATTACATTGTTGTGATAACAAGGTAAATCAGACATTAACACATTATATTTAAAACATTTACATAGTTTTTAGGCAAAAGCTGTAATATATATGTATATATACATATATGTGTGTGGGCATATATACATGTATATATATATGTATATACACACACACACACACACATATATATATATGTATATATATATACACACACACACATACATATATATACTGTATATATACACACACACACACACACATATGTATAGACACATATGCATCCTTAGCCCATGTGTTGTTTAAACAAACATGATATTTAACTGGACTTATTTAGTCTATAAATACTTGATGGTAAACATTGAAGTAAACACAGAAAAAGACAACTGTTACAACTGAGGAGGACTGTTTTGCCTGAAAGTTTTTAGTAAACAAACAAACAAACAAGGAAGTGGACCCTTGAGCACCACTACTGTATTTGAAAGAGTTGCAGGCTAAAGCATTAACCAGTGGCACCTCGTTGTTATCGTTATGTAGATTTTCAAACTTGTTTCACTGCAGCACAAGGAAGTTCAGTATAATTAAAAATAATACTAATATATTATGCTGGATCACATGATGAAGGACAAACACATATTAATGACAGTCTATGCTGAGGCATCACACACTAAACTAATGTCAACAGGGAAGTGAACATGTTTAATTAACATCAGTATTTACTCACCAAGTTGGACTGTTGACACAGGGGAAGACAGGTGGGGATTGAGGCTGTTGATCAGACCAGGTGACCAATATCACTGCTATATTTCTGACCAGTCTCGATATATTGGTTTTCTTTTTATCATTCTGATTAAAAACGTGCAGGTACATCTTTTCAGCTGCAAGTACCTAGTGGAGTTCAAACTTAGCATCAGAACGGGGGGAATAGGTGATTTACGTGACTTTTAACATTGGCGTGGTTGTTGGTGTCAGACGTTCCGACTTCTGGGTATTTGAACCTGCTGATCAGCTGGGTTTTTCATGCACAATCATCTCTACATGTACAAAGAATGGTCTGAAAAAACTTTTAAACCACTTTCTGTTAATAGCTGGACTGAATAACCAGATTTTAACATGTTATTGGTGTGTAAAAAGAGCAGGACAAGGGACTAAAGATGGTGGATATTTTTAGACTTAAACAGGGATTTGGCAAACTATGATATAAACAACACAATTCTTTGAAAGAAGGATGAGGAAATAAAAAATAAAAAAAGTGGTTTAAACCTAGTTACAGTGACACACATCTCTTTTTAAATGGAAGCTGTAGCATTCATCTGATTCAACTTGTCCAAAAAGGTGTGGAAAATCAAACCTGTGAAAGGAATGCTGGACATCACTAAATATACTTGACTGTAACGTCACGAGAAATCAGCAGAGCCGAAGAGATGAGACATCACATAACTTTAGTTTCACTATGGCCGTCTGTGTGTGATGGAAAAACCACGTTGCCACGGTGACCACTGTGTGACTCACATTGTTTCACCACAGAGAGAAAGCAGGGTTGCCCAACACCAGGTTTTCACACAGTATTACCACAACAGCTGCAGGCTGTGAAAAACTCAATATAAGTCCCTGTGTGTGTGTGTGTTGGGGTGGGCCATGTTGACTGTATTTAAAGCCTGTTTAAAGTATAAACTGTTGTCCTGTGATGCAACAATCTGAAAGCTGTAGTGTCTGTCAGCTTACAGGAAGTTGCATCATGAAGCCTATAGACACATTAACTGTAACACGAGCAGCAGAGCACGGAACACGGCGGGACGCGAGACTAACACAACGTCTATTTATGTAATTTTTTTTGCGAGTTTGTGCGTCCGTCGTCGGCTCCGACACACAACTCACCTGCTGACAGGCCAGCAAGTCTCTACTGGAAACATCCTCGACATATATCAACCACTCTTACTTTTACAGCGCGTCGCTGAACAGCAGTTTTTTCCAATACTGGAAACACAGTGAAAAAATGTTAGTGGTGTAATAATTAACCCGATGTCTCCATTTGTCTCCTCCAATGACAGATGAGCGTCACCTCAGCCAGATCCCAACTGAAGAGGCTGTTGGACGAACCCCAGGATCATTTAGTGAAATGTAAAAGAGCCCGCCTGGCTCCGCCTCCTCTCGCAATCGGCCTTTCACCCTGCCTGCAACCCATAAGTCCCGCCTCCAAATCAACTCAAAAGAAATCACCATCAAGAGTGGGACCGTATTTACTGTACGAGCGATGTGACGGCGAGGAGACGTACAGGGCGGTGCATGTACACACACAACAGCAGTACACGTGCCAGGTAGTGCATGCACACACACACATACTCGCTCTCTCTCACACACACACATAAATAAATACACAGTAACTCATGACTGTACGGTCGCTATGGTTACAGGTGCTCCCTCTGCGCGGTTACCAGGAGCAGTTGGCCGCCTACGCCCAGATCGGTCGCCACGACAACGTCTGCGGCTTGCTGGACGTGGTCGTCGGCCAGGACAGCGCGTTCGTCTTCCTGCCCGGTCACCACGGCGACATGCACGCGTACGTGCGGAGCAGGAAGCGGCTGGGCGAAGAGGAGGCGGGGCTTCTCTTCGCTCAGATGCTGAGCGCCGTGAGGCACTGCCATCGCCACGGGGTCATCCTGAGAGACCTGAAGCTCCGTAGGTTCGTGTTCACCGACAGATACAGGTGAGGTGGTGCACACAAATTAGTTAAAGGTGCATTATGTAATAAATCTAAAGCAACTGGCCGTAAAATCCTCCTAATATGTCACAGAGACTCAGGAATAATGTTCATATAACAAACTGAACTCACCAACAACAAAAGTACAGCCAAAATATTTGCATTAAAAAATCTTTTGCAGACTGCAAATCATGTTTATGTATTGAAATCATGTTTTGGCATGTGGCGCCACCTACTGCCGTCTACCAATCATTGCAGTCAGTAGAGTCTCAGCTGCCGAGCAACCACGGGTTGCCAGTTACATCAGAAAATGAAGCCAAAAGACCTTGGTATTTTGAATTTGAATGTAGTAACCGTTTTTGGCCACATTCTTACATATGGTGCCTTTAACAGGAAGAACTTTTAAATCACCCTAAATTCCATTAAGAAAAACTGAACTGCCCGTTTAGCACAGTTAAAGTAGCACCTTGATATGTCTTATGTCTAAATAATAATAGAACACTGTGACATATAAGTGTAAGTCAGAATTAACCTGATTTGTGTGTTTTTTTCTCCTGCAGGACACGACTCGCCCTCATCGGACTCGACGACTGCGTTCTCCTGCACGGTAACCATAACGACGATTCTCTGACGGACAGACACGGCTGCCCGGCCTACGTCGGCCCTGAGCTGCTCAACAACGGGAAGGGCTCTTACTCTGGTCGCGCAGCGGACATCTGGAGCCTGGGCGTATCTCTGTACACCATGCTGATTGGACGATATCCGTTTCAGGACACGCAGCCCGCCGCTCTATTCGCCAAAATCCGCCGCGGCACCTACAGCCTCCCCGATTGGCTGTCGCCGCGGGCCAAGTGTCTGATCGGCTGCATGTTGAGGAAGTCGCCCGACGAGAGACTGGAGGCGTCCGAGCTGCTGATGCACCCGTGGCTGACCAATCCCTGCACGCCACATTACAACGCGCACAAGACTGACCACGGCTCACACACGACGCCGCCAAATAAACAAGAGGACGATGACCAAGTTGTGCCAAAATGGATTCCAAAACACTGACACTCCTGCACATATTCACTCACATGTGTAGCTTAACCCCAAAAAAACACATATATTGACATTACGTCACTTAGGACCAAATATAGCAAACTACAGAAGTGCGAGCAACCCAAAGCCTAAATTCTGCAGCTGAACACAGTGTGAACAGGAAAGAAATCAATAAAATCTCCTCAATCTTAACTTCAAAAACACAAAGATAAGCATTGTATTAACACAGAGACAATCTGATCCTGGATTACTTGACCCACTTTGTGCCTTCCTCTCTCAACTCCAGGTCCATCTCCTCAGAAAGTGACCTGAACATAACTCCGTCTCTTCCATAAATCATTGAACAACACAGGATTCATAACTAAGTTATCAGTCACAGAACCGACGGCGCGTCCAGGTGCTTGTCGTAAAAAAAAGAAAAGAAAAAAAAAGTGATTCGTCCAAATGTTAAACCAGGAATGTGTGCGTCTCTCCTGACTGGATTTTATTTCCACAGCTTGATAGCATTACAGAAAGCTTCCTGTCAGTGTTGCATATCCATCTAACCAGCTACATTTGACCCCCTTTTTAAATGTTAACAAATCCCGCAAAGAAACAAAGTCAACAGTAAATCACTAAATACAGAAAACACAATAAAAAGTAGTCATGTCATTGTGCTGTGGTTGATTTCTGACTCTTGGCCTCAACACTAATGTTGTCCACTGAGACGACTCCGTACCCAGCTGTAAAGCCATACATTGTTTGACCTTCGACATCTTCAAAGGGAACCAGAACAAGGTGGACCACAGACAGGACGGATAAATCACTAAATAATACTAACACACAATGTTGATCTTGCTCTTGACATGGGTTTTGTTGACAATCAGGAATAAAAAAAAAAAGGTTGATATTTGACTTTGTCTGGTAAGCTGATTTCTTCCTCTGTGCTAAAGTCTCGGCATCAACAACAGCTTTTTGTTGTTTTTATGTCTGTCAAATTCTGTCGTCATTGGCGTTTGGACTGGAATGATGTCACTGAAAGTCGGTTCTCGCGTATGAGCAAACTGTCAAGTGAGATTAACTCATGCAACATGTGCATGTAATGCTCAAGCTTGTCTCGAATAAACCTGGTGTAACAGAACCCTTTTTTCACGGCAGATATTTGTCCGACATTTACATTAAGTTCAAAGGTAGTTCACACTAAATACTTGACACTTTAACCTGTAGAAGCTGCATGCACGTTTCCTAAAACAACAAAACTAATGGTGTCTTTTAGAACATTTTGGCCATGTTTACAGGTCATAAGGCCTTGAAGAAGAAAGGCTTTGGAACAGTTGAAATAATTAAATCAAAACCCCTAAATAAGTCAGTTTTGAGAAGGTTCAAGGTTGGTCCAAATGCATAGATTGCATAACACGACTTCTCTTTAAGTATGAATGAACTGCAACAGGACACTCTCTCGCTGTGTGTGTGTGTGTGCCCATGTATTACTAATGTTGTGGGGACCTAAAACTGTACACACAGTCACATTGTGGGTACTTGTCTGCTTAAGTCCCAACAATGTAAATGACTATATTTTAAGGTGAAGAAATGTTATGGGTTAGGTTGAGGGTAGGGTTAGGGTCAGATCTATAGTAATTATGGTTAAGTTTAGCGTAAGTCTCCAGGAAATGAATGTAAGTCAATGCAATGTCCCCTGAATTTATGAAAACCTTGTGTGTGTGTGTGTGTGTGTGTACTCAGATGTCACAACCTGTGTGAGACGCTGTCATGGAGAAATAGGTCGATGACAAGAGCAACTGTGGTGTCATGACTCATCATCAGTGGCTACAGTGTTTCAACACACCTGGTTACGCGGCTGTTTTTCAGAATGAATGACAAGTCGATGAAGGCCACCTGACCGCGGGACACCTGTTTATACACCTGTACAAAAGCGCATCTTACTTCTCTCTGCCGGAGTATTTACCCTCACTAGTAACTCCCTTAGATCACAAGGAGGAGTGAAAACACCAGGAAGTGAGAACAAATACTATAGAACAGAAATGACACGGCTTCAAAGTAAAGATCCATGATGATTGACATAAAAAAATAAAAAAATAAAAACATCAAAGGGTCCAGTTCTCTTTTGATGGTCCTGGTCCACTCTCTGTGGAAGCAGAAGAGTCTAAAAACATGTCACAGTCAGACTTATTTCAGGAACACCTCCAGATCTTAGAGCCTGAGCAATCATGACTACATTCATGACTAAAGTAGTGGAGTAGTTGGTGGATCATCAAAACTATTTTCTGAAATGTCAAGCTGACAGTAAGATGACTAGATACATGATCTAATATAAAAGCAGATGATGTGTTGAATTATTGTGGAATGTTTTTTTGTGTGTGACTACACAACAGACCAACAGCAGCCGGTGAACTGCCTTAAACTCTTATACTGGATGGTACAAACTTCACTTTTTGTTTCCATGTCTCTTCTATTCACCATTAACTAGGTGCTTACTAAAGTCGCATACTAGCCCTTTATTAGTAATCATTAAGCATATATTAACCTTATTCTACATAACCGTATTCTACCTCTATTACGACATGAATTAATTAATGATTTTTCCTACACAAGGTCTTAATACATGCTTACTAATAAAGGGCTCGTATGCCACTTATATGCATGTTAGTAAGCACCTATTAATGGTGAATAATATTCACCATTAATAATTATCACATTATCACATATTATGTGTTCCCTGATCTAAAGTGTATTATGTAAATGTAAATTCATCTTGAAACTAAGCCACACTCCAAAAAATATATTTGCTATAAATAACCCACAGAAACAACAGTTACTGTAAGTGTCTAGATACATATCTGGTTTCTAAAGTGAACCATCTGCTGAATGTTTAATATTACTAATAACTATGAGTAAACACAGTTCTGGTTTTTCTTCACTTGCTTCACACTCCCTTCCTCATTAGTATTCTCTCTCTCTCTCCCTCTTTATCTTGCCGTTATTTAAAACTTGTCTGAAGGCCATGTACAAAGCCTCCTTTTATTTTTAACATGAAATGTTCACCACTCGTTCTAATATTGGCTCTGCAGTACGTGGGATTGGAGTTGCCACGAGGTCTGCAACGCTCAGCCATGCAAACTCCACCCCAGAAACACGCCACTTTGTTAGAACATCTGAATTTAGTCCCACAGTTCTTTGCTCAAAGAGCAAATTTAGTTAAATCTTTCATTCATTTTCTCGATGTTTGTTTCTCTTCCGGAGTAATTAAAACAAAACGATAAACAGTATCAGAAAGTGCTCATAAAATCCTAGAAAACACACATAAAGAAGTAATTGCTTCATAGCAGTTCTGTTTTGTTATTTTTTTTAATTTTATGTTGCAATTTTCATTTTACTTCATTTTACAAAACCATATTTTTTTAAGGAAATGATTCAAGTATTTTTGCACGTACAGACATTAAAATAACTGAAAAACGTCAACCTGCCTGTAATACAGGAGTAGACAGGGAGTGAAGCAGCTGTTGGACATGAACACAGAGTGTGGCAGGTTTTTTTTGTGTGTGACCGATTTGTGTTAAAAACCACTCGACGGCAGATTCAATTCTGCAACTGCCAGTCGTGTTAAGAGCATTGGTTTCTCTCTAATCCTTCATTTGTCTTCAAAGAACAGATTCTCTGTTCTAATGTTAGTCCAAAAAAAAGCAGTCAATAAACGTGTCTCGTGTATGTTCATTGGTCACCTATGCAGTTGGTCAGGAACCATTATCAGTTTCCATGTCGTCTGTGTCGTCGCCCTCTGAGCGGCAGATTTCCTCAAGTGCCAGCTCTGAAAAACAGGAAACAGGGAAACCTGAGTGTTAACTTTCCACGGTGATGTCACGCAAAATAAAACAACAAAAACATTCCAAGTACACTACCGTTCAAAAGTTTGGGGTCACATTTGAAGGAAAAGCACTTTTTTCAATGAATATAACACTATATGAATCAGAAATACACTCTATACATTGTTAATGTGATAAACGACTATTCTAGCTGCAAACTTCTGGTTTTTAATGTAATATGTACATAGGTGTATAGAGGCTCATTTCCAGCAACCATCTCTCCAGTGTTCTAATGGTACATTATGTTTGCTAATCGCAGTAGAAGGCTATTGGATGATTAGAAAACCCTTGAAAAGCCTTGTGCAATGATGTTAGCACAGTTGAAAACAGGTTTTGCTGGTTCTTTGACAAAAGGGTAAAATTATTATTTTTAATAAAGATCATTATTTCTAAACAAATCTAAACGTCTAAACGTCACCTATGCAAACAAATTGCATAGGTGACGGTAGTGCGACTCTGTGTGTACCTTCGCTCTCGCTCAGCTCAGGAATCTTCCTCAGCGTGTCTCGCACAGCGGGGATCACCTGGTCGTACATATGCAGCAGCGGCCTGCAGCTCTCGGAGAAGCTGCTGTGATGCAGCAGCAGCCAGTGCAGCAGCAGCAAACACTCCCTGAGCAGAGACGCCGCCGGGCCGCGGCACCACGCCAATGACTCGGATGAGCTTTGTTGTCGGGGTGAGAGCGAGCCTGAGCGGACAGGGATTTCAAATTTCACCGAGGGTCAAAAACTGCAATTTTCTCATGTCATTTAGTTTAAACCGAACATTTAATTGACCTGTCGGCTCCTGAGAGCCACGGAGATCCAACCACTGACGATGGAAAACGATCACCACGGTCTGAACCAGCTGATAAGAGACAGAGACTTGTGTAAAACAGTGCCAAATGAAGTTAAGGGTCAATATGAACGAGACAGAGCAGAGAGTTTTACCTCAGTATAACACTGACAGCTGCTGTTCAGGTTTGTTGTCCAGCTTTCTGCTCTCTGAGTCAAAAGTCGGCTCAACAAACGAACAACCTGAAAAACAATAAATATTAGCTGTGGCTACAGTAATCACAGGAAGACTGAGCCGAGTGTGTGTGTGTGTGTGTGTGTGTGTTACCTTCAGGTCCAGCAGAGTCCAGTCTGTTTGTGTTGCCTGGTTGTCTGGTTGGATTCTGATATACTGCAATAATTTCAAGAAAACACACGGGTCTAAAGGAAAAACAAAGAAAACAAAACAAATGGTTCGAAGTTAAAATTCAGCTGTGGTTCATTTTATTCAAATCACATGAAGATGAAATCTGAGTCAATATTATATCAGGGTATATGCAGGAATCCTGAAGTTAATTTCAAT
This sequence comes from Microchirus variegatus, assembly GCF_963457635.1. Taxonomy (NCBI): domain Eukaryota; kingdom Metazoa; phylum Chordata; class Actinopteri; order Pleuronectiformes; family Soleidae; genus Microchirus; species Microchirus variegatus. Next base: position 7,942,107 of record NC_139808.1, on the reverse strand, counting down.
ACCTTTTTAAGACTTTTTCCAAGACCTTCTCAAAATATTTTAAGACCTTATTGCCACTTCAAGCTGTAAGCAACATATTTAACTTTGAGAAAATATTTAATTTGCAATTAAATCTATAAAGCATAATTTTGGTCGTTTGTTCGCGCCAGAAGGAGTGCGTTCGCTGTCACAAGATGCGTAACGTCACGTCGCATACTTTTTAAGGGCCTTCATTTTCCCAAAATTGACTTTTCAACTTTTATTACTTTGTAAGACCCTGTGGACACCCTGTTAATTTGGATCACCACAAACATCTAAAACACAAGCTCATTGGTGGAAACCTAAAACCTCACAGTATGGTCATGATATAACAGTGATGCGCCGTAGCAGGGGTTAGAAAAAGCCTTACCGTGCTGAGAGCAGAGCTGTTGAGCCAGCGTCTGGTGGTCGGACAGCAACATGAGGACGGACACGCACTCGGAGATCATCTGCAACCTGCTCTCTGCAGACAGACACACACACACCACCTGCAACACACACTGCAACCTGAGAGACAGGGAGGGAGAGGTTAGATGTGTCCAAGTATGAATTTACTCTTATTTTCAAAAAAATAGAACTATGGAGAAGTGGTGAGTCAGCAAATCAGATCCTGTTCAGACCTAGTCTTGAGTGACAGTAAGTACAGGTGAGAGTGTGTCCTAGATGTGTGTTCAGCTCTTATCACAAAACCCACATTAAGAGGTGGTTTGGAGACACATTCCTTGGCCACATTAATACTCATAGCCTAACGATGTTCCAGCAAGTTCCATGGCTAAACTGAACTGAGGTCAGTGAAAAAGACTACAGACAAATCCACACCTGCTATGTTTTAGTTTTAAAATGCAAAGCTTCTGCTAAATTTACATCTGCCATTCACTCGACGACACTTAAGATGGAGAAGTTTAGAAAAGCTGCTAGCTTGTTGTTTTAGTATGAACAAGTTTGATTTAGTAAGACAATGAAATATCTGCAGTTGACTGATTTGAATGAGTCACAGCTCAACAATCTGTAAATGTAATGCACTGAAAACAATGTCATATAAGAGTTTTTTTCAGCAGATGATTTCCATGAACCTCTGTGAGTGGTAACCTGCTGCAGGTCTGTCATCAGCTATTTCTACTCACTTGTGTCACTCCCCCCCACCCACTGACTGTAAATACCTGCAGGTGATTTACAGTCACGGGTCATTACATAACCACTGACAGTTCGTGGACACACACACACACACACCCTGGTCAGCCACTCCTACACCTCCAGGGATGCTCCACCCAGCTAAGTGTTGAATCAGATGTAAGCATGCGTCACCCCTGTGTATGTGGCAAATCTTGGAAGAATTAAAACAGATTTGAATGTTCAATCTTAATGCTTGTGGTTGCAAGTATTCAAGAATAAAACAAAAGTCATGATCAACACACTGAATTAGTTTTTGTAATGATCAAAATTATCCCTTAACTGTGAACCGTCATATTTCTTGACTGCTAGTTTTTAGCAAATGTGCAGTCAGACCTGTGTGTTCTTGTATTTGTTACCTCTTTAAGATCATTTCTGACATAAACAGTGACCTTGTCAGGACCAGTATTCTTAATGAAGACCAAATCCTGGCCCTACTGAGGCAGAATCTCATTTCTAGGGAACTGGGTCAAGGTTAGGAATAACACTTCACTGTTGTCCCTGCAGTGAGCTAAGAAAAATAGCTGCACAATCCTGTTAGTACGACTGTGTTTGTACCTGTCAGTGTGTGTTTGTGGTGTGTTCTCGATGAGGACACGCAGCGTCTTCACGGCACAGAGGACGAGTGCCTCCTTCTGTGAGCTCCTGCTGCCACCACCACCACCAGCTCCTGCTTCACACAGCCGTAGCACTGACTGAAGCAAGGCATTCTGGGAGCACAGACCCACACCTGCAGCTGATGGCTCAGTCTAATAAACAGAAGGAGAATTTTACACCAATATTTTTCTTTCAAAGGTCCATAATTCTGCATCAAGAAATCTCAGGAAACAAATAGTAACCACGTAAATATTGAGTAGAAGACTAGAGTAATGTCCTAGTCACGACCTGTTAACGCTTACATTTTAAGAAAGCTCCAAGTTTAGGATGTCCTTAATACAACACGTTTGTTGCGATTAAGAGTTAATAAATTCAACTTTTACACAACAACAAAGAATGCTTGTTCTTCGGCCAAAAAAGGCTTCAGATAAGGAGAGAGATAATAGTACGAGTAATACTGATGTATATATATATATATATATATATATATATATATATATATATATATATAGAGAGAGAGAGCGCTCCACGAGCCGTGACATGGCTACAAAACTACTCAGAGTGAGCCTTTCTCTTCCTGGACTCATACAATATGTAACTTAATGGACTTATATTATACTATATTAAATTTTGTTTGTGACTGACTAAACTAGGAATGGTAGCTTTTACTTTTTTTGTTATGGTCTGATTTTTTAATTTTCTACAAGTTAAAAGAGAAATTCAAGTCAACAATCTCAGTACAGAAAGGTACATCGGAAAATGACACATTTTACATGCCACATGTTATTTAGACTTTAATTTTTAAATAGATATTTGAATATTGGCACAATAACAAAGGCGAGGAGATACTATTGGTTAAGCTAAATACGGTACAATACATTTGAACTTGAGCATGCATGTGTGAGTGCTACAGAAGCGTGGTGCAGTCTGTACCTTGAATGTGCTCTGATTCTCCTTCAACAACACAGTTTCCACCACCTGAGGGAGCAGCACAAAGGTCAAATGTGTGACAGGTATATATGATCATTAGCTCTGTAAACTAAAGGTTCTTTTAAGGTAAAAAGGTTTTTACCTTAAAAGAACTTTAACAGGCAGATTGTTTAATACTGACAATAACCATACGATGGGAGTTTTAAATCAACCACGATTCTAACAAACTGTTAAAACCTCACCTCATCACTGTGGGCCAACAGCAGGTAGAGAAGTCGCAGAGAAGCCAGGCCGGTGTCCTCCACATTGAAACCAGGAGCAGCACAGCCTGCAGGGAGTGAGCCGGCTGATGTAGAGTCCGATCCAGCGCCCGCTGAGCTGGAATGGAGCGAGTCCAGAGCCCGGCAGAGGCGAGACAGGTGAAAGTCCAGGAGTGGAAGGAAAAGAACTGCTCCAGGACATGATCTATACACAGTGACATTTTTGTTTCTTAATTTTGAGCTCAGGTGATCAGGTAATAATTCAAACTAAATGTAAAAGGTTTGCAAACTTAATAAAAATACAAAATTGCTCAATTAATCATCAAGTATTTTGAGTTTTTCTTGTTTCTTTGCTCCATATAAAAGAGAAATCATCATTTCCAGGTTTGGGAAACACTGATCATTTTCTGACAGTTTATGGACCCAACAAGTACTTTATTAAACGAGAAAATAATCGACAGATTAAAAGTATATGAAAATAATCATTAGCTGCAACTTTAGTAAGTATGTACAATAACACAAGACCAAATGATTTGTCATTTGGGCATCACCATGCTGCTACACCATTTGGCCAAAAGAGGGCTCTGTTGATCACCAAATAGATGAGCTTAAACTGTGTTGTGTTGTTCTTGATTCTTCAGTGAGCACAGTCATTATATAATAATAATAATAATAATAATAATATATACATTAAATTGAAGTTCCAGCCGAGCAACTGTACTTTCCTCAGACAATGAGTTTACCTTTTGTTTCTGCTGCTTGCTGCAGCTGCTGATTGGCTTTGACTGAGCGTGTTCAGTCCAGTTACAGCCAGATTCTGGAGGGGATTCAGAGCTGCTGTGGGACCACTGTCACCCTGGACACTTGATTTTGCGACGGAATGGGGCAGAAAACCTGCGGCCAGGCCACTGAACACAAAAAGACAACAAAAGATGAATCAGTCATTTACAACAGTTCAACTCACACTGTGTTTGAGAGCAACCACTGCTTCCACTCTTATTGCATCATTAACCCTACCATCATTAAGTCTTTAAAGGACAAAATAGTGTCTGACAAAAGGTTAAAAATTAAAATACAGATTATATCATAACAAGAAGATGGTTAATATTGAGGAGTTTTAACAAAATATTTCTGTTTTGGTGGATTTGGCACCACCATGTGCCATTTTAGTATTTTATAAAACATTTTGTGTATCATTTCTGTCACTAGGGGGCTCTCTCTTCAGTTGCCATAACATGTCTAGAGAAGAGTGGCAGCGTGTTCACCTGGATGTCTGGTCGATGTCCGTCAGTCTCATGGACAGTAAATGAGAGAGACTGAGGCTGCTGGGAGAAAGAGGTGGCTGCAGTAACAACCCCAGTAGGACGCCACCTGCAGGAGAGACGTAGATGGATACACAGTTGATGTGGGGGAGGATATGTTTTCTTTGCTCATCAATGTCATCACATGCAATAATTGTACTTTAATTAATGAATAATTCACTTAAATGAACAATATTCAAAACTCTGCACTGATGGGTTATTTATTTACATTAACTCTTTTAAAGAGGCACAGCAACAACTGACCTCGATGCTGCAGGTGTGCTGGTCTGACAGACATGAAAGGGTCTGGGCGAGACGTTTCCTGTCTGCTGTTGGACACCCGGTCTGCTGAAACACACACATGTTAATTAAAATGCATTGATTCTGTACGTCCATATAAACACATCTGTTACACCTCTAAAACTATCATTATCATCACGTTCCCCACCGTCTCTACGAGTCTTCATCGGCGTCTTCACTGGTGTCGTTCTGGAGGGGACATGGGCTCCAAATGTCTCCTTGGTGATGAAACCATTTCCCGTTGGAGAGGGCGAGCTGCTGCCGCTGCCGTGATGCAACTGGGCGAGACTGCTCAGCACCTTAGGACTGAGAGTGGAATACAGATTGTGATGTGTGACAATGTTTAACAGCACACTGTTATGAACTATAATATTACATTCATTGTGAACATTATTTGTCATTAATGCCGACGACGGCTGACCTTTTTCTTGACATCGGCGAGGCTGTCTTGCTTCTATCTGAAGTGTGCAGTTTGGATTTCATCTCATTCATCTCCGCTTCTTTAAACTGCAGCTCAGACTGCAGAGACTGAACCTGCATGTGAATAACATGTCTTTATCATATTATTCTGAGGAAATGTATGCACTGTGAGTGTTTTTTTTTTTTTTAGCTCCTCACCTTCTTGTTAAGCTCCTTCTCCTTGTCACTCTGCTCTCTCTGTCTCTGAGTCTCCAGCAGGATATGGTTCTGTCTCTGAGCCTCTTTCTCCTGCTGAGCTGCTTTCAGAGAATCCCTGAGGACACGAATCTCCCCGCTCTTCAAAACAATCTCCTCCTCCACCTCCTTCAGCTAATAACATGCATCCACACAGACATTTTTTTCTTATGCAAGCCTATCATACATTTTAAATGCCACCAAACTGATCACACGTTTCCTCTATTTTGAAAAGCACACATTGATCCTTTACTGTTTATCATTTCATCCCTCTACTAAGTCTGCATATCAAAAACTATTCAGAAGTGTTGTATATTTTGAGTAAAAAATGTAATACATTTATTGTCATTGAACAACCATCTGATTGTATGAACTGCTATTTTTCATTAGCCGAGATAAGCCTGTTTATATGCATATCAGGAGCTTTCTGTAAAGTTTTATAAAGCGAGTTTCACCTTTCTCTTCAGTTCGGCATGCTGGGCCTCCAGACTGTCCTCTCCGCCAAACCCAACCTGCTGCTGCCTGTTACCTTTACACATAAAACATCATATCATGTCAATATATTCATTTCAAAAAAGGCCATTCAGTTAAATGTCTGTTAGCCGTATTCTGCTGAATACAGGATGCTGCAATAATCAGTTCTGCTCTAAACTCACCAAGAGGTTCTCTGGTTGGTATCCCAGCATTCCCTCTGTTGCTACTGCTGAATCCAAACGTGTTCTCTCTGCTCTGCTTCGTTGTGGCTCTGCTCAGAGGTTTGCTCTGTACTGTGGACGACAGCCAGGCAGAGTCTGTTTGTTTTGATTCTGGTTTAGACCCAGGTCCTGGTCCTGCACTGGCCGAGGTGATGGCCTGCGAGGCGATGACGTCGATCTCATCCAAGTCGTCTTGAGTGAAGCCATCGTCATCTCCAAATGGATCATCAAAGGCAACTGCAGTCACAACTTCGTGGTTCAGTCCTCGAAGGCGCTTGGTGGGAGGACAGTTCATGCTGTGAGGAAAGACAAAAAGGAGGGAGACGTAGATTCAGTAACAGAGAGTTATGAGCCATGACCTGCATACAACTGCTTGTTGTGAGGGACTCGTCTTTCAGCTGGAAGTTTGTGGGTATGAGTCCTAGTTCTGCTAGTCTACATCCCACAATATGACTCCACGATTGCTTCTGACGGCTAGAAAATGCTTTGCATAGATGCACTGTATGATTGTGTGTCTGAATGGATGACAGCAAAACAGCGTGTGAAGCAGTCATTGTCATCACGACTAGAAAAGAAAAAAGAGTATTTACAGTTTGTTGGTCAGAGGAAGAGACCTGTACTTAAGCCAAGGGTAGAGTAATGCTACTATAGAAAAGGGATGAAATCCATATTGTGCGAACATAAAAAACCTGTCAATACATCTATGCATCATTAAAAAACAACAAGAATCATAATGCAAACAATAAGACTTCAGCATTTTACAGAGCAGCTCTGCATCATCACCGCTAAGATAATATGGACTAATTGGTCACACTTAAGGACCATTGCTCAAACTTGTACAGACCACAGACTAAACAGTTAATGGATAGTACTGGATTTTAGGTTTTTCCCTTTTCAGACATCCAGTCTCTTGATGCTAACTAGTATTGGGCCAATAACAATACTGGATACATGACTGTTGCTGAGAAGCTGCAAGAAGCCTACATGCACTCTGACATGAAGAGATGTAGTTATTATCTGTGACATATAATTACTTGCCAACATGATGGAAGTCACAGAAGAAAAATTTAATTACTGAAATTTAATTTTTTCTTATTACATCCGTGGTGATTTCTGACTTGCTATCCCACTTTTACAGTTTTGGTTTGATTTCCTCCACAATATAAGATTGTTCATTTGTATAATTATGTTATGCAAATCAGATGCCAATAAAATGAAACTGTAACACGCCAAGTTACAAGGAAATAACATAACAATGTATCAAACAAAAACGTTGTATACTTTGTTCTGGTGAGACTTTTGTTGGTTTTGTGTGACATGTAATGCATGGTCATTACTGTTGTTTTGACTGCTGTTTGGATAACTTGCAAAGAGTGGTTCATTTTAAATGTTAGAAATTGTTATGTGATTGTTTGCTCGTATCAGAAGACTAGCATGTTTAGTGGGTGTACTTTGAACACAGGGTTTGGCGTGTACAGTTTCGAGAAAAGGATGCAAGTTTCAAGCAACATGTAAAAAACCTGTAAGAGAGTGAGTGGTGTTTCAGCGGTGACAGACACGATTAAAATTACGTTTTCGTTTCTAGTTTTGCCATACCTTCAGAGTTGTCTTGTCTCCCGGCGCTGCTGCTGCTGCTGCTGTGATTCTGGTTAGCCGTTAGCTCACCGATAACAAGCTGTGATGGAAAGTTAGCCTGCTAGGCTAACACGGCGAACTCCGTCACGGCGCTATTTTATTTCCAGGTGAACACGCACTAACTCTTTGCCTCAGTATTCATTTATACCGCGAAATGACCTGTTATACGGTAAAGTATTCGGGCAACACAAGGTCTACACTAGCACACATTTCATTTAGCACAGCGCTGCTGGAACCATTCAACAACCCGCCTCAGTGCTGCTGAATCTGACCAATCACAACACTGCTCTGCCGCTTCAACCAATCATAGAAGTCCATGCTGTGAACTGTTGCTGTACGGGTCCCTGTTTAAGACAAACCGTACGAAACGCGAAACTTAAATGAATGTTATAATTCGTGTAATAAACTGTTTTTTTATGATAATTTCAGATATTCAACATCAACTCCGTGTAAATTTAAATTTAAATTAATTATTTTTAACAATTAATATAATTTGTGTTTTGACGTCGCTCAGCTCGTCTCCTCTCTCATGTGGATTTTGGCAGATGGACTGTCAGATGGCACTGTTAGGAAAGATTTCAAAAAAGGAAATTTACAACACTAACAATAAAGCCCATGATTTACATGTAATTATTCATGAGTGAAATTGCTAGGACACTGTTAATTACACAACAATGATAAGGTGTGTAGGCTGAAATAGTCATTTTTATTCATTTGTGTGTGTGTGTGTGTGTGTGGGTGGGTGGGTGATGGTTATAAAAGAGTGATTAATTCAATAAATAGGTCTAGTCCACTGACCATTTGGTTACATTGATATGTTATGTCCTTGTTACTTGCTGTGTTAGTTCCAAACTGTAAAAGGGGGGGGGGGGGGTGATAACAAATCAGGAACCACCATGGATGTAATGAGGCAAATTTAAATTCATTAATTAAATGTTGCCTCTGGTGACTTCCATCATGTTGGCAAGTCATTATCGGACACAGATATTAACAGCATCTGTTTATTTGTCAGAGGTTGGTGCATGTATAAACTCTCCCCTTATAGAGGCTTCTTGCAGCTTCTCAGCAACAGTAAGAGCGCTTTCCATTTTTAGACAGAGACAGGTCTATGTGTCACATGTGAAGCTCTGCAGTGTGTGTGTGTGTGTGTGTGCATCTCTGACACATGCTGCCTTTCTCCATCAGAAAAAAATGTGCAGTGCTCAGGCATCCAGATGCATCTGTCATCATCATCGTCATCAGACATGCACTCAATCTTCACCACAGTAGCAATGCCACCGTAATACAAAAAAACGATGAAATTGATTTCATGTATTATAATTATTGACCATTTTGCTTCAACATCGTTAGGAGATGAACACGAACGAAGAGAGAAACTTGTCGTAACTCTGCATTTGATGATAAATTCTTTGACTTGATCGCAACACATAACTGGCAGTTGAGCTAGTTACCATAACAACCAAACAGTCAAAGCGGGGTCACTGAATGAATCAGATGAAATGAAGCCTACATAAATGTACCTGATTTTTTTTCTCCCCCAACTGCAGAACAGATGCTGTAATTGTGCAGATGACTGCTTTCTGATGCTCTGGACTCAAAAGCACACGATATTGTCCTCTCTTGCAGTGCCTGCTCTGGACGGAGCCAGATTGAGTCACGCTGACACAGATTACACCTTTATTCCGCCATTATGCCTCTGATTCCTGAACATATGCACCTTCAAACAGAAATCCAAATGTATTGCCGTCTATAAAACCTCACAGATGCACTCTTTGTGTTGCACGTTTAACCCCAAGCTTAAACTAACCACAATTCAAATCTTTAACCAGTTTCTCAGAAATGACCAAAACAAGATTATCCACAGTGTACGATGCTACAAAAGCTTGTGGAAATGTTTCTCTTAGTTTCTGTATGAGCTACAGACATGAGACTTTAGCATGGCACTCTATCAACAGCCTTGTTTTCATGGAGTTCCCCTTTTACACAGAAGCAGCTAGAAACAGTAGACCTGCCAGTCAAATAATCTTTTCCAAGTGATTGACAATAACTAACTAGAGCTGACAAAATCTGCCCATGACAGCTGACATTTAAGTCAACAAAAGCCAAATGGGATCTGCCAGAAATGAATAAACACTTTTGTTGACAGCTGCATGGAAATAAGACTAATTATGCAAAATAAATACAATGAACATCAACCCCTTGTGTGTGTGTGTGTGTGTGTGTGTGTGTATATATTATATCAGTTTATTCACATGGATTGCAGGTAGATTATCTCACATTTTGGAGCCCAATCACCAGAAACAGAAACATCTCTGACAGACACAGTGCAGGGGAACTAAATCACCCATCATTCCTTGAGCAGCATCTCTGTTGGGACTGGGAGTTTCTGGATGAATAGCTCGTACATGGATGGCTGGATGGTGTGTTTCCTCTGTTACTGTGTGTATCACTGCAGCACAGGCTGCCTCGTGCACACATCGAGGCTTCAGTGAGGAGTTTCTCTCGGAGAGGAAGCAATCCAGAGGGAGACCGCTGCTTCTGATTTGCCGATGACCCTTTAAAGGCTACCTATCAGACAGCACCCTCGCTGTGTGACTATGTGTGTTTCCCCCTCGTCTCGGAACACTCTGTGTCAGCTTGCGCATATTTTTATGTTTGCAGTGCTGCATGCATGCACGAGTGTGTCTGTGCGTGCAGGATGCTGAAATCTGGAGCTGTGGAGGAGAGGGAGGGGCAACGAAAGAGATGCTGAGGAAATTCCTGACAGCATAAAGACAAGAGGATATATCAGAAGAGGGAGGTGTGTAGGGGATTAGTTACAAATGGTCAGATGTTAAAGATAGAGGGATAGTGAAAAACATATTGAGCAGAAATCAACAAAGTGAGCGAGGAGGAAGAGGAGGGGGAGACGATCTGCTGTAGGGAGCAGCAGCATTGTTGATGCTCACTGGCAGCTGTCCTCTGTTGCCGTGACGATGGGCTGCTGGCTCTCTGGACCATGGATGGGCGACCAAACGGTGAGGAACCAAAGATCTGCCTCAGGGTTATAAATGAAGAAATGTGTAATTAATCATGTCTCATTTGATGAAGATGGAAAGCAGCTCTCTGTATGTGTGTGTGCATGTGGGTGTGTGCATGTGTGTGTGTGTGAGTGCGTGCAGATGCGAAATGGCATCAACGTTTAAGGATTTCTGAAGGATTTTTGTGTTTGTGTAAATAATAACTTTTGGATTTGTGTGTTCTTAAGTCATTATGTGAGTAATCTTAATTTTCACTGTTGTGAGAATGTGCCATTTGTCGAATGCTCACAGTTGTGCTGCTGCTCTCCACTGTCTCCACACACAGGTGCCATTTTGTGCTCCTCAGCTCATGCTGTGTGTGTGTGTCTTTGTGAGTGTACGTGTGTGTGTGTATTGTGTGTGTATTTCTGGCAGAATGTAGCAGAGAGTGACTCATGGTTGTGATGTGCTGGAGTTAACAATACTGTTCCTGCATCTAATTTGATTTGCTGTTGAGCTGCATGAGCGTGTGAAGCAGAATGGGGTTTGTGCTAGCCTGGGGGCGTTAACCCTTCACAGCGTGTACGGACACCATGTCCACATTCATTATATGCAATAACAATCACAAAGATTCTGAGGTTCACTCGTCTCACTGGAATAAACCCACTAACTGTCTGCAGGTAGAGCTGCACCTTGTGACCCAGTTGCATAACGTCGATAAATATAGAGGTCTGAGTCCATAGTGCATTCAAAGTGTAACGAAGAAGTGCAGTCAAAATGGCAGCATGAAGATTGAGATTGTATTATCAAATAGATGGATGCTGGTTTTTTCCACAATACATGGCTGGATAGAAACGTGTGAATAATAGAAAATAGCATAGGGTGAGATATAATGAGATAAGATCTAGTTTCAAGTATTAGTCAAACTTTTCCATCGTGCAACACAGAATCTATCTATCTATCTATCTATCTATCTATCTATCTATCTATCTATCTATCTATCTATCTATCTATCTATCTATCTATCTATCTATCTATCTATCTATCTATCTATCTATCTATCTATCTATCTATCTATCTATCTTTTTAATGTTCTAGCTACCATGCGAGAATCTATCTTTCTTGCTAGTTAGCTTGCGAGCTACTAAACTAGAATCTATCTTTCTTGCTAGTTAGTGTGCTATCTATCTATCTATCTATCTATCTATCTATCTATCTATCTATCTATCTATCTATCTATCTATCTATCTATCTATCTATCTATCTATCTATCTATCTATCTATCTATCTATCTATCTATCTATCTATCTATCTTGTTAGTGTTCTAGCTACCATGCAAGAATCTATCTTTCTTGCTAGTTTAGTTAGCTTGCGAGCTACTAAGCCAGAATCTATCTTTCTTGCTAGTTCGCTTGCGAGCTACTAAGCTAATATTTATCGATCTATCTTGCTAGTTAGTGTGCTATCTATCTATCTATCTATCTATCTATCTATCTATCTATCTATCTATCTATCTATCTATCTATCTATCTATCTATCTATCTATCTATCTATCTATCTATCTATCTATCTATCTTGTTAGTGTTCTAGCTACCATGCGAGAATCTATCTTTCTCGCTAGTTAGCTTGCGAGCTACTAAGCTACTAATCTATCAATCGTCTGAATGAAAGACAGATGTTTCAGTTGGTGGTTTTGACGAAAGCCGAGTTGAACGAACAGTTACAGTATTGCATTTGCATTTTTCAGGTGCACACGAACCTGACGGACGGAATGGTCGTTCTGCTTTGTGTCTGCTGAGAACTCACCAGTGGTTGCTGACATCACAGTAATATTGGTACCTGTGTGTGTGCTTATCCCAGATGACTGGGCGAAATCTGTCACACCTGAGCCAGCGGGACGCTCTGCGAATCCTGGCAGCCAGCCACCATCCAATCACCATGCAAATCAAGGGTCAGAGGGCATGTGGTGCTGAGGCAGACAGGGGAACCTGGGAGCCCCTCCCCCTCAATCTGCAGCACCTCAACCTGCCCCTCCCAGTGATTGGAGGAGGGCATAATGCCTCTAGTCCCTCCTACCAGGACAGGTAATAAAACAAATATTCATTTAAATAGCCTAGAAATCACCAGACTCTGGAGATCCTGCTCAATCCTATTTAACACCATCCAACAACCAGTGACAACATCAACACTGTGTTGCACACCCACTGCAAGTGCAGAATATACTAAATATACTTGATGTTGTGTAACATTTGTTTTGGACTGTGTATCCCAATCTTTTATTCTGTTGTTGATATCGCCGCAGACATTATTACAACCACCTGTCTCTGCCACAAGACCACTGTGATAGAGGACGGTACGGCTACCTGTCCAGCTCCCCGGGGGACACAGTGGACATTGGTCATCAGGTGACAAAAAAAACAAAACAAGATATCACTGTGATTTCAGATGCTCTGAATGTGGCTTGTTGTTTTATCCATGTGACAATAATTGAAGAGGTGTTGGTGTCACTCTAATTTCCACTTCCTTAGAACCCCCATATAATGTTCAGAACCACACTTCATTTGTGTTTCTAAAGTATAGAGTAACTCAATGATTGTGTCCCTTTCCTAACGTATGGCCCTGGAGGCAAAACCCTAAACCTATGGAAAAATGTGTGCTGTTTCTCATTTTTTCTATTCCCTCAGGATCCAGAACTGACTGGTCGTCGACCAAAAGAACAGAATTGCCTGATGGGATGCTGCAATAGCAATGTCGAAGAACCAAATGGCTGCCACAGTCAGGTATCATCAACCATGCATATAATAATGTTCCAATAACTATGCCAACACAATGCATTTTCGATTTAAATACTGAAGTAGTAAAAAAAAGAAAAAACGACCAAAAAAACAACAACAAAACTTTTTGCCAAATCGTAGCATGACAGCGCAGACAGAATAAAAATAGTCAACAGACCAACAACCTGACATTATGAGACAGTTTGTCTTTGCTATACTGCACAGAGATAAACATATGTAATTACATGTCATGTTTTATATGTATTAGATGTGTTTGGTATAATGTTACCTGTTGTTGCAGACTGATGATGAGGATTTCATGCTTGAGAAGCCCCTAGGCTTCCTGCCTCTCCACCATGAGCTGGACAGTGGTCTGGGCTGGACTGACGGCTCACTCCATCAGGGGGACTTATCAGGGCTGGAGACCGAGGAGGGAGGCTTGGAGGACTGTCATCCACACGGGCCTCTTGTCCCAGGGGGTTGCGGGGCCTACGGAGGTGGCGGCTCTCCTTCATCTGAGTCTTTTATTTCCTCTGAGCTCAGCGACTCTGGGTTCTACAGTGTCAGCACTGGAGAGTTCAGGCACTTCCAGAGGCTCCTGGAGAAACGAATGCGGCTGTACAACGCCAGGCTGCAACACCAGGGGGAAGCCTGTGACAGGCGAGAGCGGCGTGACAGTTGCCCCAAGAGCCACAGAGAGCTGCTGGAGGCAATCCCTGAGGCGCTGACCATGCAGCCACAGAGTCAGCACCTCCACCTTGGGATGGAGGAGGGTTTCGGGCCAGTCATGGACCTTCCATCTCGTGGACTTTTCAGGTAGAAGCCTAACAATAACTGCACCTGATTCAGTTCTATTTCATTGATGCATTCTTGCCTAATTGTTGTCATTTTTATTTAATTCTTTGTGCACATTTGCACAAGTTTGGGGGACCCAAATTAGGGGACCTAGGGCACCCTACGTTGAAAAAGACCTACTTCTGAACAATATGTCTTGAAATATGTTACCACACTTCTGTTAGTTGATTTTATTCTTTGTGTTCCCAGGGTCTCGTCAGTCCAGTTCCATAAAACTGACCGACCTTGCCTTAATCGGCACAGCTCCAGCAGCGGGGCACTCTTCAATCCGTCTCATGCACATGCTGGAATCTCACGGATGACTGCTCCGGTCCTCTCCACGTGCAGCACCCCCTCCAGCCACAGGAGACCACTGGTGCCCATGCAGCCTCACCACCAAGGTTCCAGCTCAGTGGGGATGCTGAGGAGGAGCAGAACACTGCACCATCGACCTCCTCCACAGGAATACCGCCGCAGGGCCAGTCACCCAGCATCCCCCTCCTACTGTGCAGCCACCCTGCACCACTGCGTAGCTGTCACGCCACATAATGTCATGCAACCAGGTCTGCCAGAAGAAGGTGAGCTTGTGACTGGTGTGATGTCCTCCCACCCAGTAGCACTGGCCCTCTCTCCCCAGCAACATTCCATCAACCTGGGGCACATGAGGCCAGCTGACACTCATGAGCGATGCTACGACAACAACAATAACAGTCAAATTACTCACCGTGACTGGTGGCACTCACAAGAGAGACTCTTGATGCCCGAGCCAATGGTGACAGAAAGGGACAGAGAGATGGAGAGGGAACTGGAACAACAAAGGCAAATGCAAATGGAGAAAGAACTGAAGATGGAGATGGAAGCACAGATTAAGGAGGAGATGGACCGAGAGAGGCAACAGGAGCTGGAGAGGAGCCGAGTCAGAGAGCAGCAGCAGCACTTCCAGAATGTGGTTCACGCTTCTCAGGCTGGAGATGTCAATGACACGTGGCCAAAACCAGCTAGTCGGCAGTCCCAGGGTGGCGGGGGAGCCAGAGGACTATACAGCACGCTGGAAGGCCACACAGGTTCATTTCTTGGTACTACTGCTGCGGTTGGATGGGATGCAAAGAAAGGACACCTTTATGCGAGTTCAAGCCCGAATCCCAGTTGTGGTCTGCAGCCAAAACTTTTTCCAAGCGCCAAGCCCATTCCAACCTCACGGATCTCTAGAAACCAGCTCCTCAGAGACCGGGCGTCTCAGCTGGCAGATGAGCGCAGTGGGATGAGCACTGACGAGGAGACGAATACTGACATGCTGATGGGTCGGTACTGGAGCAGAACAGAGAGGAGGGAACACTTTCTGTTGGCGCGTGAGCAGAGGCAGCAGCAGCAGCTGCAGGCCAGAGGAGGCGTAATACGAGATGCTGTCAGCAGAGGAGGAGCCATCACAATAGGAGGAGGAGCCACTCTTGGAGACGGAGGTCTGCTGGACCACGGAGGAGTTGGAGCTTTCGCAGAAGGACGTTGCAATACAGTGCTGGAGCTGAGTCAGAAGAAACTGAGTCGTCTGAGAAACAGGAAGCTGTTGGACGACTGGACGACAGTCGAAGAGCTGCTGAGTCATGGGAACAGGATGGACAGCCAGGAGGACACCATGTGTCCGAGCTCTCTCCTGACAGTCACCACTGTCTAACTGCATGGACGCCACATCTAACTGTGTGAGTGTGTGTGATGTTAAGGTAACAAAAAGGCATTTTTTCATAAAATCTAAATGTTCTGTCTTTTTCGGAGTAAGGAGAGAAGATGGGTATCAATTTCATCTCTAGGACACATTTGGCATAGCTTAGCATGACCATTGGCAGCAAAGAGGGGACACTGCAAAACTGACTCCATCTAAAATATCTTCTTGTCTTCCAACAAACCCAAAGCTGTGTGACATATACCAACCGCTCGCTCCCTCTCCAGCAACCTGGGAGGCTAACCAAACCAAAATGCAACTTATCTCGGATTGTCTCTTCATCTCATTTGTTCAGTAAATGCATCTCAAAATGTATATATCAGTCAGCTTTAGAGATAATGAGGGGGTTTCCTCTTTTCATGGAGGTAGGCTTGCAGGTCCCCGTCCTCTTCCAGTGGCTGTGCTTCGTTAAGCAAATCATGGCTGGACTGTGTTCTTGATGAAAAGCTTAATTCATCCAGGAAGATATCCAGCTGAAGACATCGGCACAGCTGGTGCCATATGTAAGAATGTGGCCAAAAACGGTAGCTACATTCAAATTCAAAATACCGAGGTCTTTCACGTTTCGTTTTCTGTCGTAACTGGCAACCCGTGGTTGCTCTGCAGCTGAGACTCTACTAACTGCAATGATTGGTAGACGGCGGTAGGTGGCGCCACATGCCAAAACATGATTTCAAAAACATAAACATGATTTGCAGTCTGCAAAATATTTTTTTTAATGCAAATATTTTGGCTGTACTGTTGTTGTTGGTGAGTTCATTTTGTTATATGAACATTATTCCTGAGTCTGTGACATTTCAAAAGTTAATTTGGTGAATTTGCAAATCATATATATATATATATATAATATCATCAGAAATCTGTTGTTGAGATATAACGTCTATCAAAGATAAAGCTGATACTTATCTTCTCATGTGACTCTGTGGAAGACAGGGAACAGGAGGTTTCATGGAAATGTCTGACTGTTCCTTTAATGAATGTGTGTGTGTGTGTGTGTGCGTGCGAACTTCACTGTCATCGCTCCTCATCACCTCAACTGTTTTGTGAGAGTGTGTCACTATTGTACAGCACTCCTGACGAAAAATGTGTCAGTGCATGACGTTTGTGTTACGACGAACGACTGAGCGAGGTCAGACGAGTGTGACGGCGTCATGTTTCATGATATTTCACAGGATCTTTGACTAAAATTACACACACGCTACGTTTTTTGGACTCAATTCCCTCAAATAGACGGTGAGAGTTTGGGGAGCAATATGTTGTTCTGCGTGCTGTAACTGGCTGTGCACTAACATCAGATTATATACTTCTACTACTTATACATCAGGGCCACAAAACACATCAGCAGCCTGTAGCAATGCAGACAACGACAAATAAGATTTGATATCAAATCCTGAATGTTTTTTAATAGAAAAAAAATCTGTTTACACTTAGAACATACAAATCAGCGAGAGCTTTTGTAACGCGATGATAAAGAACAACCACGTGGTTGACCTGCGAGTTAAATGTGATGGCCAGAGTTTTGCAAAGGACTTCGATCTCATCTTTAATCTGTTACATGAGCTGCTGCGGGAGTTGATGTTGCATTCACGTCTTATAACAATGTCAGACTTCATTCACATGCAGATAAGTTGGGAGAAAGCAAGCGAAAGGAAAGTCAAATATAAAGAAGAGGAGAAAATTAGCCACGAAAAATCCCCAACTGACACTTTATCTACACTGCAAGGGTTTGGAGCACAAACTACAAAAATACTACTTTTTAGCCAAAACAGCACTTGCACCTTTTTGATTTCAGCCTTTATTTTAAAAAGTAACTATTATTGGGACCTTATTTTTGTACCATTTGATAGAGCTCATCAAGAACTTTAAAACAGGGGTCTCAAACTGGCGGCCCGGGGGCCACGTGCGGCCTCCAAATAAATTGCATGTGGCCAAACAATTAATATAATGAGTTTAGAGCTGAAACGATTAATCGATTAATCAATTTTTCATGATTAAAACAAGATTCCTGATTGTTTTAGCTTCTTAAATGTGAAGATTGTCTTTGTTTCTTCGTGCCACATAACAAAGAAATCAATACAACTGAATCATTTTGGTTTGTGCGCAAAACAAGACATTCAAGAACATTGTCATTTCCAGGTTTGACAAACACTGATCAAAGTTTTTTGTTTTTTTTACATTTTCTGACATTTTATGGACCAAGCCATTCGTCGATTAATGGAGAAAATAATCGACAGATTAATCGATTATCAAAATAATCATTAGTATAAAAACATTTTTCACCCAAGATGTCACTTAAGTCCCCTTGTGCTCCATTACCCCCGACTGATACACTTGATGGAGATCAGGAAGAATGAGCCAATAATAGCTTGTATATCCACTGCTTCTATATTTAGCAGTGTGATGTGTAAGCTTACGTCCATTGTTATCTGTGATATTGACTGAAATCTTTAAAAAAAGTCCATTGTGTAAGAATTAAGCTCTAATATTTCTCTTTTTTAATGCCAATATTTCGGCTGTACTGTTGTTGTTGGTGAGTTCAGTTTGTTATATGAACATTATTCCTGAGTCTCTGTGACATATTAGGAGGATTTTACGCCCAAGTTGCTTTAGATTTATTACATAGTGCACCTTTAATTAGTCAAACCTGCTCTTTTCCACTGACGCGGCGTGAATGCAGCATAAACTGTTTGGATCTTTCGTAACTCTCTGAAACCTGTTGGTATCTTAACTGTTGGCAGGATGTTTACATCGACCTTTTTCTGAAACGGTTATTTCGAGACGATCACGTTACAGCAAAACGTTAAAGTCAATACTACAGACGAAGCTCAAGTCACTTGTTGACATTCCACGATACGAAGAAATAGTACGACGTGAGCGAACCTGGAATCAATCTACTGGACTGATTCCAGGTCTGCTGTAGAGGAAAATGTGCAATATTACCTCAAGCTAGTTTTAATATGACAATGATGACGATGTGTGCGCTACCTTGTCAGGTTTCCATTGAATGCGGTGATTTTAAGTGAGGACGCACAGATGTAAGAAATCACTACAGGTGCAGAGAAAATCCTTCTATATAAACGTGCAAGAGCAAAGGTGATGTAGATAATAACATTATTTCTCTACATTGTTTTCCATGAGAGGGACCTAAGAAAAAAAAAAAACACTTTTGCACATAATTTTTTATACCTAAAGTTTACCCTAACTTTCTGTACCAGGGACCGAGGCCAGTGGAAAGACTGTAGATAGAAAGACGTGTGTTATTGCTGTTTTCTTATATCATCGTGATTTATGAAGAAACTTTATCGTCATTGTGTTGGGACATATTTCAATATTTTTCTTGTGATGTTATACAAAAAAAAAAAAACACATTAACAACAGTTTTTAATGATCTTTAAAATTTACTTTATTCATTAGTTGGTGAAACCTTGCTTAGCCATTTTTTCTCTCAAAGTGTGGACACAAGTTGTGCATATTATTGTCTCTTTAAATGGATAAATTGAAGTTACTGTTGTTTTGTGTCATTATGACATGTACATATTGATTTTGTCAAACGGTGCGAATGATGAGGTACGACATCAGTGACGGGACACACTGATGCCGTCATATGTCTAAAGTGGTTTTTATCATGTGATTCTAGGTTTACTGTCGTGTGACGGAGGCTGTATAGACGGCACAAACATTAGAACTGCAGTATTAGTACATGTAACACACACACACACACACACAATGTTGTCAAAATTCACGGAAAAGTGGTTTATAGTTTGTTCCGAATGCTCCATGATGCATCCATAAGTTACGAGTCGGTTCACTGACGCTCTAAATCTGAAAAGAACACTGTGGCATTTAAGGTCAGTCTCTTTATTTCCTGTGTTTTTCCAGAGTCGGCTGTGTTTGATAATAGTTTCAGGTCCGTGTGTGTGTCCAGTACAGAGATCGTTCTCAGAGACGTCCAGTCTCGCCAAAGCTGTTTTGATCAAATCGTTTGATATTGTTTATTGGGCATAAATAGAAGCTGTGATTTTATGGGATGTGTTTAGCTTAGCGGTGGCACAAAGAGGTCAAAAACTAAACATTAGCATTGGCCCCAAATGTTTCTTATAGTCCCATCTTAGTGTTCCTGCACGTGGAGGCTACTGATGAATTTACCGGTATTGAGTATAATTAGATCAAGATGAACTGGATTTAGTTTTATTTCACTTTTTAACCCATTAAGGTACACACCAAGAAAAAAGCAATTGAAAAATTATTTATTTGCATTTTTTATTCTTTTATTTTATTTTCTTATGATAACAATAACGAAAATCATATATTTAATTTAGTTTATAATTTAATTATTTTCTCATTAGACCCTACAATATTTCAGATACAGGCCTCTACCAAACGGTTGAGACGTCTGTTCATAATAAACCTTGTTTGCTTAATTCATAAAGTACAACATTCAGAACAAGTCACATTAGTGAGTGTTAACAAGTGTTAGTGAGTTCACCTTGATGCATTTTGCAATGAGATATAGTGACTTAAAGTGTGGTCGACCAAATGGTTGAGTAGAACCTTAAAGGGTTAATAAAGCAGATTTTTTAAATTATATTTTGCTACGTGAAAGTAAGCACAAGAATAAATAATTAAAATAAGAAACGAGTGGAATTTAACTTGATACTAACGTCGGAAAGAAAAATCTAAACTCAAGCTGCCATTGTGACATTTGTAATGATGCTAACGAATGAATCCAGAGGTGCTCTGTGAGCACGTATCTGTACGTTTATGTTTAAATCTGCACCAAAATGTGAAAAAATTGAAAATTCATGTCTCCAGCCTCTGAATTAGATCTACTCCATAAGTTAAAGGGTATAATTATGCATAATTCAGCAAACAAATGGGACTGAACTGAAGAACCATAGGTGACAATAGAGTTGATTTTGTAACCAAGTAAAGTTGATTTTGGGGCTTAATTTTTCTTAAAGGGGAAGTAAGTAGTTTATAGTGCCATCTAGAGGAGAGGCTGAAATTTACAACAAAGACCGGCTGCTCTGCTCACCCCCTCCCTTCCCTGAGCGCTACGGTATCCGCAGCTGGTCAATTGTTGTCCTCGTCGTCTTTCTCCGTGTCAGCAGATGAAGTGCGTGAGGCGAGGGAGAGGGCTACAAGTAAAGAGACGCTTGATTTGTTCTCTCGCGTTTGTCCTTACAGGCTCCGGTAGAAACATGGCGTCTCGCTGCTAACAGTGGCTATGCGGCCGCGGGCCGCGACCATGTTATTTTAAATAACTTTTTGAAACACTACGAAAATAAAACAAAGAATATTATACAGCGACTAGACAATGCAGGAGCACATAATATGTATACAAAAATGGATTTTGGGTAATATAAACCCATAAATACTACATATTGTCCCTTTAAATGACCCTGAAAATTAGTTCTTCTGGTTGAACGCAGACTGACATAAGCAGCGGCTTTATATAACTGTCATATTTCTGAAAGGTGGATTTTTTTTTTTCCCTTTTCTCAATTTAACCGCGCTTGTTCTTTCCCTTTGCTTCCAATTCTGCTAAGCTAAGCACATCCTGGACCCGTCACTGTACCGGAAAAAGATCAAAGTCATATCTGTCTTTTCATCTCACGTTATAGAAGATGGATGATGATGATGATGATGATGATGATGATGATGATGATGATGATGATGATGATGATGAAGATTCACAGTTATTTTAGTCAGGGTTTTTTTTTTTTTTTTTTCTTTTTCCTCAAACACTGATTCTGGGAGATGCCGTGAAACCAAACCTCCCCCAGGTTTTTGCTTCTACTTCCTCCTTCCTCCTCTCTCTTGGCTGTGACTCAAACAATCTGAATAATGGATGATGAAGAAAGAATATTTCATCTAAACCCCCCCCACCACCACCACCACCACCACCATCCTCCCCTTCACTCTCTGTGCTGCCGTTACAAGACAGAGAGCTGAAAATAGCACTGCTGTCCTCATGTGATGTGAATTAAGCACACTGGAGCGGTGACGCTTACTGCTGGAGAGCTCCACACTCGTCTAACTCCATCTGACATTCTCCTCCATCCAGCGCCACGACGCCACCTCCATCTGTCCGTGCAAGGGTTCTTTCTCAAGAGAGCGAGCTTTTTGGACTACAACGATGTACATGTGATTGTAATAAAGATATTTTAATTAGCTATGACAAAAGTGTTTTTTTTGTGTGTGTGTGTGTGTGTGTGCTTTCACTGATGTATTTACAACAAATACATTTACGGTCAAATATGAACAGCAAGCTTTGGGTTTAGAGATTGTGTCAAATTTACCTAATCCACATATTGCATGTTTTTGGGAATGTGGGAGAATCCGGAGAAAACCCACGCACACACACACGGGGTCATTGAATTGATATTATGTCTTCAATTAGCCAGGAACCATGTGAATTCATTAAATAAAACACCACTTACATACTCAAACCATCAAAATAAATATTATAATAGATGTTTTTTTATTGTGTTTGATCACCCACATCTGAAAATATCATTGTAAATATAAAGAGATGTCATGTTAATCTAAATTTCAACCTACAAAAATACATGTTTTATATTATTTGATCATGTTATGAGGGCAGAATATGGCATTGAGCATAAGAAAAACCCCCAAAACATCTTAAAGAAAAGAAAAAAATAATGAAGTTTATCATAATACCATTATATCACATTATAACAAAATAAACTTCAAGATGATGAAAATGATAAAATTAAGTTGGCAAATCTGGAAATGTGTAAGTATACTGTGTGGGAATCCTTTGATAAGTTTACTACACTCTTAGAAATACAAGTTCTAAGTAGAACCATATAAGGTTTTTCAGCTTGTCCTCATAGGAGAACCCTTTTTGGCCCCAGGTAGAACCTAAGGTTCCGCCTGGAACCCTTTTTAAAATCCTTTATTAAGGAAATGGGTTCTCTGGATCAAAATGGTTCTAACCATTAGTGTTACCAAGAACCTTTGAAAAACCCTTTTCTTCGGGATAGGGTTTTTCAGAAGCAAATGGTTCCAGGTAGAACCTCAGTCCTTGTAGAAGGACCCTTTTGGAACCCTTATTTCTAAGATGGATGAAATAATAATAATATTGATAATTTTACAGCATATATAAATTCCATAAAATCTTAAAAGAAATTTGATTGGATGAATGAAATTTGATCATCTTTGCAGCTATTGTGATACACACAATAGTATTGGTCAATCAAAGAGTTAAAGACACAGTGTGTGAAACCACAGATAAGTGTCTCATAGATTATTCAGAATTAAATAATATTCACCAAAATGGGAACATGTTTTGCAAAATGAAGATATAATTTGGGTATATTTTCATGTTTATAGGTGTGCATGTTATAGCTATAGCATAATAAGTGTAATAATAGAATAGAATGATTATGCTCTGCTGTGTATTATTGTTTTAATTGTTTATTATTTACTTTAAATCTAAATCTCTTTTAAATCCTTATATTTGGGACTCTGGAGGTCCTATCAGTCGGCAAAGTGTGAAAAAAGATGACTCACTCATGTTGTTGTGGTCCGCCTCAGTCTTAGTACAGGAGATGAAACAAGCGACGTTGACTCTGCAAAGTCCGTGAAAAGTTCTATTCTTGGCTCCACAGTGCAGCACAGAGTTCTACACAAACTTCCAGCCTCAGAGGATTTATCTGTCCAGTGGATACATGTTATATATGACGGCAATGTGCCTGCTGGAGCCTGCAAATGATCACTTTTCCAAATGCTAACTGCTGTTAGCTCCCAGCAGCCTCTGTGGCTGATGTCATTTCCTGTCCCTTAAGTTTCTTCTTCTTTTTTTTTTTTTAAGAGATACTACTATACAGAGCGTTGTGAACAGGGCTGTTTTGGCAGGGTGATTGAACTGCTGTGGTGCTTCATACTTATGGTATTTTGACCAAAGCATGTCACAGACATGTTCATTAGGACACCAGGGAACCAGGTTAACTTGGAGAAATAGGATATAATATGACTCCTTAAACATATGTTGATGCAGAGCCTCACTTGCACTGTCATAAAAATAATGGGTGTGGTGATCATTGACAACATAATAAAGTCATTCTGTAATTTAAACTCTACACTACAGGATATACTGTACATGAAAGTGACACACACACACACACACACACACACACTGGCTGTTTGCTGAGTCTATTCTCCGATGCATATGTGTGATGTGCATGTGACTTTGACACTGTCTGCCACCTGTTTCAATCACGTCCAACCATTGTCCACACCGTAACTCAACGTGTAGCATCTCTCATTGTCTCCTCCAGCTCTCTGATTGGCCCAGAGTGTGAGAAAGTGCAGTCAGACCAAGACCCACACATTCATATGGAGATGTGGGACTATAAATAGGAGGGATGAAGCCAGCAGAGATCAGATTCTCTCTACAGAGACCTCTACAGCACAGAGATCCAGACATGGCACCTACAATCACTGCAGCTCTGACCAACTCTCAGGAACATCTGACTCTCACTCACAAGGTAAATTGAAGAACATTGAAGAACATTTTCATCTTCTGTCATGACAGATTGTCTTTGTTCATGCTCACACTTTACTCCAGAATCAGTCCATTAATGACTTTGCTCTTTTCTCTGCAGCTCAGAAAGCCTCAGGTGGAGAAGTTACGCAGAGAGAGAATCAACAGCAGCATTGAGCAGCTCAAGTCTCTCCTGGGTCCAGAGTTCCTCAAACAGCAGCCAGACTCCAAGCTGGAGAAAGCAGACATCCTGGAGATGACAGTTTGTGTCCTGACACAGCTGCAGCAGCAGAATCAACAGCAGAGAAGACTGATGAGGAAGAACTTCAACAAGCTGCAGTCTTCCTCTGATAAGAACCTGACAGAGGCTGACTTCTCTCCTCTGAGCTCCACGGACCACACCAGCATCACCAAAGACAAGAGTCCAGTCAACAGCGCCCCCTGGAGGCCGTGGTAGACACCTACAGACTGCGGACAAACTCAGACAAAGTGGTCCAATATGAACTTGTTCTTCTGTATGAACAGAAATCTGTTTGAATACATTTATGTGTTGTTTATTTTACCTTTCTCTTTGAGAAAAAAAAATACATTTCCTATGGAATTTTAAATATATAAAGAGCTCTAATCCTTGAGCTGTGATTGTCCTTTCTGTAGATGTTTTATACATCATATACAATAATATAACGTACATTGATATGTATATTATTTTATCCTTTTTTTTTTAAAAAAAGGTTTGCTTGTAAACTTGTACTGTTCATGAAAACGTATGTTGTTTCTCCTTGATATGAACCTGCTTCAATCACTTTGTGATCATTGTAAATCGACATCGAAATCTGGAGTAATTGATGTTGACTCTCATACTGTTTATCTTGTATCAAGACGACTTTAACTGACTGCACACTAAGCTTGTGATGTATCATCCATACGTCCAACTGAAGCTTTTATAGAAGTAAATATTGAATGTCAATAAAAAATATGAAAATATTTCATGATGCTATCTTTTCTTCTTTAGCCTATTATAATAAAGTATTTTCGCTCAGAAACAACAGCAGCAAGTATTTGTTGTAGACAGGTGGATCCATCTTTACTCTATATCACTATAGAGCAGTCTTGTATGAAGTACCTTAAAGGGACACTTGAGTAAATGTACACGTATGTTACCAGAAAATGACTTTAGTAGATGCTAATGCTGTTACTTTTTATAGTATTACTTAAGCAAAAGTCTTAAAGTATACAACATTTACTGTACACAAGTATCAAGAGTACACAAGTGAAGAGTTAGGACTGAGCAGTGGCTCAGTGAGTTGTTCAACTGGAAGGTTTTTGGTTACATTCCATCACTTGTTCTTTACGCTCCCTCATTTGTTCTTTACGCTCCCTCATATATTTTCCGAGAAAATGTTTCAAAAAAATTATTTTCCGAGAAAATGTTTCAAAAAAATTATTTCCGAGAAAATGTTTCAAAAAAATTATTTCCGAGAAAATGTTTCAAAAATTTTTTTTCCGAGAAAATGTTTCAAAAAGAATTATTTTCAGAGAAAATGTTTCAAAAAAAATTATTTTCCAAGAAAATATTTCAAAAAAATATATTTTCCAAAATATTTTTTTTCAAAAAAATATATTTTGCAAAATATTTTTTTTCAAAAAAATATATTTTCCGAATAATTTTTTTCCAAAAAATTTTTTTCCCCGAGAACATTTTTCAAAACGAAAATAAATAAAAATAATTTTATTATGACAAAAAAATGACAAAAAAGAGTTTTCTATGAAATGTTCTTTTATGAGAAAAAAAAAATACGGGACAAAAAATGAACCCAAAAAAGCCAAATGAACCAGTAGGGGGCAGCATATTAGTGAAAATATGGGATGTCCACTGCTGTTGTAGTTGCACGTTCACACCGAGAGAATCTTTACGTTGTGTTACTTAAGCACAACTAGGGATGCACGGTGTTATATATACGTTATTTATCATGTTAACGACAGAAGAGACGAAATGAAAACCATTTATATCGGTAATCGTCCGAATTGTGAATATTTGGTCTTTGCTTTGCGTAAAAAAAAATGGAAATGGAGGCGTGTCTTCTTCCCCAGTCTCTCTTCATGAGACTACATTCCGTCACTGTCAATCACCAAAACAATTTCTCTGATTCTGTTTTTTTTTTTTTTTAAATAACACGTTATCTGACATGATACATTAAACCTTATCCTTGTGTTTTGTCACGCCTTTTTGCCTCCATGTGTCACTTTATTTGTTTGAATAAAATAAAACATCAAGTCAATAGTTTGCACTTGATGTTAATCTTTTTTCATTGTATAACCATCATATTCCTCTTTTCAAACACAGGAGCTCAAAGACAAGTCAACAAGTTCTAGTCAATTTAAAGGGGACAGCATGTAAAAAAACACAAAAATGTGGCGTTTGTACTAAAATGAGGCCGCACATAAAAGGTAACACGATGCACAGTGAGACACACGCTGGCTGTTCTTCCAGTGAAACGACACACTGTGGGAAACCAAAGAAAGCCCACTCACAGAGCCGCAGCGTGACAATAGATCTGGACGTCCGGCCCACACTGACAGATGTTCAGGGCTCTTAAATCACCACGTTAACAGGATATGAAATATCTCTCAAAAGTCGTCCTTCTGCTATTCTGCAATTCATCCTTAACATTTGTCACAAGAATTCAAATCGAAAGAGAAAGGTTTTTTACTTTGTTTGAGTTTATCCTTAAAAAAAATAAGATGATTGACACATAACATATAATAAACTATTACACATACAATATTCTAGTGTTGGAATGTACTTTTTTTTTTTTACAGTAATCTTAAATACATATTTATTTGATGTAGTCTTAATATTAGTGATACAATGTGTACTATTTCAAAGAATGTGGATGATTACTGTCCTTCTCGTTTCTACACTGTAAAAAATAAATCTCAACATTTCAAGGCAACTTAATGCAATCAATTTTTGAGTTTACAGCCCAACAAAAGATTGTGAGTTTTTAAAAAAAGTTCCATCAACTAATATTATTTTGTTAGACACATTTGTAAGATATAGTTGTGCCAACTCAAAGTTCTATTTTCAAACAGTTTGGCTAACTAATCTTTTTCAGATAATGTAAATAATGTATTAAAAAAAAAAAAAATTGAATTTTGAGTAGAGAGAATCTGATCTGATAAATTTCAAGGGAACTTGTTCAAAATATATTTTTTTAAATAAATGTGTTACATTATCTGAACAAGATTAGTTACCCGAACTTTTTGAAAAGAGAATTTTGAGATGACACAACTCTAACTTTAAAGTTTCTTAAACAAAATAATGTTAATTGATGGATCTTTTTAAAAAAAATCACAATCTTTTGTTGGGCTGTAAACGCAAAAAAAGAGATTGCATTAAGTTGCCTTGAAATTTTGAGTTTTCTCAACTTTTTTTTAATTTTTTTTTTTACAGTGTATAGTGTTAATAATATTTTAAAATACCCACATTTCCAATGGAAATTTTGAATTTTTTTTTTTTTTTTTAATTGGAGACGAGAGAAGTGTGGGAAAGCTCTAAAGAGGAGTCACAGTTCAAGTTGATTAGCTTTCTTAACGCAGACAATGAGCCTGACATTGTCCAGAGGGAACAGACACACTTCAGGAAGCAGCTGTCCCTCATCATCATCATCGACCTCACGTTCCTCATGGGTGAACGTTGAACATGATAAATATTCATCCATTTACTTGAATAAAAACTTCATGTATAGTTTATTTTATGAAATAAAAGTTTAGGACAACTGCTTCCATGTGAAGTGTGTTTGCGCTGCACTGTTTAGATTTGGATGATACATTGAAATCATGAATGTGTTTTTTCCCCCCCCTCCTCTCCAGATGGCCGGTGACGTCAGGCCGTGTCTCTGTTACAGCTCGTGTCCGGCATCGATTACACAAGCGTCTTTTGTTGTGCACGTGGGAAACCGAGAGCAACCTTCTACTCACACTGAGCACAGAGAAGCGCACCTGTTGCATCTGGACCACAGCAGCAAGACTTTGTCCCCATTTAAAAAGAAATAAGTCAGAATATCATCATATCTGATGAGGAAAAAAAAATACTTTCTCATAAACATCACAGTTTCTCTGTTTGTGAGCAGTACACTGTTAGAAATGAGGGTTCCAAAATGATACTTCTACAAGTACTTTGTACTTTTACAATACCTCTTATCTTCTTTCTTTATTGTATATTATGGTAAAAATGTTCGAGTTAAATACTAAATATTTTATGTAAAAACCTAGACCTCTTGGGGTAGAAATACATTTTTAAAGGCATTAGTTTAAATTCACTTATACACAGACTCTGAAGAGTGTTTGGTTTCACACATCTGTGACGTGATTATCAGCGTGTGCTCCGTCATTTAAGTCATTGATCGGCATCTGATCTCTCTTTACAGTCACCACTTTCCCAGAGTCTCTCCATCACCCCCCCCCCCCCACCCAGTCATTCAATAGTTAGATCTCAGGGGACTGAGATCTGACCTCTGCTAATGTGACCATTGAGCATGTGGCAGCTCTGCAGTCCCCTTTTCTTCTCTTAGGGCTCTCTGATTGGCCCAGAGTGTGAGAAAGTGCAGTCAGACCAAGACCCACACATTCATATGGAGATGTGGGACTATAAATAGGAGGGATGAAGCCAGCAGAGATCAGATTCTCTCTACAGAGACCTCTACAGCACAGAGATCCAGACATGGCACCTACAATCACTGCAGCTCTGACCAACTCTCAGGAACATCTGACTCTCACTCACAAGGTAAATTGAAGAACATTGAAGAACATTTTCATCTTCTGTCATGACAGATTGTCTTTGTTCATGCTCACACTTTACTCCAGAATCAGTCCATTAATGACTTTGCTCTTTTCTCTGCAGCTCAGAAAGCCTCAGGTGGAGAAGTTACGCAGAGAGAGAATCAACAGCAGCATTGAGCAGCTCAAGTCTCTCCTGGGTCCAGAGTTCCTCAAACAGCAGCCAGACTCCAAGCTGGAGAAAGCAGACATCCTGGAGATGACAGTTTGTGTCCTGACACAGCTGCAGCAGCAGAATCAACAGCAGAGAAGACTGATGATGAAGAACTTCAACAAGCTGCAGTCTTCCTCTGATAAGAACCTGACAGAGGCTGACTTCTCTCCTCTGAGCTCCACGGACCACACCAGCATCACCAAAGACAAGAGTCCAGTCAACAGCGCCCCCTGGAGGCCGTGGTAGACACCTACAGACTGGAGTCACGAGCACAGTGGTCAAAGACAACTGGAAGTGAATTCAGTGAAATTGAAGGACTTGTTCTTCTGTATGAACAGAAGTCTGTATCTGTGTGTTTGACATTTCCTGAGGAAATGACACAAACAATATCTTTCAAGTTCAGAAAGAGAACATCTTGTCATGCATGTTGCATGAATCCAATCTGATTGCAGCAGCAATTCTTATGATTATACCTCAGTCTACTTCATGTACTGGTATTATATAATGTTATGATAACATTTGTTATCTTTGATCATTTTGATCTTTGACATGGGAAATATTTAAATGTCCTTTTTATGGACATTAAACTGATCTGTTATCCATGTTATTCAGTTGTTAATAATTTGTCCTTTTTTGGACATGGATCGTATTGATAATTTCCATGAGAAACATTTAAATGTCCTTTTAATGGACATAAAACTGATCAAGATCACTTTCTCTAAAAGTTTCGCTTCATATGTTAACTGTGTTAACTGTGATGTTTGTTACCTCTTGAATAGTTTTGATCATGTTGATCAATTGTTGACTTATTGTCCTTTTTATAGACATAAAATTGATCTGTTGTAGGATCAAGATCACTTTTTCTAAAAGTACAGAAAAACTTCATATATCTTTGACATGGGAAACATTTAAATGTCCTTTTTATGGACATTAAACTGATCTGCTTTAAGATTATAAATAGTTTTCCCTGATAGTTTTGCTTCAAATCACAATTTATGTTGTGATGTTTGAATAATTGTGTCCATGTTAATCAGTTGTTCATTATTTGTCCTTTTTTGGACATGGATCATATTGATTATTGACATGAGAAAGATTTAAATGTCCTTTTTATGGACATCAAACTGATCTGTTGTAAGATCAAGATCACTTTTTCTAAAAGTGTTGCTTCATATCTTCATGTTTCCTGTGATGTTTGTTACCTCTTGAATAGTTTTGATCATGTTGATCAATTGTTGACTTATTGTCCTTTTTTGGGGACATGTTGTCATTGTTTACTGCAGATCATTTGATGTGATTATTGAAACCTGATCTGTTGCAGATCAATATGCTTGAACTTTTATTGTGAAAGTTTCACTCTAATGTCACAGTTTTATTGTGACAATATGACTTTATTATTTTCAGGATCAGCTGAAGTTTCTGATCACTGAGAATAATGTTGTCTTATGTAAAGTGCTTTTGTTTTTATTTATTAAGAGCAAACCTTTAATCCATGTGTTCAAAAACAGTGAAAGTACAGTGAGAACTGTGTCCTCAGATACTTTGACCTGTTTGTCTTTTATAAAGACTGTTGTTCCTTGACTCTCTCAGAGTACAGTGTGTCTTGTAGAAATCTACAAGTTGTTGTTGTGATGCATCATCACCTGGAGTTGAACTGTTTACACTTGTTTATTGAATAAACAAACACTACCTGATTGAAATATTGCTTACTTGTTGTTTACATTCCTCTTCTATATGATGGTGAAGATAAGAAACTATAATATAAACTAATCTGCTTTCACTTCAGTATGGAATGTGAAGGTCAAAGGTCAAGATCACATGCAGTATCATAACCTGCCAGATGATGCAGACTTTCAAAGTAAAATGTCATTTTTTTTAAATAGGTTTTATAAGTCCTTTAAGTTTGATGACGTTACACATTCTTTATCTGCAGAAAGTTAAATTAACCTTCATTATACCAGGCAAGTAATTCATTATTCACAATGGGATAGAATATCAAAAGTAATAATAAATAATAATAATAACAATAATAAACATAATAAACATTTACAAACACATATTGAACATATGACACATATGACAACAACTATTAGCAGCTGACAAACAGGGGTGAAGGACTTTAGAAAACATGGATGACTTTACAGTCACGTGTTTTAACGTAAAACATTTCTATTTGACTTTAAAGAGGTCGCTCAATTCGTCTGATGTGACGTATGATAGGACACACTGTTTAGTGTGGGAAACCAGAGGAAACCGACTGTACGGCCTCTTTGATGAAGGAAATGTTTAACTTTAAATGAATGAATGGATATATTTATTTTGGTTACATATAGGAAAAGTAAACATGAAGCAAGATCGTTTAATCCAATTATGCCTATAAACGAAAAAAGGAATCGACGGAAACGGCTGAACCGAGAAAATCTGAAATGTAGAGAAAATACATACAACTGTTCCATAATTTTACCTCCAAAACTGACACACATCTATATTTTAATGTTTGTCAAACACATAATCCTCGTAAAAAGAATCATTTCCGTCTCTTAGTTCAAAGAATGTCTGAATGCAAACAGGAATAGTTTTATTCACCACACAAAAACATCTTCTTTACATCTTTAAAGAGTCTTTAAAGTCTTAAATTATCCGTCTTTACAACACTGTCACTGAGACATTTTACACAACAAGAGTAAACAAATAGTGACTCAGCTCAGTTTCACTATGACAAAATATCAATGAAGAACACAATATAAACAGCTAATGATAGTGATCGACGCTATTTAAAGGTAACAATTATCACTGCTGCTTTTGTACCCAAGCAACATGTGATTATAGACAATTAAGTTATCAGTCAAGATTATTGTTATGTATCTTATTACCACCATGTCTACAACAAAGAATATTTATTATATATCATATATATATATATATACAAATATAGAAAATTATGATCAATATATAACATTAACACAGGGCCATGAGTTTGCAGTATCTATTCCTTTCTCTTTATTTAAGGACAACACGTGTTGGTTGGTGGTGTCCAGATGTAGCAGCTGTTTGTTTGGTGTGAGAAAGAAAGTTTCCCTGACTTTCTCACACTGGCTGTTTGAATGAAGTGGTCAGAGACGATCAAAAACCACAAAAGGGCTTTTTAAGAGACAACCTTTTGTTGGAACGTGAGCTGTAATGGAGACACACAGGCTGACATCACCAACCATCTGGAGGGAAACCACCTCATTGGTTAGCTCCAAAAAATGTCATTTATAACAACTGAAAGAGATCAAAATACTACATATAAATACAAAATTCATTTTTTTTGGCGTGTGGTTATTAAGATCTAATTCAATATAAACGTATTTCTACATATATAACAGTTAATTTATGTTTGGAGGTCTACATGAGCAGCAGCTGGGCCTGACTTGCGCCAAATCTGGGACAATAGACGACCGCTGGTGTGTTTAAGGATGCTAATCTCACTGCTCTGCGATTCATTTGTCCAGAGATTTCCCACACTCTGTCCGCTGACACATCGTTTCCTTTCATTTCCTAACTTTGAGATCGATGTGTTTATTTCACTTTTAGTCCTTGTTTTTAACAAAACACTCAAACGTGTATGTAAGTGTTTAGTGCGGGTCATGTTCTTAAAAATAAAGACAGATGTACAGCGTTAATGGACGACATTGCTTTAACATAATCTCATGTTTTATTATTAAAGGTACAGTGTGTGACATTTGCCATTGCTGGGTGGTTTTCACCCAAGCAAATACATTTATGTGATTTTCATGAAAACTAAGTTTTCATATTCATTATTTATTTATTTTTTGAATTTTTTTGTTCTCAAATTCCTAATTTTCCAGTAATTTTGGAGCATTTTTATATGGTCCCCTCGTGATGCTTTTCTATAATTTTGTTAGACATGACACAGTTTAAAATAAAAGAACACTACTTAAATTTGTCATGTTTTGTCATGTTTTGATATATAAGTACTTTTTATTGGGTGTATTTATTATCTCGGGTAAAAATCACCCGGCGTTAGTGATGGTGTTTTGAATTTGAGCGTTAGTGTTCTAGGGTTAAATACAGTACAGTAGCCCACAATGGACAACCTAAACACCTTTTTTTTTATTTTAATGCTAACTGAAGGCTGCAAATGTTCTCTTTATACATTGCTTTTGATTTCTATTACGTCAAACTATCGTTATTTACTTGCATTCCTGAACAGAAAGATGCATTTTAGTGATTGAATGTTGAATGAAGTCCATAATGTGTGTATAAAAAGGTGAATTCAGTTGGTTATTTTACCAAAAAAATCTTATATAAAATTGTCATATGTTCATTGGCACCTTTTAAACATTTCTCCATCTAATAAATGTGCATTTTTGTTCTTGCTTTGATGCCTCAGTGGTTGAATGAGTCCACATCACCTCTGAACCTCTTCAGGACAGAGGTTTTCAGTCTATTGTCCCAAATGGTTTTGTGAGAGATTTTGCTCCGGTTTCCCACACGCTGTCTTTTCACTGGAGGAACAATGGATGTGAGTCTCATTACTCATCACGTTATAGGAGACAAAAGTTGTCTTTGAAGCTTTTTAAAAAAGAAATTCCAATAGCCAAGGAAGCGAGGCCTGCACCAAAACTTTGACTCAGCAATCACGTCATCTTCAACACACTTAATGTCACATGATGAGATTGAAGATATACAACGACCATGTTTGTGTGTCTGAATGATTAAATACACTCTTAGAAATAAGGGTTCCAAAAGGGTTCTTCTACAAGGGCTGAGGTTCTACCTG
Organism: Microchirus variegatus; assembly: GCF_963457635.1. Lineage (NCBI taxonomy): Eukaryota > Metazoa > Chordata > Actinopteri > Pleuronectiformes > Soleidae > Microchirus > Microchirus variegatus. Next base: position 7,907,935 of record NC_139808.1, on the reverse strand, counting down.
GAACCATTTGCTTCTGAAAAACCCTCTCTTCGAGGGTTCAATCCTTTTTTTTCAAGGGTTCTTGGTAACACTAATGGTTCCAGTAAGAACCATTTTGATCCAGAGAACCCTTTAAAATGTTCCTGAATAAAGGGTTTTAAAAGGGTTCTTAATAACACTGGAAACTTTATAAAATGGTTCTCCTATGAGGACAAGCCGAAGAACCTTGTATGGTTCTACTTGGCAGTTTTATTTCTAAGAGTGTACTATATTAAAGAATGATTCTGCAGTATGAGATATGAAAAATGATAATGGGCGAGACGACAAAGATATCCTTCGTAACACAATAAGGCTAAAGATGAGATGACAAGAACAGAAAATATCTTTTTGATCAAGTAAATGTTTTATTGAATTTCAATGATTCACTTGATAAAAGCCTCGACTGGAGGAAAGTAGACACAGGGAATCTGCACTCAAAGTGAGCGGAGGAAATCATCGTCTTTACAAAAGACAAAACAACATGAAATCAGTTTTCGATCAAAACATAATAATGAACACATCTACGACTGTAAAAACACAGATTCTGGAACAAATCAGATGAACACAGCTCCACAGAGCTACGTTTCAATCAAAACCCATAACATAGTTATGAAAAAAAGGGGGTTACACAAATATCATTTTAACACATGACACAAAAACGTATCACCTGAAAAAAGTGAGTGATAACATTAAAATAATTGATCTTAAACCAGATCAGAGGACTTTTACATTATTCTTACAGCAGTGACTGATGCAGATTAAAGACAATAACAGAACACCCATTATGAGCCATTATGATAATTGCTGACGCAATCAGGGAGGATTCATGCAACATGCACGACAAGATGTTCTCTTTCTGAACTTGAAAGAGTCTATAATCACATGAAGTGAATGAAAGTAAACAATTAATGTCCCCAAAAAAAGGACAATAAGTCAACAATTGATCAACATGATCAAAACTATTCAAGAGGTAACAAACATCACAGGAAACATGAAGATATGAAGCAACACTTTTAGAAAAAGTGATCTTGATCTTACAACAGATCAGTTTGATGTCCATAAAAAGGACATTTAAATATTTCTCATGGAAATAAACAATATGATCCATGTCCAAAAAAGGACAAATAATTGGATAAAAAATATTCCAACATCACAACATAAATTGTGATATGAAGCAAAACTATCAGGGAAAAAATATTTATAATCTTACAACAGATCAGTTTAATGTCCATAAAAAGGACATTTAAATATTTCCCATGTCAAAGATCAAAATGATCAAAGATAACAAATGTTATCATAACATTATATAATACCAGTACATGAAGTAGACTGAGGTATAATCATAAGAATTGCTGCTGCAATCAGATTGGATTCATGCAACATGCATGACAAGATGTTCTCTTTCTGAACTTGAAAGATATTGTTTGTGTCATTTCCTCAGGAAATGTCAAACACACAGATACAGACTTCTGTTCATACAGAAGAACAAGTCCTTCAATTTCACTGAATTCACTTCCAGTCGTCTTTGACCACTGTGCTCGTCTCAGCAGTCTGTAGGTGTCTACCACGGCCTCCAGGGGGCGCTGTTGACTGGACTCTTGTCTTTGGTGATGCTGGAGCTCAGAGGAGAGAAGTCAGCCTCTGTCAGGTTCTTATCAGAGTAAGACTGCAGCTTGTTGAAGTTCTCCATCATCAGTCTTTTCTTGGACTGTGTCATCACCTCCTCACTGGACAGGAAGTGCGCCACCTCCTGGGCGCACCTGGAGTAGCCCCGATTGACAGCAGCCGAGTCCACGGCTCGGTTCCGCTGCTGCAGCCGCCTCAGGACACAAACTGTCATCTCCAGGATGTCTGCTTTCTCCAGCTTGGAGTCTGGCTGCTGTTTGAGGAACTCTGGACCCAGGAGAGACTTGAGCTGCTCAATGCTGCTGTTGATTCTCTCTCTGCGTAACTTCTCCACCTGAGGCTTTCTGAGCTGCAGAGAAAAGAGCAAAGTCATTAATGGACTGATTCTGGAGTAAAGTGTGAGCATGAACAAAGACAATCTGTCATGACAGAAGATGAAAGTGTTCTTCAATGTTCTTCAATTTACCTTGTGAGTGAGAGTCAGATGTTCCTGAGAGTTGGTCAGAGCTGCAGTGATTGTAGGTGCCATGTCTGGATCTCTGTGCTGTAGAGGTCTCTGTAGAGAGAATCTGATCTCTGCTGGCTTCATCCCTCCTATTTATAGTCCCACATCTCCATATGAATGTGTGGGTCTTGGTCTGACTGCACTTTCTCACACTCTGGGCCAATCAGAGAGCCCTAAGAGAAGAAAAGAGACTGCAGTGTGGCCACATGCTCAATTGTCATAATGGGTGACAATAGTTAGATCTCAGGGGAGTAGGTGGAGAACTGGGCAGTGATGGAGAGACTGACGGAATTCTGTGTGAATCTGGGAAAGTGGTGACCCTGTAGACAGAGAAGATCTGCTGCCTGATGCTGATCAGTGACTTTGTCTGGACATGTTCTCAAACATCAAATATGTGAGACCACCGGCATTCCCACAGACTGCATGTGTCAGGACTCACAGATGGGTTTTGAGGGGTAGCCAAATAAATTTGCTAAATGTTTTCCAGCTCTTTAAATAAGATTTTTATAAAAACTATACTGTTCAAAAGTTTGCGTCACCTGTACAATGTATTTTCCATTAAAAGTCACACTTTTATTCATCAAAAGAGTTGCAATATGAATAGAAAATATAGTCAAGACATTGACAAGATTAGAAATAATGATTTTTATTCAAAAATAATAATTTTACTCTTTCGTCAAAGAACCAGCAAAAGTGTTTTCAGCTGTGCTAACATCATTGCACAAGGGTTTTCAAGGGTTTTCTAATCATCCAATAGCCTTCTAACACGATTAGCAAACACAATGTACCATTAGAACACTGGAAATGGGCCTCTATACACCTATGTACATATTCCATTAAAATCCAGACGTTTGCAGCTAGAATAGTTGTTTACCACATTAAAAATGTATAGAGCGTATTTCTGATTCATTTAATGTTATATTCATGGAAAACCCCAAACTTTTGAACGGTTGTGTTGAACATGTTTCTTCTCCGGGAAGCAGACACAGATTCAGAGTCAGATTTAAACCCACAAAGTGTGGTTTTAGTAACACAGACCGAAGTGTTCACACGAGGCTGGAGAAGCAGCAGAGACGCGTCCTGACTTGTTTGAAGCTGAAGAACGGGGGAGGACACACGTGGTCCAGGACACAAGGAGAACCATTATTAAAAGTGGAGCAAACAAAGCTTCAAATACACAGTTTCTCAGGATAGGTGAAAACTTTATTTAGATTAGAGAGTTGACACACCTGCAGCTAGAGCGCCGACCTAATGTCACAACATGATTTACTTATATTGTATACTTTTAAAAGTGGGTCACCAAATTCAAAAGGAAAGGAAACACTAATATAAGCTGTATGTTACTGTGTAAATATAGTGATGCTTTTCTATTTTATTATTTTTATTATTACTATGATCAGGATTATTAGTAATATTGATCATTTTAATTTGTCTAAATGATGTATAAAATATACATACAATGAAATAATATACATTAATTAATCTAATGGTTTTTTTTTGTCATTTATATTTTATGTACATGTTTTAAAATAAAATAAATGACATTAATTTAACAAAGGAGTTAATCTCAATGAAACTTTAATGGTTAAATAAAGTTGATAATGATCAGTCAAGGTGTATGCATATGTACCATTGTGTTATTTGGAAAATCAAAAACTTAATATTTTAATTATAATTTTTTTTAACTATCATATCCATGTTTGTATTTATTCACGTGAGCATGTATGGACTCGTGCTGCTGACCAGACGTAGCAGGTGTTTGGTCGGTTTTGTACGATCCGTGGTGTGAGTATAAAGTTTCCCTCACTTTCCCACACTGTGTCATGAATGGTGTGGTCAGTCCGCCACAAAAGGACGGTGAAAGGAGCTTTTGTGGGGCGGATGGTGGACATGTGCTGCGGGGCAGAGGCACGGTCTGACGTCACCGACCATCTGGAGGGAAAAAGGACCTCACCAGTTTTGCCGCCGACGTTGTGTAGTTATTGTTGTAGGACTTAAAATCTATGTAGACTCTTTTGAGCGGTCGTGTTGCAACTGCTGCTCCACCTGGATTCAAATTAAATTGAATTAAAGTGAAGCTTTTGCATTGATCAGGATTTTAGCTGGGTTTTTTTTTTTTTTTTTTTTTGGTGGGGGGGGATCAGAGGGGGTGTGTGAGAGCCAGCTGCTTCCTGAAGTGTGCCAAATCCCTCTGGACAATGGACGAGTGCTGGTGTTGTTAAGGAGGCTAATCAGGCCTGAACTGAGACATACTTCTGCAGAGCTTTCTCACATTCTGTAACACGACCGCTCACGTTAACGTGGGATTGTTTAAGACACGAGCAGAAGATTGAGTTTTCATTTACAATTACTGCACTTTAATTAAATGTGATCATACCTTAGATAGATAGATAGATAGATAGATAGATAGATAGATAGATAGATAGATAGATAGATAGATAGATAGATAGATAGATAGATAGATAGATAGATAGATAGATAGATAGATAGATAGATAGATAGATAGATAGATAGATAGCTAACTAGAACACTAACCAGATAGATAGATAGATAGATAGATAGATAGATAGATAGATAGATAGATAGATAGATAGATAGATAGATAGATAGATAGATAGATAGATAGATAGATAGATAGATAGATAGATAGATAGATAGATAGATAGATAGATAGATAGATAGATAGATAGATAGATAGATTGCAAGCTAACTAGCGCACTAACTAGCAGGATAATAATAATAATAATAATAATAAAACCTTTATTTGTATAGCACCTTTAAAAAAATTTTTTTTTACAAAGTGCTTTTTTTACATAAAAATACATACACGCATGTAAACATAATCTGTACACATAAATACATTTTAACTGATTAATGGTGCATACAAAGAAAGAAATGAGATAAAAGGTTAAAAAATCTAAGTAAAAAATTAAGATAAAAAGAGATGAAAAGATAAAAATAAAAAGACAATAAAAAGACGACATCACATAAAGGCCAGTCTATAAAAATACGTGTTAAGAAGTGATTTAAAATAAGACACTGATTCAGCAAACCTTATCTCATCGAAAAGATAGATAGATTAGTAGCTCTCAAGCTCACTAGCAAGAAAGATAGATTCTAACATGGTAGCTCACAAGCTTACTAGAACACTAACAAGATAGATAGATAGATAGATAGATAGATAGATAGATAGATAGATAGATAGATAGATAGATAGATAGATAGATAGATAGATAGATAGATAGATAGATAGATAGATAGATAGATAGATAGATAGATAGATAGATAGATAGATAGATAATTTATCATCAAAAGAAATTTAGAAATTCCAGCAGTATCCACAAAGTTAACAGGAGAGTGAGGAATGTTATTGTTAACGTTTTCCCCCTTGAGTGGAGTTAAAGAACCGGGTATTATGAATTTGCAATAAAACTGAGATTAACAAGTATATTGATTATGTCGCAGACTATTAACATTGATCTGTTTGACATTTACAATAAACAATCCCCAGATTTGATTTGCCTCATCACTATGAATTTGTCAGAATAATTCAAGAACTAATTGCATTTTTTCACCTGATTCTCTTGAGGTATTTTGAGAACTGTTGAGAACTGAAGTTAATGAGCATGAATTGACATAATAAGCAGGTCTTTTAGGTTTAATACTTTCACATTCCTGCACACAAAGGTCTTTAGTTGTATTATCCAATTGAAGGCTCTGTGAGTGAGCTTGGTTTTTTTTGGTTCCGCACATTCTTTCCATTCATTGCTTTAAGTGAAATAAAACGTTTTCCCGCTAAAACAGAAATGTAAAGCCAAACTGAACAATTTTGTGACTTATGATGACTCACTGCACTTAACTCAAGAGACATGTAGTTGACAATAATCCCATTTGATCAATCTACACTAATGAAAATAGACTTGGATTATATTGTAAAACAGTTTGAAGTAAACTGCCACACTTGACAGAAACATACTCCAGATGATTTAGGGCTTTTTTGTGTGACAACAGAATGAGAAACAGGACTGAATAATAAAATGACCCATCATCATCATTGTAATATCCATTTAAGAAGTGACACAGGAATGCAATATGCAAATGTTGGATTATATTTGATTTATTTAGAAAGAATGCTGGCAAATAGATGTGATGATACATTACAACAACAACTTGGTAAAAATACAGTTTCTCCAAGAAACACTGCACTCAGAGTGAGCGGGGGAACATCGGTCTTTGCAAAAGACAGAAACATTATGAATTTCAATCGATCAATGAACATTCATTTGTAAAAACACTGAACCTATAACGGATCGAGTTAAAACAATCACAAGATTAGTCTGACTTTTAAAATAAACATTCACTTTGTAACAAAAGTGAAGTACACAGTACAAAAAAGTCAAAAAACACACTTGTCATATTGTCACAATAAAACTGTGACATTAAAGTGAAACTTTCACAATAAAAGTTCAAACATATTGATCTGCAACAGATCAGGTTTCAATAATCACATCAAATGATCTGCAGTAAACAATGACAACATGTCCCCAAAAAAGGACAATAAGTCAACAATTGATCAACATGATCAAAACTATTCAAGAGGTAACAAACATCACAGGAAACATGAAGATATGAAGCAACACTTTTAGAAAAAGTGATCTTGATCTTACAACAGATCAGTTTTATGTCCATAAAAAGGACATTTAAATGTTTCTCATGTCAATAATCAATATGATCCATGTCCAAAAAAGGACAAATAATGAACAACTGATTAACATGGACACAATTATTCAAACATCACAAGATAAATTGTGATTTGAAGCAAAACTATGAGGGAAAAATATTTATAATCTTAAAGCAGATCAGTTTTATGTCCATAAAAAGGACATTTAAATGTTTCCCATGTCAAAGATATATGAAGCGAAACTTTTAGAAAAAGTGATCTTGATCCAACAACAGATCAATTTTATGTCCATAAAAAGGACAATAACTCAACAATTGATCAACATGATCAAAACTATTCAAGAGGTAACAAACATCACAGTTAACACAGTTAACATATGAAGCGAAACTTTTAGAAAAAGTGATCTTGATCAGTTTTATGTCCATTAAAAGGACATTTAAATGTTTCTCATGTCAATAATCAATATGATCCATGTCCAAAAAAGGACAAATAATGAACAACTGATTAACATGGACACAATTTTTCAACCATCACAACATAAATTGTGATATGAAGCAAAACTATCAGGGAAAAATATTTATAATCTTACAACAGATCAGTTTAATGTCCATAAAAAGGACATTTAAATATTTCCCATGTCAAAGATCAAAATGATCAAAGATAACAAATGTTATCATAACATTATATAATACCAGTACATGAAGTAGACTGAGGTATAATCATAAGAATTGCTGCTGCAATCAGATTGGATTCATGCAACATGCATGACAAGATGTTCTCTTTCTGAACTTGAAAGATATTGTTTGTGTCATTTCCTCAGGAAATGTCAAACACACAGATACAGACTTCTGTTCATACAGAAGAACAAGTCCTTCAATTTCACTGAATTCACTTCCAGTCGTCTTTGACCACTGTGCTCGTCTCAGCAGTCTGTAGGTGTCTACCACGGCCTCCAGGGGGCGCTGTTGACTGGACTCTTGTCTTTGGTGATGCTGGTGTGGTCCGTGGAGCTCAGAGGAGAGAAGTCAGCCTCTGTCAGGTTCTTATCAGAGGAAGACTGCAGCTTGTTGAAGTTCTTCATCATCAGTCTTCTCTGCTGTTGATTCTGCTGCTGCAGCTGTGTCAGGACACAAACTGTCATCTCCAGGATGTCTGCTTTCTCCAGCTTGGAGTCTGGCTGCTGTTTGAGGAACTCTGGACCCAGGAGAGACTTGAGCTGCTCAATGCTGCTGTTGATTCTCTCTCTGCGTAACTTCTCCACCTGAGGCTTTCTGAGCTGCAGAGAAAAGAGCAAAGTCATTAATGGACTGATTCTGGAGTAAAGTGTGAGCATGAACAAAGACAATCTGTCATGACAGAAGATGAAAATGTTCTTCAATGTTCTTCAATTTACCTTGTGAGTGAGAGTCAGATGTTCCTGAGAGTTGGTCAGAGCTGCAGTGATTGTAGGTGCCATGTCTGGATCTCTGTGCTGTAGAGGTCTCTGTAGAGAGAATCTGATCTCTGCTGGCTTCATCCCTCCTATTTATAGTCCCACATCTCCATATGAATGTGTGGGTCTTGGTCTGACTGCACTTTCTCACACTCTGGGCCAATCAGAGAGCTGGAGGAGACAATAGGACATGTGGAGCAGTAACATACTGAATTGCTGTCAAAGCCTCAGGGACAATAGTTAGATCTCAGGGGAACAGGTGGACGACTGGGGGCTGATGGAGAGAGACTCACAGAATCTGGGAAAGTGGTGACTCTGTAGAGAGAGAAGATCTGATGCTGATCACTGACTTTGACCGAGCACACGCTGATCATCACGTCACACACGTGTGACAATTACACTTAATGGTTAAAATAATCAGAGATTTTTGTGGATCTTTCTGTTGAGTCACAGTCTTACATTTACTGACTGCAGCACATCACGTTTTTATTCAAATGTAATTAATGTTAGTTCATTTTTTGATGTTTTTACATATGTTTTTATTATTTTATTATTGTAAATAATCATTCTACATAAGAACCATGACAATGATGCTGTCCAGACGTGGCTCAGTCTTCAGTTGATCATTATAAACAAATAATCAATGTATTCACATCTACATTCCACATAAGAACAGTGACCTTGCTAGTGTCCAGATGTGACTTGTGTCCTGTGGTCAGTGTGAGTAGAAAGTTGCTCTCAGGTTCCCACACTGACTCCCTGTTCTGTGGTCAATGAAGCACAAAGAGACTCTGAATGGAGCTTTTGTGTTTGATCCTGGACGTGTGTTGTAGTAAAAACAGAGCCTGACGTCACCAACCATCTGGAGGGAAAGAGCCTCATTGGCTGTTTCTGACTGTCTGTAAACATTTGAATGTATATGATGACAGTTTATACGGCAGATTATTGAGTCATCTTTCACTTATGATCACGTTATTTTGACTTGTCAATCATAACTGTGTCCTTGTGTCAGACACATAACTTCACATCATACATGAGGGTGAGAGGGTGAAGCAGCTGTTTCCTGAAGTGTGCCAAATCCCTGTGGAGAAAAGTCGACTGCTGCTGGAGTCAAGGATGATAACTGATCTGACCTCTTCTTCTTCTTCTTCTCTCCAGAGCTTTCCCACACTCTGTGCTTTAAACCAAATAATACTGATGAATGACTTTGATCCACACACCTAAACACACATTTTTCTAAATTATTTTGATCTACTGAGCCAAAATCTATCACCAAAAATCACCTCTATTTAAAATGAAACATTAAAAACATCATAATAAAGTTTCAGATGTGACAGTGTGATGCTCATTCACTCCAGGTGAAATAAAGTCAGGACAGTTTTGCTGCTGCTGTCCAGTTGTAGCAGAGTCTTTTGACACGTGCCTTGTTGTCTGTGTGTGAGGAACAAGCTGAGCTCAGTTTCCCACACTCACTCCCCGAGCTGTGGTCAGTCAACAACAAAGAGACGGACGTGTGTGTGTGTGTGACAGATGCTGCTGGCTGTGTGTCGTCATAGAAACACAGCCTGGACCGTCTGGAGGGAAAGGATCCCATTGGCTGCCACTGACACTTTGTACAATTTGACATCACACTGAGAAAATCCTGTCATCAAGTTTCAGACAGAGTGACTCGGTGTCTCACATCAGCGTCAAACACACTTCCAGTGATCATCACTGTCTCATTGCTGACCATCAGCTGGACTGAAGTCTCTGCTCCATACGTCTGTCTGTAGGGGGTTTCCTGGAGGAGGCACCTGTTTCATAAAGTGTGCCAAATCCCTCTGGAGGATTATTCTGCTGTGAGTTTTTGCTCTGATGATTAAATCCTAACAGCTGATGTTGGTCAGGTCCAACCTGTGAGTTCAGCTCCTTCATCTCTCATCCTTCTATCTGTACATTCATCCCTGATTTTTGACTGAAAAAAACAAACATAAATATGAATAAACTGCACATTTATACAAAAAGTTTCTTCATTTCAGAGCCAGTGTCTCAGGTCAAAGGTCAGGATCTATTGTCCCACAGGACTCTGTGAGTGAGTTTCCTCTGGTTTCCCACACTCTGTCCTTTCACTGCACAACAATAGAAGTGTGTCCTGTTATAGGTCACATTAGACACAGTGTGTGACCTCTTTAAAGGTCACATTAAAAAACAACAACTTTACATTAAGACAAGAGGATGTTGCAGTGAGACATTTGTTTGTTAATGTACAGTTTCTCCTTCAGGTTGATGATGTCACTTCCTGCAGATAAAGAGAGAGACTGAACTTCACCAAACATAATTACACATAAACTAATAAGACCTTTGAAATACTAGAATGGTCTTGGATATCATTTTAATAATTAATACAGTATTTATGTATTATTTTGATTATAAATATATTAAAAAATAAGAAATTAGCATATGTAAATTTCAATTTTGATCAAATTGGTTGAATTAATCAGCAAATATTTAATTTGATTGACAGACAATTAATGAATAATGTATGATTTTCTCTGTAGAAGAAAATACATGTATTGTTCTTTAAATCATTCAATTATTTACAAAAATGTACATGTAGAAAACTTATATAACTCAGATGTTTTTGCATATATATGCAGATAAATAACTTATGTTATTCCAAAATGTCAGATTAAAATCTTTACATATTTATAAAATGTCAAAATCCAATAGTTACTTTAGATTTATTTCTAAATACTGAGTTTTTCTTTGAAAGACATTTAAAGCAGATGTTTATAGTTTCTTATCTTCATCTTCATATAGAGGAGGAATGTAAACAAAGAGCAAGTAAACAATATGTTCATCAGACAGTTTTGTTTATTCAATAAACAACAAGTGTAAACAGTTCAACTCCAGGTGATGATGCATCACAACAACAACTTGTAGATTTCTACAAGACACACTGTACTCTGAGAGAGTCAAGGAACAACAGTCTTTATAAAAGACAAACAGGTCAAAGTATCTGAGGACACAGTTCTCACTGTACTTTCACTGTTTTTGAACACATGGATTAAAGGTTTGCTCTTAATAAATAAAAACAAAAGCACTTTACATAAGACAACATTATTCTCAGTGATCAGAAACTTCAGCTGATCCTGAAAATAATAAAGTCATATTGTCACAATAAAACTGTGACATTAGAGTGAAACTTTCACAATAAAAGTTCAAACATATTGATCTGCAACAGATCAGGTTTCAATAATCACATCAAATGATCTGCAGTAAACAATGACAACATGTCCCCAAAAAAGGACAATAAGTCAACAATTGATCAACATGATCAAAACTATTCAAGAGGTAACAAACATCACAGGAAACATGAAGATATGAAGCAACACTTTTAGAAAAAGTGATCTTGATCTTACAACAGATCAGTTTGATGTCCATAAAAAGGACATTTAAATGTTTCTCATGTCAATAATCAATATGATCCATGTCCAAAAAAGGACAAATAATGAACAACTGATTAACATGGACACAATTATTCAAACATCACAACATAAATTGTGATTTGAAGCAAAACTATGAGGGAAAACTATTTATAATCTTAAAGCAGATCAGTTTTATGTCCATAAAAAGGACATTTAAATGTTTCCCATGTCAAAGATATATGAAGTTTTTCTATACTTTTAGAAAAAGTGAAGTTGATCCTACAACAGATCAATGTTATGTCCATAAAAAGGACAATAAGTCAACAATTGATCAACATGATCAAAACTATTCAAGAGGTAACAAACATCACAGTTAACACAGTTAACATATGAAGCGAAACTTTTAGAGAAAGTGATCTTGATCAGTTTTATGTCCATTAAAAGGACATTTAAATGTTTCTCATGGAAATTATCAATACGATCCATGTCCAAAAAAGGACAAATTGTTAACAACTGAATAACATGGATAACAGATCAGTTTAATGTCCATAAAAAGGACATTTAAATATTTCCCATGTCAAAGATCAAAATGATCAAAGATAACAAATGTTATCATAACATTATATAATACCAGTACATGAAGTAGACTGAGGTATAATCATAAGAATTGCTGCTGCAATCAGATTGGATTCATGCAACATGCATGACAAGATGTTCTCTTTCTGAACTTGAAAGATATTGTTTGTGTCATTTCCTCAGGAAATGTCAAACACACAGATACAGACTTCTGTTCATACAGAAGAACAAGTCCTTCAATTTCACTGAATTCACTTCCTGTCGTCTTTGACCACTGTGCTCGTCTCAGCAGTCTGTAGGTGTCTACCACGGCCTCCAGGGGGCGCTGTTGACAGGACTCTTGTCTTTGGTGATGCTGGAGTTCAGAGGAGAGAAGTCAGCCTCTGTCAGGTTCTTATCAGAGGAAGACTGCAGCTTGTTGAAGTTCTCCATCATCAGTCTTTTCTTGGACTGTGTCATCACCTCCTCACTGGACAGGAAGTGCGCCACCTCCTGGGCGCACCTGGAGTAGCCCTGATTGACAGCAGCTGAGTCCACAGCTCGGTTCTGCTGCTGCAGCCGCCTCATGACGCAAACTGTCATCTCCAGGATGTCTGCTTTCTCCAGCTTGGAGTCTGGCTGCTGTTTGAGGAACTCTGGACCCAGGAGAGACTTGAGCTGCTCAATGCTGCTGTTGATTCTCTCTCTGCGTAACTTCTCCACCTGAGGCTTTCTGAGCTGCAGAGAAAAGAGCAAAGTCATTAATGGACTGATTCTGGAGTAAAGTGTGAGCATGAACAAAGACAATCTGTCATGACAGAAGATGAAAATGTTCTTCAATGTTCTTCAATTTACCTTGTGAGTGAGAGTCAGATGTTCCTGAGAGTTGGTCAGAGCTGCAGTGATTGTAGGTGCCATGTCTGGATCTCTGTGCTGTAGAGGTCTCTGTAGAGAGAATCTGATCTCTGCTGGCTTCATCCCTCCTATTTATAGTCCCACATCTCCATATGAATGTGTGGGTCTTGGTCTGACTGCACTTTCTCACACTCTGGGCCAATCAGAGAGCTGGAGGAGACAATAGGACATGTGGAGCAGTAACATACTGAATTGCTGTCAAAGCCTCAGGGACAATAGTTAGATCTCAGGGGAACAGGTGGACGACTGGGGGCTGATGGAGAGAGACTCACAGAATCTGGGAAAGTGGTGACTCTGTAGAGAGAGAAGATCTGATGCTGATCACTGACTTTGACCGAGCACACGCTGATCATCACGTCACACACGTGTGACAATTACACTTAATGGTTAAAATAATCAGAGATTTTTGTGGATCTTTCTGTTGAGTCACAGTCTTACATTTACTGACTGCAGCACATCACGTTTTTAATCAAATGTAGTTGATGTTAGTTCATTTTTTGATGTTTTTACATATGTTTTTATTATTTTATTATTGTAAATAATCATTCTACATAAGAACCATGACAATGATGCTGTCCAGACATGGCTCAGTCTTCAGTTGATCATTATAAACAAATAATCAATGTATTCACATCTACATTCCATATAAGAACAGTGACCATGCTAGTGTCCAGATGTGACTAGTGTCCTGTGGTCAGTGTGAGTATAAGTTGCTCTCAGGTTCCCACACTGACTCCCTGTTCTGTGGTCAATGAAGCACAAAGAGACTCTGAATGGAGCTTTTGTGTTTGATCCTGGACGTGTGTTGTAGTAAAAACAGAGCCTGACGTCACCAACCATCTGGAGGGAAAGAGCCTCATTGGCTGTTTCTGACTGTCTGTAAACATTTAAATGTATATGATGACAGTTTATCTTAAAGAGTCAGTTCAACTAATATGGCTGATTATTTAGTCATCTTTCACTTATGATCACACATCCTGACCAATATCATAACTGTGTCCTTATATCAGATCATACATGAGGGTGAGAGGGTGAAGCAGCTGTTTCCTGAAGTGTGCCAAATCCCTGTGGAGAAAAAGTTGATTACTGCTGGAGTCAAGGATGATAACTGATCTGACCTCTTCTTCTTCTTCTTCTTCTCTCCAGAGCTTTCCCACACTTTTTAAAAACGAAATGATGTGGACTTGTTGTGAGGTTTCTGTGAGGTAAAGTCATGTAGCTTCACTCCAACACTGATCAGCCTTGTTGTTCTTTGTTACTGTATGTGCTGTACATTTTAAACCAAATGCTGCTTTTGCCCAAATCCAAAAGTAGTCAAAGTCAAAGACAAAGAGCTAAATCATGGTCCTAATCAGAACTAATAAAATCATATGTGAATTTATGGAATGTCCACTTGTATTTTTGTATGTTTTGTACATTTTAAATAACTTTTAATATATTATTATCTATGTTTAATATTTGTATCATTTGGAATTATTTTTTTTTGTGATTTGTTCTCACTGGTGAAATGTTATGTCACTTAAATTCAATAATTTTGCAGTTCTTCAGAAAATGGCGGGAAAAATCCATTGAAGTAGTGAAGTGTGCTTTAACAGAATATAAATAGTTTGTTTTCTAATTGAGATGCTCAAGAGGTTTTGAAAGTGTGTCTCTCTGAATGTGTCCTGAGGACAAAGGTCTGGATCTTTTGTCCCACAGGACTCTGTGAGTGAGTTTCCTCTGCTTTCCCACACTCTGTCCTTTCACTTCGTCCCATGGCACAACAATAGACGTGTGTCCTTTAATCCCACACATAATCTCTGTCAGACCTCTGCCCCACACACACACACTTTCAAAGGGATCAACTCCCAAAATAGGAATTTCATGACATATCAAATTAAAAATGTTTTTTTTGTGATTATAAAATGTACATTTTTCATTCTGAGCTGATTGGAAACCTGTATATATATTGTATTTATTTAGCATATTTCTACTATCCAATTAACATCTGTATGTTTTTGTATGAGGAAACTAAAGTACAGAGAAAACCTACTCACATAAGGAGAGAACACACAACAGATCTGGTTATGATCCCAGGTCGTTTTGCTTCAAGGCAACAGTGCGAGCATTTAAAATTGTACAATAAATATAATTTAATTGTTTGATCTATTTAATTGAAGGAATTAAATTAGAAAAATCTTATAAGACTATGTTTTAATGAACAAAGTGCAACTTGTTAAAAGTGAAACCTCAAAAGTTCCCCTTTGATTCAGGCAAAGCCATCATTTAGTTTTTAAAAAGTGTGGGAAAGCTCTGGAGAGAAGAAGAAGAAGAGGTCAGATCAGTTATCATCCTTGACTCCAGCAGCAGTCGACTTTTCTCCACAGGGATTTGGCACACTTCAGGAAACAGCTGCTTCACCCTCTCACCCTCATGTATGATGTGAAGTTATGTGTCTGACACAAGGACACAGTTATGATTGACAAGTCAAAATAATGTGATCATAAGTGAAAGATGACTCAATAATCTGCCGTATAAACTGTCATCATATACATTTAAATGTTTACAGACAGTCAGAAACAGCCAATGAGGCTCTTTCCCTCCAGATGGTTGGTGACGTCAGGCTCTGTTTTTACTACAACACACGTCCAGGATCAAACACAAAAGCTCCATTCAGAGTCTCTTTGTGCTTCATTGACCACAGAACAGGGAGTCAGTGTGGGAACCTGAGAGCAACTTTCTACTCACACTGACCACAGGACACAAGTCACATCTGGACACTAGTGCCTTAATACTATAATAAAATAATAAAAACAACAACAAAAATGAACTTAACATCAACTACATTTGAATAAAAACGTGATGTGCTGCAGTCAGTAAATGTAAGACTGTGACTCAACAGAAAGATCCAGAAAAATCTCTGATTATTTTAACCATTAAGTGTAATTGTCACACGTGTGTGACGTGATGATCAGCGTGTGCTCGGTCAAAGTCAGTGATCAGCATCAGATCTTCTCTCTCTACAGAGTCACCACTTTCCCAGATTCTGTGAGTCTCTCTCCATCAGCCCCCAGTCGTCCACCTGTTCCCCTGAGATCTAACTATTGTCCCTGAGGCTTTGACAGCAATTCAGTATGTTACTGCTCCACATGTCCTATTGTCTCCTCCAGCTCTCTGATTGGCCCAGAGTGTGAGAAAGTGCAGTCAGACCAAGACCCACACATTCATATGGAGATGTGGGACTATAAATAGGAGGGATGAAGCCAGCAGAGATCAGATTCTCTCTACAGAGACCTCTACAGCACAGAGATCCAGACATGGCACCTACAATCACTGCAGCTCTGACCAACTCTCAGGAACATCTGACTCTCACTCACAAGGTAAATTGAAGAACATTGAAGAACATTTTCATCTTCTGTCATGACAGATTGTCTTTGTTCATGCTCACACTTTACTCCAGAATCAGTCCATTAATGACTTTGCTCTTTTCTCTGCAGCTCAGAAAGCCTCAGGTGGAGAAGTTACGCAGAGAGAGAATCAACAGCAGCATTGAGCAGCTCAAGTCTCTCCTGGGTCCAGAGTTCCTCAAACAGCAGCCAGACTCCAAGCTGGAGAAAGCAGACATCCTGGAGATGACAGTTTGTGTCCTGACACAGCTGCAGCAGCAGAATCAACAGCAGAGAAGACTGATGATGAAGAACTTCAACAAGCTGCAGTCTTCCTCTGATAAGAACCTGACAGAGGCTGACTTCTCTCCTCTGAGCTCCACGGACCACACCAGCATCACCAAAGACAAGAGTCCAGTCAACAGCGCCCCCTGGAGGCCGTGGTAGACACCTACAGACTGCTGAGACGAGCACAGTGGTCAAAGACGACTGGAAGTGAATTCAGTGAAATTGAAGGACTTGTTCTTCTGTATGAACAGAAGTCTGTATCTGTGTGTTTGACATTTCCTGAGGAAATGACACAAACAATATCTTTCAAGTTCAGAAAGAGAACATCTTGTCATGCATGTTGCATGAATCCAATCTGATTGCAGCAGCAATTCTTATGATTATACCTCAGTCTACTTCATGTACTGGTATTATATAATGTTATGATAACATTTGTTATCTTTGATCATTTTGATCTTTGACATGGGAAATATTTAAATGTCCTTTTTATGGACATTAAACTGATCTGTTATCCATGTTATTCAGTTGTTAATAATTTGTCCTTTTTTGGACATGGATCGTATTGATAATTTCCATGAGAAACATTTAAATGTCCTTTTAATGGACATTAAACTGATCAAGATCACTTTCTCTAAAAGTTTCGCTTCATATGTTAACTGTGTTAACTGTGATGTTTGTTACATCTTGAATAGTTTTGATCATGTTGATCAATTGTTGACCTATTCTCCTTTTTATGGACATAACATTGATCTGTTGTAGGATCAAGATCACTTTTTCTAAAAGTATAGAAAAACTTCATATATCTTTGACATGGGAAACATTTAAATGTCCTTTTTATGGACATAAAACTGATCTGTTGTAAGATTATAAATATTTTTCCCTCATAGTTTTGCTTCAAATCACAATTTATGTTGTGATGTTTGAATAATTGTGTCCATGTTAATCAGTTGTTCATTATTTGTCCTTTTTTGGACATGGATCATATTGATAGTGGGGACATGTTGTCATTGTTTACTGCAGATCATTTGATGTGATTATTGAAACCTGATCTGTTGCAGATCAATATGTTTGAACTTTTATTGTGAAAGTTTCACTCTAATGTCACAGTTTTATTGTGACAATATGATTTTATTATTTTCAGGATCAGCTGAAGTTTCTGATCACTGAGAATAATGTTGTCTTATGTAAAGTGCTTTTGTTTTTATTTATTAAGAGCAAACCTTTAATCCATGTGTTCAAAAACAGTGAAAGTACAGTGAGAACTGTGTCCTCAGATACTTTGACCTGTTTGTCTTTTATAAAGACTGTTGTTCCTTGACTCTCTCAGAGTACAGTGTGTCTTGTAGAAATCTACAAGTTGTTGTTGTGATGCATCATCACCTGGAGTTGAACTGTTTACACTTGTTGTTTATTGAATAAACAAAACTGTCTGATGAAAATATTGTTTTCTTGCTCTTTGTTTACATTCCTCCTCTATATGAAGATGAAGATAAGAAACTATAAACATCTGCTTTAAATGTCTTTTAAAGAAAAACTCAGTATTTAGAAATAAATCTAAGTAACTATGGGACTTTGACTTTTATAAATATGAAGAGATTTTATTCCAACAATTTGGAATAATGTAAGTTATTTATCTGCATCTATATACAAAAACATCTGAGTTATATAAGTTTTCTAGATGTCAATTTTTCTAAATAGTTGAATGATTTAAGGAAAAATATGTGTATTTTCTTCTACAGAGAAAATCATACATTATTCATTAATTGTCTGTCAATCAAATTACATATTTCAAATTCAACCAATTTGATCAAAATTTAAATTTACATATGCTCATTTCCTAAGAGAACATTACATTATCTTATTTTTTTATATATTGATAATCAAAATAATACATAAATACTGTATTAATTATCAAAATCATATCTAAGACCATTCTAGTAGTTCAAAAGTCTTATTAGTTTATGTTTAAATATGTTTGGTGAAGTTCAGTCTCTCTCTTTATCTGCAGGAAGTGACATCATCAACCTGAAGGAGAAACTGTACATTTAACCAACAAATGTCTCACTGCAACATCCTCTTGTCTTAATGTAAAGTTGTTTTTTTAATGTGACCTTTAAAGAGGTCACACACTGTGTCTAATGTGACCTATAATAGGACACACTTCTATTGTTGTGCAGTGAAAGGACAGAGTGTGGGAAACCAGAGAAAACTCACTCACAGAGTCCTGTGGGACAATAGATCCTGACCTTTGACCTGAGACACTGGCTCTGAAATGAAGAAACTTTTTTGTATAAATGTGCAGTTTATTCATATTTACGTTTGTTTTTTTTTCAGTCAAAAATCAGGGATGAATGTACAGATAGAAGGATGAGAGATGAAGGAGCTGAACTCACAGGTTGGACCTGACCAACATCAGCTGTTAGGATTTAATCATCAGAGCAAAAACTCACAGCAGAATAATCCTCCAGAGGGATTTGGCACACTTTATGAAACAGGTGCCTCCTCCAGGAAACCCCCTACAGACAGACGTATGGAGCAGAGACTTCAGTCCAGCTGATGGTCAGCAATGAGACAGTGATGATCACTGGAAGTGTGTTTGACGCTGATGTGAGACACCGAGTCACTCTGTCTGAAACTTGATGACAGGATTTTCTCAGTGTGATGTCAAATTGTACAAAGTGTCAGTGGCAGCCAATGGGATCCTTTCCCTCCAGACGGTCCAGGCTGTGTTTCTATGACGACACACAGCCAACAGCATCTGTCACACACACACACGTCCGTCTCTTTGTTGTTGACTGACCACAGCTCGGGGAGTGAGTGTGGGAAACTGAGCTCAGCTTGTTCCTCACACACAGACAACAAGGCACGTGTCAAAAGACTCTGCTACATCTGGACAGCAGCAGCAAAACTGTCCTGACTTTATTTCACCTGGAGTGAATGAGCATCACACTGTCACATCTGAAACTTTATTATGATGTTTTTAATGTTTCATTTTAAATAGAGGTGAATTTTGGTGATATATTTTAGATTTGGCTCAGTAGATCAAAATAATTTTAAAAAAATGTGTATGTTTAGGTGTGTGATGGTTTGATGAACATGTGTCTGATCAAAGTCATTCATCAGTATTATTTGGTTTAAAGCACAGAGTGTGGGAAAGCTCTGGAGAGAAGAAGAAGAAGAAGAGGTCAGATCAGTTATCATCCTTGACTCCAGCAGCAGTCGACTTTTCTCCACAGGGATTTGGCACACTTCAGGAAACAGCTGCTTCACCCTCTCACCCTCATGTATGATGTGAAGTTATGTGTCTGACACAAGGACACAGTTATGATTGACAAGTCAAAATAATGTGATCATAAGTGAAAGATGACTCAATAATCTGCCGTATAAACTGTCATCATATACATTTAAATGTTTACAGACAGTCAGAAACAGCCAATGAGGCTCTTTCCCTCCAGATGGTTGGTGACGTCAGGCTCTGTTTTTACTACAACACACGTCCAGGATCAAACACAAAAGCTCCATTCAGAGTCTCTTTGTGCTTCATTGACCACAGAACAGGGAGTCAGTGTGGGAACCTGAGAGCAACTTTCTACTCACACTGACCACAGGACACAAGTCACATCTGGACACTAGCATGGTCACTGTTCTTATGTGGAATGTAGATGTAAATACATTGATTATTTGTTTATAATGATCAACTGAAGACTGAGCCACGTCTGGACAGCATCATTGTCATTGTTCTTATGTAGAATGTTTATTTACTATAATAAAATAATAAAAACATATGTAAAAACATCAAAAAATTAACTAACATCGAATAAAAACGTGATGTGCTGCAGTCAGTAAATGTAAGACTGTGACTCAACAGAAAGATCCACAAAAGTCTCTGATTATTTTAACCATTAAGTGTAATTGTCCCACGTGTGTGACGTGATGATCAGCGTGTGCTCGGTCAAAGTCAGTGATCAGCATCAGATCTTCTCTCTCTACAGGGTCACCACTTTCCCAGATTCTGTGAGTCTCTCTCCATCAGCCCCCAGTCGTCCACCTGTTCCCCTGAGATCTAACTATTGTCCCTGAGGCTTTGACAGCAATTCAGTATGTTACTGCTCCACATGTCCTATTGTCTCCTCCAGCTCTCTGATTGGCCCAGAGTGTGAGAAAGTGCAGTCAGACCAAGACCCACACATTCATATGGAGATGTGGGACTATAAATAGGAGGGATGAAGCCAGCAGAGATCAGATTCTCTCTACAGAGACCTCTACAGCACAGAGATCCAGACATGGCACCTACAATCACTGCAGCTCTGACCAACTCTCAGGAACATCTGACTCTCACTCACAAGGTAAATTGAAGAACATTGAAGAACATTTTCATCTTCTGTCATGACAGATTGTCTTTGTTCATGCTCACACTTTACTCCAGAATCAGTCCATTAATGACTTTGCTCTTTTCTCTGCAGCTCAGAAAGCCTCAGGTGGAGAAGTTACGCAGAGAGAGAATCAACAGCAGCATTGAGCAGCTCAAGTCTCTCCTGGGTCCAGAGTTCCTCAAACAGCAGCCAGACTCCAAGCTGGAGAAAGCAGACATCCTGGAGATGACAGTTTGTGTCCTGACACAGCTGCAGCAGCGGAACCGAGCTGTGGACTCAGCTGCTGTCAATCGGGGCTACTCCAGGTGCGCCCAGGAGGTGGCGCACTTCCTGTCCAGTGAGGAGGTGATGACACAGTCCAAGAAAAGACTGATGATGAAGAACTTCAACAAGCTGCAGTCTTCCTCTGATAAGAACCTGACAGAGGCTGACTTCTCTCCTCTGAGCTCCACGGACCACACCAGCATCACCAAAGACAAGAGTCCAGTCAACAGCGCCCCCTGGAGGCCGTGGTAGACACCTACAGACTGCTGAGACGAGCACAGTGGTCAAAGACGACTGGAAGTGAATTCAGTGAAATTGAAGGACTTGTTCTTCTGTATGAACAGAAGTCTGTATCTGTGTGTTTGACATTTCCTGAGGAAATGACACAAACAATATCTTTCAAGTTCAGAAAGAGAACATCTTGTCATGCATGTTGCATGAATCCAATCTGATTGCAGCAGCAATTCTTATGATTATACCTCAGTCTACTTCATGTACTGGTATTATATAATGTTATGATAACATTTGTTATCTTTGATCATTTTGATCTTTGACATGGGAAATATTTAAATGTCCTTTTTATGGACATTAAACTGATCTGTTATCCATGTTATTCAGTTGTTAATAATTTGTCCTTTTTTGGACATGGATCGTATTGATAATTTCCATGAGAAACATTTAAATGTCCTTTTAATGGACATAAAACTGATCAAGATCACTTTCTCTAAAAGTTTCGCTTCATATGTTAACTGTGTTAACTGTGATGTTTGTTACCTCTTGAATAGTTTTGATCATGTTGATCAATTGTTGACTTATTGTCCTTTTTATGGACATAACATTGATCTGTTGTAGGATCAAGTTCACTTTTTCTAAAAGTATAGAAAAACTTCATATATCTTTGACATGGGAAACATTTAAATGTCCTTTTTATGGACATTAAACTGATCTGTTTTAAGATCATAAATATTTTTCCCTCATAGTTTTGCTTCAAATCACAATTTATGTTGTGATGTTTGAATAATTGTGTCCATGTTAATCAGTTGTTCATTATTTGTCCTTTTTTGGACATGGATCATATTGATTATTGACATGAGAAACATTTAAATGTCCTTTTTATGGACATCAAACTGATCTGTTGTAAGATCAAGATCACTTTTTCTAAAAGTGTTGCTTCATATCTTCATGTTTCCTGTGATGTTTGTTACCTCTTGAATAGTTTTGATCATGTTGATCAATTGTTGACTTATTGTCCTTTTTTGGGGACATGTTGTCATTGTTTACTGCAGATCATTTGATGTGATTATTGAAACCTGATCTGTTGCAGATCAATATGTTTGAACTTTTATTGTGAAAGTTTCACTCTAATGTCACAGTTTTATTGTGACAATATGACTTTATTATTTTCAGGATCAGCTGAAGTTTCTGATCACTGAGAATAATGTTGTCTTATGTAAAGTGCTTTTGTTTTTATTTATTAAGAGCAAACCTTTAATCCATGTGTTCAAAAACAGTGAAAGTACAGTGAGAACTGTGTCCTCAGATACTTTGACCTGTCTTTTATAAAGACTGTTGTTCCTTGACTCTCTCAGAGTACAGTGTGTCTTGTAGAAATCTACAAGTTGTTGTTGTGATGCATCATCACCTGGAGTTGAACTGTTTACACTTGTTGTTTATTGAATAAACAAACACTGTCTGATGGAAATATTGTTTTCTTGCTCTTTGTTTACATTCCTCCTCTATATGAAGATGAAGATAAGAAACTATGGGACCCAGGGGTGTCTTAAAGTTATACCAGAGGGATAACCACAAAACTACAATATCGATAAATTGGAAAGGGGGAAAAAAACAACACAACTGTATAGACTCACTACAGGCTTCCTTAATGAAATAAAGCACTAAAATTATTAACTAAACCACAGCTGCCAAGCAGCTGACTCGAAACCACAATTGTCCAGGAGACCCAGAAAACACAAAACAAAAGGCAAAGACTGCCTGGGAGACCTTTGATTACCCAAAAGGCTGAAGTCACAACAAACTCTCCAGCAACACAAGTTATAGACTGGGAAACTGGCAATTGGCATCAAACACACACAAAGTTCTAAGATGGCGTTTAAACACACACTGACAACTTAAGAAGCCACAGGGAGAAGCTCTCACTGCCTCTGAAGGTGAGACAGTGAGTCAGCACAGAGCACGGGAGACTCAGGGTATATGAACACTCCACACACCTGGGCTGAATCAACGCCAATCAGTGCCACACACACACACACACACACACACACACACACACACACACACACACACACACACACACACACACACACACACACACACACACACCTGACTGCAGTGAATTGATTCTCCCACCAACTCTCACAGAGCCAGAGGATTGAGTGAACCTCACACTTAGACCATTCTAGTATTTAAAAAAGTTCTATTTCTTTATGTGCAAATATATATATATATATATATATATATAATTATTATTTTTTAATGTGACCTTTAAAGAGGTCACACACTGTGTCTAATGTGACCTATAACAGGACACACTTCTATTGTTGTGCAGTGAAAGGACAGAGTGTGGGAAACCAGAGGAAACTCACTCACAGAGTCCTGTGGGACAATAGATCCTGACCTTTGACCTGAGACACTGGCTCTGAAATGAAGAAACTTTTTTGTATAAATGTGCAGTTTATTCATATTTACGTTTGTTTTTTTCCAGTCAAAAATCAGGGATGAATGTAGAGACGTCAGAACAGTGAGAACAGAACCAGTGTTTGAGAGATGAAGGAGCTGAGCTCACAGGTTGGACCTGACCAACATCAGCTGTTAGGATTTAATCATCATTGCTGCTTCAATCTAAGTTCAACTTTAAATTCCACTCAAACTTCTTCATGTGATTCCCCTCTCTCATCTCTAATGTGTTCTCAGTGCAGCGCTGACAGCTCCATCATCACAGGTGTAAACTTTAGCTTGAGTCAAGGCTTTTATTTAGTGTCCACTTCCTGTCTCTTTGATTACAACATGAGCAAACTAACAACACTAGATTTAATCATTAACCTGCAAAAAGTGTAGTTGTTTTTCCAAAGCTGGACTTAATATTGTCACAAAATCTCAAGGGACACCCTGCATACAGGTTAAATAAATTAAATATGTCTTAACACATTATTATTATAATACATCTTGGTTTTCCACTGTCCACACACTGTCTGTGCACAGTGTCCTCAAAAAGTCCACTTAAAAGATTCTATTGATGGACAGAGAGTGGGAAAGTAGTGGAGGTTGACACTGAGTGTGAGTGACGTCATGTCCAGCAGCAGCGGAATAATCCTCCAGAGGGATTTGGCACACTTTATGAAACAGGTGCCTCCTCCAGGAAACCCTCCTTCACACACACACAACACAGTGCAATGAGACAGTGATGATCACTGGAAGTGTGTTTGACGCTGATGTGAGACATTGAGTCACTCTGTCTGAAACTTTGATGACAGGATTTTCTCAGTGTGATGTCAAATTGTACAAAGTGTCAGTGGCAGCCAATGGGATCCTTTCCCTCCAGACGGTCCAGGCTGTGTTTCTATGACGACACACAGCCAGCAGCATCTGTCACACACACACACACGTCCGTCTCTTTGTTGTTGACTGACCACAGCTCGGGGAGTGAGTGTGGGAAACTGAAACTCAGCTTGTTCCTCACACACAGACAACAAGGCACGTGTCAAAAGACTCTGCTACATCTGGACAGCAGCAGCAAAACTGTCCTGACTTTATTTCACCTGGAGTGAATGAGCATCACACTGTCTATTATTTTATTATTATAATATATTATTAATTTTTACACTATTCTATCTATCTATCTATCTATCTATCTATCTATCTATCTATCTATCTATCTATCTATCTATCTATCTATCTATCTATCTATCTATCTATCTATCTATCTATCTATCTATCTATCTATCTATCTATCTATCTATCTATCTATCAAATTAAATATGAAACTAACAGAATTTTTTTTTTCTCATTTCAGGATGTGGCTCAGTAAAAATGAAAGATTTAAAAACAACTTTGTATGGTTTTCATTTGGATATGTGATGATCAGCGAGTGCTCGATCAAAGTCATTGATCAGCATCAGGCTGCAGATCTTCTCTCTCTATAGAGTCACACACTTTCCCAGATTCACACAGCGCTCGTGTGCCCGAACCCCCCCCGCCCTCCACCATTTAGTGGTCCACCTGCTCTCCTGAGATCTAACCATTATCCCCTTAGGCATTAACACCATTCAGTGCCTAGCATCGCTCATTGTCTCCTCCAGCTCTCTGATTGGCCCAGAGTGTGAGAAAGTGCAGTCAGACCAAGACCCACACATTCATATGGAGATGTGGGACTATAAATAGGAGGGATGAAGCCAGCAGAGATCAGATTCTCTCTACAGAGACCTCTACAGCACAGAGATCCAGACATGGCACCTACAATCACTGCAGCTCTGACCAACTCTCAGGAACATCTGACTCTCACTCACAAGGTAAATTGAAGAACATTGAAGAACATTTTCATCTTCTGTCATGACAGATTGTCTTTGTTCATGCTCACACTTTACTCCAGAATCAGTCCATTAATGACTTTGCTCTTTTCTCTGCAGCTCAGAAAGCCTCAGGTGGAGAAGTTACGCAGAGAGAGAATCAACAGCAGCATTGAGCAGCTCAAGTCTCTCCTGGGTCCAGAGTTCCTCAAACAGCAGCCAGACTCCAAGCTGGAGAAAGCAGACATCCTGGAGATGACAGTTTGTGTCCTGACACAGCTGCAGCAGCAGAATCAACAGCAGAGAAGACTGATGATGAAGAACTTCAACAAGCTGCAGTCTTCCTCTGATAAGAACCTGACAGAGGCTGACTTCTCTCCTCTGAGCTCCACGGACCACACCAGCATCACCAAAGACAAGAGTCCAGTCAACAGCGCCCCCTGGAGGCCGTGGTAGACACCTAAAGACTGCTGAGACGACCACAGTGGTTCAAGATTCCTGAAAGTCAATTCAGTTTTGTTCTTCTGTATGAACAGAAGTTTATGTCTGGGGAAATGTTACAGAACTATTCAAATGTCCTTTTTTCGGACTGTATCTGTTTTAAGATCAAAATGTATTTTCACTAAAAATGTCTTTACTTTATATCACAATTTTTTTTGTGACATGTGTTACCTGTTGAATAATGTTGATCATGTTGATCAATTATTCTGTAATTGTCCTTTTTGGGACATTTTGTCATTGAGAACAATGATTTTAAATTTGTCAAACCCGATCTGTTGTGAGATCAACTTGTGAATGCTTGTTTTTCAAGTGTTGTTGTCGTTTGTGACTTTGTCACTGATTTATTGTGACCATTCTGTGTAAACACTATCACAGTGTGATAAGAAAAAACAGTCCGATCTGTTCTAAGGTCAGTTTTGTTTTCATGTTTTGGCTTCATATTGGTTTGAAGACCATGTTTTCTTTCAAAGTTAGTGAGAAGTGTGTGTTTCTCTGATCATTGTCTCCTGTGGAGACTGTTGTCCCTTTGCTCTCAGTGAGTACAGAGTCTCTTTTGCGGAAACTTGCAAATTGTTTGTGTGATGCATCATCATCGATTTGATAATAAACAAACTTTGCTCTCATTTTCTATGCACCGATCTTGTTAATTTACTTGGTTAATTTCATTTTATTTTCTTCACTTATGCCACTTATTACGGAGCCCCCGAAGTGACATGAGAAAAAAAAAAAAAAAAAATAGAAATCTCGAGTTTCAAAGTCAAGATCTCGAGTTTCCCAAAAAAATCTGAAAAAAAAAATAAATAATTTAATTTTTTTTTTTTCATTTTTTTGTGAAACTTTTGGGAAGACTTTGAAACTCGAGATTTCCCCCCCAAAAAAATGTCATCATTTTTTTTTTTTTCTCTGATTTTCATTTTATTTTCTTCACTTATGCCACTTAGTACGGAGCCCCCGAAGTGACATGAGAAAAAAAAAAATTACGAAAAAATGGAAATCTCGAGTTTCAAAGTCGAGATCTCGAGTTTCCCAAAAAAATCTGAAAAAAAAAAAAATAATTGAATTTTGTTTTTGGGAAACTTTTGGGAAGACTTTGAAACTCGAGATTTCCCCCCAAAAAAATGTCATCATTTTTTTTTTTTTCTCTGATTTTCATTTTATTTTCTTCACTTATGCCACTTAGTACAGAGCCCCCGAAGTGACATGAGAAAAAAAAAAATTACGAAAAAATTGAAATCTCGAGTTTCAAAGTCGAGATCTCGAGTTTCCCAAAAAAATCTGAAAAAAAAAAAAAATAATTGAATTTTTTTTTTGGGAAACTTTTGGGAAGACTTTGAAACTCGAGATTTCAAAAAAAAAAAATGTGTCATTTTTTTTTTTTTTTCTCATGTCACTTCGGGGGCTCCGTAACTTGGTAATTGTTCAAAAGATAAAAAAAAAAAAATGTTGGGTGAAAGTTTCATTTATTATCCAATGGCAGTGAAAAGAACCACCTGTCAGAGCCTTGACTTTTCTCCTCTGAGCTCCACTCTTCATTCAGGCTGACCTCATTTACACACACCAGCCACTTTATTAGCTATAATTGTCCAAGTGTGTGTTAATGCAACCATCTATAGTCAATCACATGGTAGCAACTCAATGCATGAAGGCAAGTGAAGTTCATATGAAGCATCAGAATAAGGTGATTTAACTGTGACATGGTGGTTGGTGCCACGTGGGATGTTGTGAACATTTCAGAAACTTTTGAACTACTTGGGTTTTCACACACAACTACTGTATTGCTAGTTTTTACAGGAAATGGCCTGAAAAAGTCCAACTATCCAATGAGTGATAGTTCTCTGGGCAAAACAAATGCCTTGTTGATGCCAAAGGAGAATGAACCAGACTGGTATGAAATAATAGAAAGAACAGTAATCAAACAACTATCATTCTAATGCTATGACCTTCAGCAGGTTCACCTTTACCATGTCTACATGCATGAATACATGTAATAGTGGCTGTGTGATTGGCAGGTAAAACATTTGTGTTAACAAGCAGTTGTACAGGTGTACCTAATAAAATGGCTGGTAAGCGTAATAGGTTGAGAACCTAAATATAGTAAAATAATTGTTTTTGACATTAAATGTGCATAGAACACAGGACAAATAGGTCAAAATCTATCAATCTTGATTTATAAACAATCAGTTGCTCAGCCATAATTCACACTTTATCACAAATAATCTATACAATAAAATGACAAGTTATGTCTGCACCTGGAGTCAGATTTGTATTATCTGGTGCTATAAAACACTACATTTACACACAAAAATCTGCACTGGCGTAACAGTCATAAATAAAAGAAACCTAATTCTACAAAAAACAAATATACAGACACAGCCTTATTATTTTAATGACCTATAAAACATGATTTTTTTAAATTGTATGAATGAAGAAATGTCATGTTACAATTAAAAGTCCTGCATTCGAACACATACTCACAGAGAAGTGCAATAGAAGCCAAATGTAACATTACAACAATGGACCCAAGTGAAGGAGAAAATCACCAGAGACTCAACTTTAAAGAAACAGGTTAAAGTCACACAAAACAATCTACAGACAGAAATATGTGTCAACCAAGGAACAGCTAACCCTCTAAAAACCTCAAATCTTAAATGACTGAGGATCGAGCACAAGAAACAAACCAGACAATGTGGCCTGCAGTGACAGGAGAGTGCAGAATATAAAGTGAACAGAGAAAACAAGAAGCAGGTGTAACTGATTTAACACACATGAAGGTAATCAACAATTAAGAAATGGTATGCACAGAAACAAGACCAGACCAGGCACACATGTAAAATAATAAAAACACACATGGGAGAAAAACTACAATATAAGACATAAATGCATTACAAAAAGCTCTAGACAAACAAGTTAATAAAATCTCCAATGAAAATTAAATGTCCAAAAGTTAAAGTAGAAGAATATTGCAGTATTAGGTTTTATAGGAGATGATTATTCATTCTGTTGCTTTATTGTAAGTAAGAGGTTTACTGTTGTGGGTCATTGTATGTGATTGTTGTTGTTTTTTGTTGTTGTTGTTTTTTTTTTCCTATGATAAAAAAAAATAAATCTTTATTAATTTAAACTAATGACAAAAGTTGTATAATAAAGAGAATTGAGAGTAAAGCAAATAAAGACAGGACATACAACAGAATAACACGTGAGGATGTTTTCATAAAAAAAAAAAAAAGATTATTATTCATGATGTTTTTGCTCTTTTAACCGTTACTTAATCTCTCTGATGCATATGAGCGTGATGATGTGAATCCTGCATTTTCTTGGACTTTTTTTGTTCATAATTATTATCCACGAGCCACACAGGGGCGAGACAACTGGAACCTGATGTGCAACCAGATTCATGTGGGATTACTTCCCTGCTTATCTCCTCTCCATCTGCCTCAGTGTCTGTATCTGCTGTCTGTGTGGAGGGAGGCTCAGGTTTCCCACCTCTCCTCTCCCATCATCACCCCCCCACCTCCCCCACCTCCCCACCTCCCCCTTCCCCACAGGGCGGGCTGAGTGTGCCCTGGTCACACGCCCTCCCCTCGCTCGTGGTGCTGGGAGCCACTGTGACACGCGGCTTCCCACACTTCTGTATGCAGCCGTGCTCAGCCGCGCAAACAAAAGAAGTGTGTCTGCTCGCATAAAGGCTGGGAGCCGTTCTCAGGCAGGGGAAGGACAGAAGGCCACTCCACAGATAAACCATCTGCTTTGGCTGTAACTCACTGCTGAGAAAAAAGGACACGAGGAAATTTCATTTTAAAACATAATTTTGAATAATATATTAAGGATTTGTTTTTTTTATATACCATAAAAGTATCTATATTTTTGAATTTCTATATAAAGATGATGATAAAGCTGTATAAAAAAAAGATACATTTGAGACTTTATTGTGTCACATTTTTGTCTGATACTGGTGTTGTGAAGTCATCCAGGTCGAAACATCACTTTTTTTTTTCTTTCCCATGTCCACCTCGGGGAAAGAAAAAAAAATGTTTTTCCCACTGACCCCGCCGACGTGGGACGTTTCAACACAAAGCGTCCCACCTGTTCTGTGTGACAGCCCCTCAATTCATGCTATTGTCCCGCCCGGCGGAGGCCCCTGATTGGCTGCAGCAGCCCCCGAGACGGCGGACTCTGAGCAGCATAAATGCAGAGCGGCAGAGAGGGGGGACAAGTCAGCTCAGACCTTCACTCGCTTCACTCGACCCTTTGCAAGCGACTCAAGAACAAGTCACCCAGCACCCGACTCTGACATGGCTCTGTATGCAGACCTCGCTCTTCAGGACAGCGTGAAGGAACAGCTCTTCAGGTAAGACCAAAGCTCCATCTCATCACACCGTCTCAAACAGTCTCATTCCATTGTTTCTATTGACATATTCTATATATATGTATTAATAAAATCTCCTCATTTGTTGGTCACAGGTGTAAGCTGAACACGCTGGAGAGGAAATGCTGCACTGGAGTGGAGAAACTAAAGGCCCTGATAGGTGAACACCTGCAGAGTGGACTCCCCCTGTCAGAGCTCCTGGAGAAGACAAAGTCCTTCCTCACGCTGAAGAAAGCGCTGCTGTCACACAGCGGCTACTCCAAATACTCCAGAGACATTCTCCGTCTGTTCCCTGACATGGAGGAAGACTTGGCTCCTCTCTGCTTTTAACAACCAGGAGCTGTAAAATGGACTAGAGAAGAAAACTCGGGCGTGTTCAAATGCCAAGGGTTTTTGCAGAGAAATGCACCATTTGACATTTTAAATTCCACCTTTGTGGTGTGGATTCAGGACACTCTTCGGAAAGTGTTGTGCTGCTATTTTTGTGGGATTGTGAGCTTTTTTTCCCCCCCCACTTACACAGAAGATGTTTAAATATTTACAGACGTTTATTTTTTTATCTCGCATTGAAAAGTGTTAAATGTTAAGTTTACGATAACACTTAAAGCCAAACAGCAACGTTCGCCTGTTCTTCCTGTGAAAAGGAAGTGGACGTTGTGTGATAAGAGTTTGGTTATTGCCTTGTTTCAAGGTCGAAACACCCCCCGCCTTTCTTCTGAAAAGGGATTTGTTATTATTTCGTGTATGCCATGTATGCATATTTTGTTGAATTCACAATGTTTTATTTCTATTCATCCAAAGTGGATTTTAATTCTGTGTGGTTGTTCTTTGCAGTTTTTAAAGAATAAAAGAATGCAAAAGATGCAAAAATCATATGTGACTCTTTTAAATGTGTGTGAGGGAATGACAACGTGAAGATGATATACTTTATACAAGAATATAAGAGGTTTGTCAGTGAAGTTTTTAAGTGGAAGTGTTGCACAGCAGCACAGCAGTGTGCTCCACGACACGCCCACTGTTAACCCAGGAAAAAAGGGAACTGGCAGTTAAAGAAACAAAGCAGAGAAGAAAAAGAAGATCAGCAGATGTCTAGATCTATCTATTATATATGAATGTGCATATGGGCCCATTTTGACAATATTTTTTACTCAGTTTTTTAAATTTTATTTTAAATGTTCGATTTTTCTGACCCATATTATTCATTCATTCATTCATTCATTCATCTTCTACCGCTTCATCCTCCACATGAGATTCACACAGGGTGCTGGTGCCAATCCCAGCTGGACACCCTGGACCAGTGTCAGTGTTGTAATGTAACAAAGTGCCAATACTTTGTTACTGTAATTAAGTATAAAATTCACCAAACTGTACTTTTACTTTGTTATTTGTATTTCTATGTAGGTTTTACCCCACGACATTTCCTCTAACGATCTCTGTAACTCGTTACTACCAAATAAAATCAGAAGAAGAAGAAGAAGAGTTGCCAATGGTCTGGATTTATGTTATTAACACTATTTAACAAGTTAAGTGTCATACGTTATTGGAGATAACATAATGTTAAGGACACATACAGACTAGCGGAGCCAGGAATTGAACCCACAACCTTCCAGTTGAAAGACTACATGCCCTACCACTGATGCTACTTCTAAAACTAAAGCACGTTTTATATCATAAATGTCATTTACTTGTACTTAAGGGGCAGGGTTAGGGTTATTAATATTATAACAAGTGACTTGCACCAAAGTCATTTTCTGGTAATATACTTTTACTCAAGTATCCCTTTAAGGTACTTTATACAGGACTGTTGTGAAATTGAATTGGAGTTGTTGTTCTGTACAAACGTGTGGAGTAGGTCTGTTATACAACTGCATGAGTGAATGGTTTCTGAAATAAGTAAGTTTAGATTTGCCACTGTAGTGTTTTTTTTTTTTTAAGTAAATAATTATGAGGGGAGTCCCTTTATTCACTTGATCCCCTGACCCTTGAAATGTCTACGCACACCACTGTTAGATGTGACCCCAGCCACAAATGCTCTCTGGCTTATTATCCATCATACATTTGTGTCAACTGTTCAGTTTATGGACACGTTGTGTTGTCCCTGTGCAACTCTGATGAGAAGAGACATTCCACTCATATATTTGTAAATACAATTGAGAAAGGTTAATGTAAGGATATAAAGATAAATATAAAAAAAAGAGAGGAGAAAAGCTTTCTTTGTTTTTGTTTTTTGTGATTGTTTTAATGCACATCACTTGGCTTCAAGAGATACATTCATTTTTCCACAGGACAAGCCCTTCATTGAAGGTATGTGTGCTGTCACTCACAGAGCGATAAAAGCAGCACTTTTGTCTTCACAAACTTCATCTGCTAAAATGCAGACAATTCATACATTCATATACACATATGAAGGATTTACATCGCAATCAATGGAACGTGTGAATATCACAGACGACATTAGACATGTTCAACATGAACAGGTGTACGTATACGTCACTGTCAGTGTTACTAACAATACAGTGGCATTCTCAGTGAGAATCATATAGAATTAATGATGTGTACTTCACAGAGTCACACCTGAATCACAAACGTGTGACTCGTCTTCTACTGCAAAAGAGTAGTAAACCTGTTAACCTGCAAATATCACAGGAACTCAGAATTCAGCTTTAACAAAAGCTAATAAAACAACAAAACTGCAGAAGCAAATGCAATGAAGAAGATTGTACAATGTTCAACATATTTGCTCTGGAACTTCATTTTCATGCAAGTCCTAATAGTCCTTCATTTACCACGGCCTCCAGGGGGCGCTGTTGACTGGACTCTTGTCTTTGGTGATGCTGGTCTGGACCGCGGAGCTCAGAGGAGAGAAGTCAGCCTCTGTCAGGTTCTTATCAGAGGAAGACTGCAGCTTGTTGAAGTTCTCCATCATCAGTCTTCTCTTGGACTGTGTCACCGCCTCCTCACGGGACAGGAAGTGCGCCACCTCCTGGGCGCACCTGGAGTATCCCCGATTGACAGCAGCCGCGTCCACGGCTCGGTTCTGCTGCTGCAGCCGCCTCATGACGCAAACTGTCATCTCCAGGATGTCTGCTTTCTCCAGCTTGGAGTCTGGCTGCTGTTTGAGGAACTCTGGACCCAGGAGAGACTTGAGCTGCTCAATGCTGCTGTTGATTCTCTCTCTGCGTAACTTCTCCACCTGAGGCTTTCTGAGCTGCAGAGAAAAGAGAGCAAAGTCATTAATGGACTGATTCTGGAGTAAAGTGTGAGCATGAACAAAGACAATCTGTCATGACAGAAGATGAAAATGTTCTTCAATGTTCTTCAATTTACCTTGTGAGTGAGAGTCAGATGTTCCTGAGAGTTGGTCAGAGCTGCAGTGATTGTAGGTGCCATGTCTGGATCTCTGTGCTGTAGAGGTCTCTGTAGAGAGAATCTGATCTCTGCTGGCTTCATCCCTCCTATTTATAGTCCCACATCTCCATATGAATGTGTGGGTCTTGGTCTGACTGCACTTTCTCACACTCTGGGCCAATCAGAGAGCTGGAGGAGACAATGAGAGATGCTAGACAGTGAATGGTGTTATTGCCTCAGGGATAATGGTTAGATCTCAGGGGAACAGGTGGAGGACTAAAGGGCGGGGGGGGTGAGGGTGGGGGGAGACGCAGCGAGCTCTCTGTGTGAATCTGGGAAAGTGGTGACCCTGCGAGGAGAGAGCAGATCAATGACTCTGACTGAGCACACGCTGATCATCCCATTACACAAGCGTGGGAGAGATAATGAAAACATTAAAATTCACCTTTTTTTTCCTGAAATCTGAGCACTGGTCTACAGCATTTCGTCTGCTCTCGAAATATAAAACCTTCACATGGATGGTGTAAAGTTTATAGTCAGAAATGAGGATTATCCACACGGCTTGGTTGGTTTTTACTTCAATAATGTTGCTGATATAAAGTGACATTAAACCCCATTTCATCTCATCTATAACAGCATGGGCCTTCTACTAACCACACATTAGTATTATCTCACTCTTCTATAACCAGCTTCACACACATTCAGAAATGGGCTCCCCTTTTTTATCCGACCCCATCAAAAATAAACTGTCTGGAATGCAGAGCGACATGAATAATATAAAGAACGGGAGCTTTTGAATGTTCATTAATCCTTAGCATGACTGCATTCCTTATATGCATTTTTTTTTTTTTTTTTTTTTTTAAGGCCTGGAGATGACGAGTCCCGATGACAGGAATTTCCATTGAGAGGCAGCGAGACTAAAACTCGTAAACTGACTCCATAATTAATGTGATGTGCAACCAGACACACTTCTTTTGTTCTTGAAAGCGGTGAATGGGCAGAGTGTGGGAAACCGAGAGAAAACTCACTCACAGAGGCCTCCAGGGACAATAAAGGCTGACCGGACAAAGACGTCTGTGAGCGGGAGGAGCAGGAATTCTTTACTCCTGGAGCTTTAATGTTTACATATTTATTCACTTGAGCTGCCAGTTTATTTATATCTATTTAGATATCTATTTATAGACATTTTCACAAAATGAAATACATTTTAAAAAACAGATATGTGGCGTGATCTTACGTTAAGAAATGTTACTGTTGTACGTAGTTTGTCGTAAAATACAAGTCTATTTGATTAACCCTTTAAGGTATGCACCAAGAAAAAACAAAGTAACATTATTTCTTTGCATTTTTATTTTTTATTTTTTAACTTATGACAACAATAATGACAATCAATATATATATATATAAAACAATTTAATTAGACCCTACAGTATTACAGATACAGGCCTCTACCAAACGGTTGAGACGTCTGTTCATAATAAACCTGATTTGCATAATTCATAAATGTGCAAGTGAGAAAACATTTAATATCAATATACCACATATACATTTTAAAATATAAGTTAAGGCTTTCAATTAAGCATTTTATTTTACTTTTGTTATAGTGAGTTATAAACACAAACACATAAACCCTTAACCCTATCCATATAACTAACAATGAATATTT
Organism: Microchirus variegatus; assembly: GCF_963457635.1. Classification (NCBI taxonomy): domain Eukaryota; kingdom Metazoa; phylum Chordata; class Actinopteri; order Pleuronectiformes; family Soleidae; genus Microchirus; species Microchirus variegatus. Next base: position 7,872,102 of record NC_139808.1, on the reverse strand, counting down.
CTGTCTGCATTAATACATGATGATATGTTACATTTTTAAACTTTTCCTTCAACAAACCCTAAAAAAAACATGATTGCGACACAGTTTGTGGCCGCTTTGAATAAATTCTTCGTCGTTTGAATATATAATTACGGGAATTTGCATCCACAAACACTGCGTTAACTGGCTGTTGTTTTACACGGCCAGTCAAAATATTTGTGTTTATCTGATGGCTCTCTTCTCCTAATTGAGAGTGTCCACCAACAGACTGTCGCCTCGGGGGAGAGCTGCTGCTGCTGGGAGCAGCGTGTGGAGGCAGGAATTAGCATTTAACAAGGCACATGTCTATTGTTGAGCGGAGCAGAGTGTGGGAAAGCTGAGCGAGAGGAGTCACAGTTGAGTGTGATTAGCATCCTCAGCCCCACCAGCACCTGATTATACTCTCCAAAGGGAGTTGGCACACTTTTCCCTGTTACTTCTACTTTCTGTCTCTGTCTGGCTCTCCCTGGTGCCAACTTCACTAACTTTTGCCAGCTTTAATTCCCCCCCCCCCCGTCCATTTAACGGGTCATCATTTCACTCCCGAGTCTTTCTTGTTTATTCCTTTGGTGGTTGCCAACTGTCAGGGCGGCGTGGCCCGAACAACATGAGTAACACAGACTTTTTGTTTGACCGAGTGTTTTGGCACACATATTCCTTTATTTTAATGGCATAAGAATCTGGAAGCCTTACACATCATCAAGATGTAAATGTTGGCAAAAGAATGGAATCAACACTGTTAAACATGGTCACTATTAATCAATTAACGATCAATGATAATCGGTTTGAAGCTTTTTTCATTATTAAAACAAGATTTCTGATTGTTTTAGCTTATTAAATGCCAATATTTTCTTTCTTTTTTTTGCTGCATATGACAAAGAAATCATTAAAAACTGAATCATTTTGGTTTGTGGACCAAACAAGACATTTGAGAACAGCATCATTTCCAGGTTTGACATAACGTTTTTTAACATTTTATGGACCAAACGATTCATTGGTTAATCGAGAAAATAATTAATCGATTATGAAAATAATCGTTAGTTGCAGCTCTAGTTCAAACACATTTCACTAATCGGTCATTAGAAAACTGTCTAAATCACATGTGTCAAACTCAAGGCCCGGGGGCCAGATGTGGCCCGCCACATCATTTTATGTGGCACCGCGAGTGATCAATTAGTCTTAAAAATCTGTGTTAAAATAAGTCTATGCTGCTTTAAGGCGTGCATTGACCATAAACTACATTTCCCACAATGCATGGTGATTGTGTTACCCGCAAAGTGACGGCACCGCCACTAGATCGCAGTGTATCATTGTGTATGCATCATGCTACGAGTGAAATTGAATAAGTAATAAATACAGAAAGTTATTTAGCAATATGTTACGGAGTAGTTACTTTCATTTTACATTATATTTGGTTACATTTAGTTGCATTTATTCTGTATGACAGTTACATCTGGCCCTTTGAGGGTAACCGTTATGCTGATGTGGCCCTCAGTGAAAATGAGTTTAACACCCCTGGTCTAAATATTGTGGAAAGGCCTTTTTAGTGAGTGTCAAACCCTTTAAAACGTGAAATCCCGTCTGTCTTTTCTGTCACATGATTACTGCCGTCGGATTATTCACAGCACAGAACCGACAGTCATTTATAAAGCCTTCAATAATCTGCTAAAGCGCTGATCCCGGGTCACAGGACTCAGTTTGGGAAACCCTGAGTTAAGCTCATGTAACACAAACTTTTGGCAGGACAAGATGCTGCGTTTGCTATTACCAATTTACCAATTTATAAAGGTAAAATGGCTGGTAAAATGTCAGCGTTTAAGCAGACGTTTGTGTTAGTGTGATTTGGTTTTATTCAAAATTATTTCTCAAATCTGGGGAAAATGTTTCAGCAGCCCAGTTTGTGCCTTTTCTGTTTTTTTTATATGCAACGTGTATATATTGCAGGGCAACTTTAGGACTTGCTCTCAAATATGCCCTGTCATAATCAAAGCAAGTCTCAATGCAAAAGTAATTTGTGCTACCAAAGAAAATATAAGATAAAGGAACACTTGGGATCAACAAATTAATATTCAGGAAGGTTAAATTCCTGTACTCAAAAATGTATAAATAAAGGATGATGAGGTTTGAAGGGCTTGCTGTCACACACGTGTGATGGGATGATCAGCGTGTGCTCGGTCAAAGTCATTGATCAGCATCAGGCAGCAGATCTTCTCTCTCTTTACAGGGTCACCAAATTCCCAGATTCACACAGAGTTCTGAATCTCCCTCCATCAACCGCTCCCCCCCCCCCTCCCCAGTCGTCCACCTGTTCCCTTGAGATTTAACTATTGTCCCTGAGGCTTTAACAGCAATTTATGTTACTGCTCCACATGTGCTATTGTCTCCTCCAGCTCTCTGATTGGCCCAGAGTGTGAGAAAGTGCAGTCAGACCAAGACCCACACATTCATATGGAGATGTGGGACTATAAATAGGAGGGATGAAGCCAGCAGAGATCAGATTCTCTCTACAGAGACCTCTACAGCACAGAGATCCAGACATGGCACCTACAATCACTGCAGCTCTGACCAACTCTCAGGAACATCTGACTCTCACTCACAAGGTAAATTGAAGAACATTGAAGAACATTTTCATCTTCTGTCATGACAGATTGTCTTTGTTCATGCTCACACTTTACTCCAGAATCCGTCCATTAATGACTTTGCTCTTTTCTCTGCAGCTCAGAAAGCCTCAGGTGGAGAAGTTACGCAGAGAGAGAATCAACAGCAGCATTGAGCAGCTCAAGTCTCTCCTGGGTCCAGAGTTCCTCAAACAGCAGCCAGACTCCAAGCTGGAGAAAGCAGACATCCTGGAGATGACAGTTTGCGTCCTGAGGCGGCTGCAGCAGCGGAACCGAGCCGTGGACTCGGCTGCTGTCAATCGGGGCTACTCCAGGTGCGCCCAGGAGGTGGCGCACTTCCTGTCCCGTGAGGAGGTGATGACACAGTCCAAGAGAAGACTGATGATGGAGAACTTCAACAAGCTGCAGTCTTCCTCTGATAAGAACCTGACAGAGGCTGACTTCTCTCCTCTGAGCTCCACAGACAAGAGTCCAGTCAACAGCGCCCCCTGGAGGCCGTGGTAGACACCTACATATTGGAGATTGTTCCAGACAAACTGAGATGACCACAGTGGTCAAAAGTAATGATCAGAAATATAATTCTGAAATGTGTTTGAAGTGTTTTCTTAAAGTTCCCTTGGACTGAAATACAGTGATGTATTCTAAGAATAATATTATGTTTATTGATTTATCAATATGTTGACAAAATTGGCCACATTGACCTGTATTGTTATATCGGTCTTGCAGTCCTGTGTTCTCCTGTGTTCAGATCGGAACAGTGCAGGTTCTGACAAGTTGAAGCTTCTCTCAGATGTTTAGCAGTAAACATAATTTCTGATGTACTAGTGTTTTTTTTTTTTACTGCGTAAAAGAAAATTGACCCATGTTGGGTCTTCACTGCTATTATCAAATTGTTTGAAATTTGTAAGCAGCAGACATGCGAGTATGAAAGTTTGTGTCTTTTGGTATATGAGTTAGTCCACTTTGTTTGGACTAAATGATCCCATGTGTTTCTTCGAAACGAAAGAAAATGTGATGTATCATCACCAATGGTGCTTCTCTGGAGTTACAGGCATGATTTAATGCATGTATTCTCTTGCAATAAAACGTACATCTATCAATCACATTCTTTATGTTGTGGCATTTATTTATTCCCACTGAAACAAACCAGCACTTTGAAAAATAGTAATAATATTTAACATGTCATCTGTCAGAGGAGGGTATCTCATGTCTCTATTATGACAGTGCACTGCCCTCTAGTGGTTATTTTAATTTGCTTTACTTCAATTTGAAATGCATGTACCCCCATTACAGTCTCTCTTACTTCTAACTTCTACATCTCTCTCGTTTGTGTCCTTTTTATAGTTAAGGTTGTAATCATTTACACTGTCTAACATGGTCCTCACATATTTGCAAACATACATTACTACTATTTCTTCATAGCAGCAAATTAATCTTGTATAATACTATTTTCTCCTCTTATGTTCGCTGCTAGTCAGTGAATACCATGTCTCTGCATTGACTTCCATTCATTTGAGCAGTGTAACCTTAAACCTAATTGACCCATAAAATTAAAGTAACATCATGTATAAAGTTGTATATATAAATATAGGTGCCATATGTAAGAATGTGGCCAAAAACTGTTACTACATCCAAATACCCTGGGTATTTTGAATTTTTGAAATCTCGGTATTCGGTATTTTGTAATCTTTTAGGTTTTGTTTTTTGACGCAACTGGTAACCCGTAGTTGCTCGGCAGCTGAGACTCTACTGACTGCAATGATTGGTAGATTGCGGTAGGTGGCGCCACATGCCAAAACATGATTTCAAAACATAAACATGATTTGCAGTCTGCAAAAAAAAATTTTTTTAATGCAAATGTTTTGTCTGTACTGTTGGTTGTTGGTGAGTTCAGTTTGTTATATGAACATTATTTCTGAGTCTCTGTGACATTCTATGGCCAGTTGCTTTAGATTTACTACATAATGCACCTTTAAAGTTAAGTACTAGCTTAGCTGTTGACAAAGGAAAACACTGTTGGCACGTGTAGGCCTATTTTGAAATAAAACAGAACTACACTGACCTATTTGTGTCTTTCCATTATTTGTGGAACATTGATAAAATAAAAAAGTGACCCACTTTTAAACAAATAAATTAAAGTGTTTGTTATTGTATGTAGCTCGTGCTTGAGGAAACCTGCTAGCATAAGTATGTGAACTCGAACGTGTACTTCGTCATGTACACGTGACTTCATTAACACAGGTCTGTTAAGTCTGGAGAGGTTTTAAAATATCGCATTTGACGTGGACACGGTATGTGACTCATATTTTGAGTTGACGAAACATTTAAACACTTTGAAAAATCGCCTTTATCTCTAACGAAGCTACGGGGAGCCGCTGCAGAGGGCCTGAAGAGTCACGTGAAGCCAGCAAATGCAGACCCCTGGTTTACGGTTGGGGTTAGTCATGATGAATAGTTATGCCATAACAAGGATAGTTGTTTGTGTGTTCACTTTGTTCCCATAACCAGAACGACTACAAGGGACACTCCACATTTAAAATATAATGCTGTATTAAAACAAGTGTAATGCACAGCTCGCGTCTTCTTCTCCGACATTTCACGCGGTCCGTGAAGGCAACACCGTGCTGGTCCCGGGTGAACGGCGTCACAGCAGCGAAGCGCTCTGACATCTCGTAGGACTCGGACAGCAGCGGCACCGTCGTCAACACTCACTCCGCCCGAGAGCGTTAAGGAGATAATGTCGGAGAGCGACCGTCAGGCTGAGAGTCATTGAGCCAATTCTCAAGTCATTCGCCGTCGCTTGGAAACACATACACTCACAATGGGGATGGTCTTGCCAGCGGCAAACGCGTCCCTCGCCGCGGTGACTTTGTCGCTGCTCGCCTTCGTGCTCTGCTCCTCTCCCGGTAAGGTTATGGGTCTTTATCCAGGCCGCGCCGTTAGCTCACACTTAACGGTTTACTGTTAAATCCCCCGCCAGCGGGTTTTCTCCTGCTTTGTGCGTCCTTTGTCTCTGTCACCCCGTAAACAGACGGACCCTGTCGCTCCTTGTACCGCCCTTGCTATTCCAACATCAACTAATACAGTTGTGCTTGTTTACCTCCATGTTTATTTTAGGCCTGGTGATCTGAACCTGATCAGTGTCTGACCTCAGCTAGCATCAACTGTCTGGTCCAGTCTCTCTGTTTTCTCTCTGTTTGTTCAGCTAAATTAAGGTTATTGGACTTTCTGCCGTACTAACACACCCAGAACATTATGTTTTCAACCACAAATGCCAAATATTTGCTCTCTGTACTTAATCAGATTTTAAATTCTATCTTCAAATGATGACACAGTTAGTATCTTTTGTGTTTTGGGGCTTTTAGTTGAATTTTACTTACCATTCACGTAAACTACCATTCATTGTTGCGTTGAAACAGTCCCAACTCTTAATAATAATAATCTATATCTATCTATAATAATGACAATTTGTGTGATTATGGATTCAGTAATGGATTTTGATAATTGATTTTCAGTGAGTGTGTTATAAATTATGAGATCATACACATGTATGAGTATGTAATCTATTTGCTATTCATCGCCATATAATAATCAATATAGCAGCCAGAGCATGAACTTCACATTTTTGAAGCATAAGCTCGTCCGATGTATGTTCCTAGATATTTATTAGTGTATATGTCATGCTTTAGAACATGTTGTTTGTGTATCTTATAGCAGCCTACAGTCACGCAGCTGTTTTTATGATGAGTTATGAGGCTATAATTTTATGTCCCCCGTAATTATACATGGTGGAATACATAATCAAACACTTTGAAATTCAATTACAGAAAGTTTATATTCTTGTGTAAGTCTCCAAATCTACGGACCACAGAGTTGATAGTTTTGAGTATTATTCATCCTCTTTTCTTTTAGTTTTGTTTGATAAAAAGTCCTAAATTAAAAAATGTATATAATAAACAGACATTGTTGACAAAAAAATAAACATGAATTTCCGATCAGCTTTCGCGCTCAGCGATGCACTGAACTGGCAGTGTTTGGCCTGGAATGTGAAAGAAGATGAGTCAGTAACTGTTTGAAATAAATATCAATTTTTTTACTTGACAGCAGAACAAATCGTTGTAAGTGAACAAGAGTTTGACAACAACAGCATGTTACTATAGTTAAGAACATTACATGTTGTGCATTAGGGGTGAAAGTTTCAGTGATGAACCGGAATCATGACGTACTGCATTTGCCTTCCTTCCCCTCTCTCTGCAGTAAGTGGGAATGAGGACTGTCTGTGGTACGTGGACAAAAATGGCACCTGGCACAACGGCTTCGACTGCCCTCTCATCACATTCTGCTGTGGGAACTGTCACCGGCGTTACTGCTGCCTGGACGCTTTCAAGATGATCACAGAGAGGGAGCAGAAGCGCTGCATGCTCTTCCAGTTCAGGTGAGAGCAGCAGCTGCTGTGTTTCACTCTCACTGACTATTAGATACATTTACTTGACACCCAACAGTCTGTACTTGTACTGTTCATAATTCTACTTCTACAAAGATACTTTGCTTTTATATTTATTTTGGCCACTGGCCATATTCAGACATATATCAGTATGTTACATCTTGCCTGTAGAAAAAATAATGATTAATACACACAGTTTTGTAGTTGAATACATTATCTGTGTACTTTCACAGTTAGGTAGACTACAAGTTGGAGACACATTTCAAAGATGATTTAAAGGGGAACCAGTCTTGTAACCAAACCTACCCCCTCGCTTACATTATTTGCCTGCAGTGATCTACTAGATCAATTATGAAACTTACTGCTATTTACTATTCGTACTATTTACATATAGTTCGAAAAATACCGTAATTCCCACTCCGCAAACAGATGAAACGACACAAACGGCCTGAATGCTTTTGTAAATTATGAATTATAAATTTACTTTTTTTCCTCACTTATCCATTATTGGTTACTTGGCGCAGCTTCATGTGGGCAAAACAGCCATTTTTAAATTAATTTAATTAATTCTTAAACACAAGCTTGGGCAGGCTGCTGAGCTTGCGGCAGAGACAGTGATTCAAGTTGGGAGCTGGCAACAAGGACAAAAGTGGGGGACGTGTCGGGTAACTGGAGTGGGCAGATGATCAATGATCCTGAGGTACAGGCAAGCACAGAGTCTTACAGAGACACACGGATCACAGAGATGAGCTCTAAACTCAGAATGATGACTGAATGATGTGGTCAGAACAGAAGGATTAGCCAAAGTTTAAATACTGCAGAGCATAAGATGTGATACAGATGTGTAGGTTGACTGATGGAATGCCAGACACATGCACTCAGAGAGAAAGAAATCACCAAGAGAATATAGGACATATACTGTATCACACATAGATTCTAATTATAAAAGAAACCAGTTGTCTGTTCCTTATCCCCTATTTGTAGCATTTGACAAAAGTCCCCAGAGTGCAATGTTTTCCCATTAGTTGTTCTGGTGCATCAGCTATCCGTGTGTTAAGTGGTGCTGGAGTTCTGCATTGTAAACCATCCATCACTCTCCAGAACCAAACAGACGATCTGCTCGTTATTGATCCCTGTGGGAGATCACATTAGCGGGCGAGTGGAGGCTAAAATGAAATGGATGGGGTAAAGGAATCTTTCCTCCTTCAGGTTCCAAGGTCACGTTGGGCAGTGTTTTCCGCGGCTGACGTAGAAGTACAAGCTGAAAGCAACAGCTTGTTATCTGTTTCAAGGATAGCTGTGAAGACCTTCATCGGGTCAAGGTGGACCAGCGCCAAATAGTGGTTACCATAACAACCAAGGCCATAAAGATATGGTACATTTAGGGAGATCCCAACAGGCTGAGAATGTGAAGTGAAGGAAAATTTCCACTGTGTTTCCTAGTGGAATGGTTAGATTTTGACTTTCCATTAGGGATAGTACCAAAATAACCGGCCCCAAATGTTCCATTCACTGGTACCCTTCTCCATGACAGTCAGCTGATTGGGCGACACAAAAACGTAACTCCCTTTGCAATCAGTGTAAATAATATCCCACCCAAAATAGAGCCAAACGCCCGCAGTCTATTCTCATACAAAGTTTTTACGTCTTGTTGAGACAAACAGCCACAAACTGAGCAGGAAAGAAAAGAGCTGCTGGATGTCCTCCATTGTTGTCCATTGTGTCGCATTCAATGTTGTTGTTCCTTGTTTTTGCACCGGTAAGCCGTCATGCTACATGCCCATTGGCCACCGTATCATTATGGAAACCATCATTGGGGTTAGTCGATCAGATTAATAAAGGGGAATATTTTGTAATTGGAGTCTTCTTCTTCTCCTCTCAGCCCGACCACTTTAGCAGGCATTGCCTCCTCTGTCCTTCTGTTTGTGGCAATCATTGCCACCATGGTCTGCTGCTTCATGTGCTCGTGCTGCTACCTCTACCAGAGACGGCAGCAGAGGGGAAGAACACCTTATGATGGTAAGACCTGTTCTCTACCCTGTTCTCTACTCTTCGTGCCAAAGTCATGTCATCTAAGGGCACTTTTTGGAAAATATGTGATAATGGTGACTATTGCAATGGTGACATGACTTAAGTATGTGGTGAAGTCATGTCCGTTGCTGGTCTTTAACCCATTTAGGACTGAAACGCCTGGAAAAAATGCCTGTAAAACCTATGGGTGATTTCAGAAAGGATCTCTAAAAGGTTGAGGTTCAAATTCAGCAATTGTGTCAATAAATGCCTACTAAATGATTGATTTCTCAGCCTCTGTAGCAGATAGGAACAACATTCAAAAAGTATTTGAGAGCTTACACCTGTGGTTTTCCTGTAAGAAATAGAGTAATATGAAAATAATAAGAAAGGGCCTGAAGAGTAATAAGAAGAGTAATAAGAAAATAAAGTAATAAGAACTTGTGTCAGTGCCTTGATTTTACCCTGATGGACTGGGAAGAATAAGCACAGCATGTAATGACTGTAACAGTCTGCTTCACATGTGACGGTGAGAGTGCTTACAGCGGTGTGGCATCTGCAGGTAAATTGACTTTCACCCCTGGTATGCGGTTGAAAACACTCCATCAATTACGGTGGTAATTCTCTGTCTTCCAGTCACGTTCAAAACCTTCGTTATCGTCGACCTCGTCGACTTCAAGCATATATCTTAACCATCAATCCCGCTCGATTGGTTCAGCGTGTTCAAAGTCATCAGCAATAATGTCATCAAAGCCAAGACTCCTCAAAATCACTGCCTTCAGAAATCTCTTCGCTGTCAAAGTCCTCCATATTTGCGCTAAGAAATTTCAAAACAAGATGAAAATTGACGTATTCGCTTTCCCGGCATCAATGGTAGAATTACGCAACAACGGCCCCCGGCTTTAATGGTAGAAATGCGGCAATGCTTTCCCGGCCTAAATGGGTTAAAACAGGGGAAGCTCATTCCAGGCCCAGTTAATTATACATAACAACTAGAACAAGGGAACTCAATAATTATGTAAAACAGAAATGCTATAATAGTGTTTTTATATACTGTGTATATATCTACAAAAGAAAATAACACACAACGACCAGCTATTTGTCTACAGACTTCAGAATCCACAACAAGGAACTGAGGCAGAAAAACACTGTTTTACATGTTTACATTCAGAGGGGAAATGCTGCATTTGCTTTCCAGGCATTTCAAAGGAGTGGTTGCATAACAAGTACACCAACACTGACTTCACAGAAAGGGCAGCCCATGCAGTATGGTGTGAAATACCTCATACAACCACACTTGCATACAAAACATGCCTTACTATCTGGATTATTGAAAGACAGAAATGCAAAGCTTTTTAAAGTTTTTAAATGTAATGTAAATAGTTTCTCATTGCTCACCAATTTCTCAGGCTACCAGTAGGTAGTAGCAAAGTGTGATAGGCTGCCATTGTTTGAGAAAATTATAAATTATACTTAATTATAGTTCAAGCAGCTTTTGTATCTCTAAACCAAGTATAAAACTGTTCCTTCACCACGGTTTGTATGTTTTTGGACCCCACAGCCCAGCAGATCCCCATGGCCAGCTACCCATCGGAGCCTATGTACGACGCTTACGGAAAACCACTAGGACCCTCGGATTATCCACACCCGGATTATCCACACCCAGGTTATCCCATGCACTCCCAGTATCCTGGCATGCCCCCACAGTATCCAGTGATGCATCCTGGACCATATCCACCTCATCCAATGGATCCGGCATACAGCCAGGGTAAGATTACTCTAACTGTTTTCAAAGAAAGAGAACTTCTTGCAGAAGAGGCTGTTAAAAATGTCCACACCTTTTTAAAACAGGACTTCAAAAATAGTCCTTTGCAAATAAATCAAATTAAGCAAGATACTTTTGGTGTGGCAGTTGATCATTCCTGATCAATATTATCAATGTAGTGAGCAGCAATATAATGTTAATGAAAAACTTGTACATTTTACTTCATTGTTGCATTTTTGAAGAGCAGATATTTTTCATTCAAAAGGAGTTCAAGTTAAATTATAATTGTCAAATCATATTTTAGTTGCCTTTTGCGAGTTGCTATATAAATGTAAATGGTTATGTAATTTCTCATGTTAATTCCAAAGTGCACTTTGGACAACCTTTGAATTTTCATCCGGTCAAATTATATACCGTAATTTCTAAACCAATATTCTGATGAGCTCTAGACTATTGACACCAGTACATTAAAAAAAATGTGTCCCTTTTAAAGATGGGAAAAACTGTGCAAAAATGTAGCTCTTAACTTTAAAAAAAAAAAACTAGGATTTGCAGTTTGTCCTATGAAACTCTGACTCTGTCTGTTGTTTGTGTTTTTTTGTCTACTTGTGTTTCAGCTCCTCCACCTTACTCTCCACCACAGTATCCTGGTCATTGATGGGCTTGTCCACACACACACACACACACACACACACACACACACACACACACACACACACACACACACACACACGCGCACACTCTCTCTCTCTCTCGCTCTCTTGCACGCAAAAACACCCAACACACAAACACATTTACACAAACACTACAGCTTGACTCGCAGTGGTTTGCCTGTGACGGAGAAGAAAAAAAAGATTGAGGCACTTTAAGAGTTTTCTTTTTTGTTTTATTTCCTTGTTTGTTTTCACTGATGTGCTACTTTTGTGGCGTAAATCAAATACAGTTTTGAACTCCATTCCCCGTTTTGTACTGCAACCTGACACCTGAGTGGATCTCTCACACAGAGGGCTTCACGCCATCCCCCAAATATAGGAGGTATCTGACTTGCTCTGTTCTGCCAACTCTACTCAGCGACACCTCACCTCAATAACAGGGTGTTACATAAACAACAAAAAAAGAGGGGTTTGCAACAATGACAGTGCACTCCGTTTGTATTAATTAACGGGAGAAAAACGTCTTCATTCGTACTCGATGTGAATTGATTAACATCTGCTTAAAGGTCCCATATTATATCCTATTTCTCCAAGTTAAACTAGTTCCCTGGTGTCCAAATGAACATGCTTTGGTCCAAATACCATAAGAATGAAGCACCACAGCATTGTTAGCATTGGGAAAACAGGCACATTGCCGTCATATATAACATGTATCCACTGGACAGATAAATCCTCTGAGGCTGGAAGTTTGTGTAGGACTCTGTGCTGCACTGTGGAGCCAAGAATAGGACTTATCCCGGATTTCGGGTTTTCGGATACAGTTGCCTTCGCCAGCACTCTCGCGTGTTTTACGGACAAATCGGAGTTCCGCGAGACAACAATTCCAGGAATTTATGGCTTTGTGATGTCCCAGTGAGTGCGGAAGTCAACAACGCGTGTTTTATCTCCTGTACTTAGACTGAGGAGGACCACAGAAACATGAGTGAGTCATCTTATTTCGCACTTTGGTAGGGCCTCAAGAGTCCCAAATATAAGGATTTAAATTATTAAAAAGTAGATTTTTCATAATATGGGACCTTTAAGATGACATTTCAGGTTGTCTCGCTCACCGATTCTGCAGATATTTGACATTTCTTTTGTAATACAGTGTCCAGGCTAATAAAAAGGGGACATGTTTGCGTTTATGATTCCGATTTAATGGTACGCCCCAATTCTGTGTTAGAATCCTATAGTCCTATGACGACACATTACTTCATGGAACTACATGAGCTGCCCTGTTCTAATGTGACTTCCTAACATCAGCATGCTACTCAGTTCAATGTATGTATTTCAGTGTGATCTATGATCCACTCCTGAATAATTTATGGTACATATTGGTTTTTGTTTTTTCTCGTAACATATCAGATCAGGGGAAGCAGCAGGTCGCGCTACTTGATCAAAAAAAAAGATGTCCGGCCTTACAATAATTTTTTAAAAATTTAGTCATTAACCATTAAAATACATATGTTGTAAATTTGTTTCTTCTGCTGAATATTTTATTAATAATGAAACAAGTTGTGTTCAAACATTGTATTGTTATTGTAACATAAGATATGCTGTTTTTGGCATCTTTCCATTTGCTATTTATTTTCATTGAGGGAAAACTTTGACTGTGAATCAGTTCTCACTTTCTGGACTAAGCTAAAAAGCCAAAAGAAAACACACACACACTACTGTTGTAAAAATTGATTTTGTTCAACACCTCCACTGTAACGGTTTGACATTTCTGGGAAATGTATGCATTTGTTTTCATGCCGAGAGTTAAATGAGAATACTAATAATAACATTCTCATAGGTACTGATGGAAGATGTGCACAGATCTTTTATTTAACTCCACGATTAAAGTCTACTACACAAACAATTAATACGTATTTAATTTTATAACAAAGTTGAGTGCATTTATTTGTGAGCAATAGCCTCATGTTTGTAAAATCTTAATATAAGAAATAACCCATTTTGAGTGCATTCACCACATAAATTATAATTATCTCTTTTATTGTGAATGATGGCGCTTCAGTCTCATTTGATACCGAATTAAAAGTTAAATTGTATAGTATTTTGTTTTGCAGGCGGGCGAAAAACAGATTTGTGCATTTCCCAAAATAACAAACCATTCTTTATAACAACAGATTTGGTTAAACTGCTGTGTGAACTGTAATTAATCCAGCTGTGAATTTCTAATTCTGTACAGATAAAACCAGGCCTGTTCCCTTTGTAAGTTATATGAACTGTAAGAGACGACGTCTCCAGCATGTGTTTCCATGTGTTTGACTACTAATACTGTATGTGATGCCTGGATTATTTTTTTGTTTTCTTTTATTTTATTTTTGGTCTCATGTCTCTCAGCCAAGTCAAATGAGGCACATGTTAAATATCAAGTTCTACTGATCCTTGAGATTCCGTCGAGACTAATTCTGCGTCTCTGTCTCACCTCTGAACCATGTGATGAATCGGGCAACAGCGTAGTTGTAGTATGGCGTAAATAATTCCTTCACACGTGGTACTGTCCATATGTACAGCTCTGTTTTAGCCTTTTTTAAAGCACAAAGAGAACACTGGATTTAGTTTGACATTCTAACATTCGCTGTCAATTTGTATCCCCGAACCAACTCTAAATAGTGTATTAAGTGAGACTGACATCAGTTGGTAAAATAACTTTGTTAATGCTTTCTTTGTTTTCTGTCATCATATGGATGCTATGACATTGTAATATAAAGTGATGGAGTGAAAAGTTTTTATTCCTATTAACATAAAATCTAACTTTGGAATGTAAAATACAACAGTGTGTGTCGTGTCCTTTCTTTATAGACGATGAATAAACATCATTTAGGAAGATGAGTAAATGTATGTTTGACCACTAGATGTCCATATTTCCCTCCTGTGAATGTTAAATGTATTTATGTAACCAACAAGCAACATCTTTTCCAGAAGAGATGTTCATTTATTATTATTTATTTATTTGAGTTGCATATTTGTCCTGATGCATACACAATGTTATTCCTCTGTCTGTTGTGTTTAAAATAAGGAATATTTTCCCCTTGTTTTTGTTTTAATCATACACTCAACAAAAATATTAACGCACAAAGAAACACTTGTAGTTATTGTCATGTGACAAAACAGAGTAACTATCCAAAAATAACAGTCCAACTTTTATCAATAAAGTGGCTTTAATTTGCGAGCATTAGGAATCGATTTCAAAACAAAAGTCCTGGAGTAATGGCAGGAAGAACACAATGGGGGTCGATGATCCAACTTCAATAACGTGTGTCCACCATAAGCCTCACGCAGAGCGCTACACCGGCGACGCATGGACATCACCAGGTTGTCGATCGTGGAATGATGCACATTCAGTTGTGTTGCCACAGCTGTAACGCTCAGCCCAGCACTCAGCATGCCAGTGGCAGGCTCCCTCATGATTTGTGACATCTGTGGCATATTGACAAGTGACAAAAGTCCACATTTTGGTGTGCTCTTTTATTGACCAGACCATAAGGAGTGTCTGTGTACTGGTCAAGAATCTGAGCAAAAGTCATGACATTCTACTTTTGTATACATATGTTTAGTTAACTTGCTTTAATGCAAAATGTTCAAAAAATCTTTTCTATTTGCAGAAACAAATTGGCTACCACTCAAGTTAAAATGTTATTCTGATCTCATTAACTATTGTTCATTCAACTATTATTTTAAGCAAGCCAAAAAGCTTCCTGTTTATCCCTTTATCAGTTTTTTTTACTGTAATTTTAGATACTTTTTTGGTGGTAATCAATGTTGACTCTTTACTGTGCAGCTCTGTCACTGAATTTCATTGACTTTTGATTTAAAAAAATCAGTTTTCTTCTCTCTACATATTCAACTGTGACTCTATGTAACTTTGTTCCCCGTTGTTCCTGCAAAACCCATTTTTCTTTAACTTGTCAGGGTTTCAGAACCAAAACAATAATAAAATTACTCAAATAACGCAGGAACTTTTAGCCCGTTCTAAACACGGATGGTATGAGAGAGTTTCTCTACTCTGGCATCTTTGTAAACTTCAGCCCTTCCCATTACCTTTAAAGGAGTGTGTACCCTGAACTAAATATGGACATGCACTTTCACAGGATTTCAAAGAATGTCCCAGCCTTTCAGTCCGTTTTGATTATGTGAGCCTGTTGCAGTTCGTCACTGGTTCCCCTCTCTCGCTGCAGCACTGCGAGCCCAGCCTCCTTCCACCAGGACTGACGCCTCTGGTGGCTTTTTGATGAGGAGGACGTGACGGGACGGTGGGACATCAGCGTTGGCCTTTACGGGAAGACTTCTCGCCCAAAGAGAGAACATTTTAATTTGAATAATTTGGATTTACTGTACACCAGCACCTCTAAAGAAACCAAGTTCTGTTTTTCTCAACTTTTACAGAGCCATTAACCGCAGATTTTTTTTTTAACGCAACCATGTCCAGGGCAAAGGTCAGAGGCCTGACCCGTACAGGCCGCCAGGTTAGCGAGGACCCAGACTTGGACACCTTGCTGTCCACCCTCTCCCCTGAGGAGGTGGAGGAGCTGCAGCAGGACATGATGAAGGTGCCTGACATCAAACCAGACGATGGGAAGGTCACCGTCCAAGGGGAGACTCGGCCAAGGGGCAGCAATGTCTCGGATGCTAAACTGGACAGCAGACGGGAGAGCGACGCAAAAGGACGGCTCAGTCAGAGGGAACAGTCGTTTGAGGTAATGAACGTTATTATGCTTATGTGCTGTAATAGCAGCTTATTTTAGGTTTTAAATAAAACAGTTGTGCATGAGTGGTTTGAAGTAACATTAGTCCTTTTCCACGTTTTGGAGGAGAAACATTTAGAGGTTTTGTTTTTCACAATCAAACAATAATATGTTGGACATAGAGTGTCCCCAGATATTCTAATGATAGCTTTCATGTGCTATTTTTCAAACTGCCAACTGGACCTCATGCTCTCGCAGCACATAAACAGTGGTCCCCAGAGTTGGCCTCTGTCTGTGCCAGGAAAAATATTGTTTATTGACTCAGCCTCTGAGGTACAAGAGCCCATGTGTATTACATGTTGTAAACAATTGTTTAACCTATATATATATATTTCCCCATTGGCCGATATGGCCACAAAGCCATATTTCTAACAATTTCTGCCAGTCTAAAGGAGAGGCGGCCCCCGCAGAACTCCTTAATCCCAGCCTAATGGAATTCCGTGGTTGATTGCTCCCACGCTCACTGCCTTTTAAGGATGCATCTGCCACGGCCGCGGCCTCATCACAAGCAAAACAGATGGAGACTCACAAATCAAACACTTAGCAAGCTACTCGCTGCAAATGCGTCCCTGCTCAATAAAAACATTGGGTCCTTTTTTCGCCGAAATATAAACACACACATGCCATACGTACTGTGCGTCGGTGAGAGCGTGTGTGTATACACACCGAGCAGATGGTTGAAACGCTGTTTAACAGCACAGGAATCCAGTGATTGCACACGGGTATTTGCATAATTCAAACTTAAATCATGCAGTATATACTGTATATCTAGAAAGGTACATTGAATACATTATAGGGCTTGAAACACACCAGCTTTGTATTTGATGCGATTTATTGTGGTTCAGGCTACTACATCCCCTAATGCACGTGTGTCAAACTCAAGGCCCGGGGGCCAGATGTGGCCCCGCCACGTCATTTTATGTGGCCCACGAGTGATTAATTGGTCTTCAAAATCTGTGTTAAAATAGGTCCATGCTGCTTTAAGGCGTGCGTCCCACCACTAGATCGCAGTGTATCATTGTATATGCGAACTTGAATAAGTAATAAATACAGGAAGTTTTTTAGCAATGTTACGGAGTAGTTACCTTATCTTTGGTTACATTTATTCTGTATGACCACATCTGGCCCTTTGAGGGTAAACATTATGCTGACGTGGCCCTCAGTGAAAATGATTTTGACACCCCTGCCCTAATGCATTTCGACTAATCCAAATTATTTACACTGTGGTCCCTTCTGCAGGGCGAGGCGAAGAAGGAGAGCCGGAAGCAAGAATACCTGAGAAAGATGGGCCTGAGCCAGGAGGGGAACGATGACGTCGATGTAGGATTAAGAAGACAAGCTAGTGTCTTGAGTGAAAGAGATGCTAAGGCGGACGAAAGAAACGGTAAAGGTCCTGAAAATCCAAAGGACGAGCAACGCCGGTTTTCAAGCAGGTACCGGAAGCAGGAGGGCAAAGACAACGACGTGAAAGAGATCCACGACAAAGACAAATGTGAAAACAACAGGGAGAGCACAGGTAGCAAAACTAAGGACATGATCTCCAAGTTACAGGAGAAGAAGGAGGACGGCAGAGAGAAGGACAGGAGAGAAGACGGCAGGAGAAGAGATGAAAGTAAAACTAAAGACATTATCTCGAGGCTACGGGAAAAAAGTGAGAAGGACGCGGCCAAGGAGAAGGAAAGGAAATCAGAGAGCGTCAGGACGTCGGGACGTGTCTCCAAAATGCTGGAGAAGCAGAACAAGGCACAAGAAAGCCAGGAGAGCAAATCTGAGGAGAAGAAGCCAAAAGCAGAGGAGAAGAAAGAAGAAGATAAAACTGATGTCAAACCTGAGCGGCAGCTGTCTGAGAAGGGTGAGGTCAAACACGGCAAGGCAGAAAAAAGAACAGATAGAGAGGAGTTGGTGAACCACAGCAACCATGTGAAAGAGAAGGAGAAGGTTAACACGGAGAGGAAAGCGGAGGAGAAAAAGGAACGAGAGGATGTTAAAAAAGCAGCAGAAACTGAGAAAGTGGGCAACTGTGTTACCAAAAACACGCCAAAGAGCAAGGCGAAGGAGGACGAGGCAGAGGACGAGGAGTCGAGCATGTTCGACGAGCTAATGGAGCAGGTACGAAGCGACGACCCCTCCCTCACTGAGCTCAATGTCAACAACTCCGAGGTCATCAAGACCAAAACCTTAATGGAGTTTGCCGAAGCTTTGCACAACAACAGCCACGTCAAAACATTTTCTTTGGCCAACTGTCGCGCGGACGATCACGTGGCTTACGCGGTCGCCGGCACAATACGCAGCAACAAGACGATCACCAGCATCAACATCGACTCCAATCATCTCACTGGCAAGGGCATCCTGTCCCTCATCCAGGCTCTGCAACGCAACTCCACACTGACTGAGCTTCGGTTTCAAAACCAGCGGCACGTCTGCGGCGGCAAGACGGAGATGGAGATGACCAAAATCCTGAAAGACAACACCACCTTACTCAAACTGGGCTATCACTTTGAGCTCGCAGGGCCAAGAATGACCACGACAAACATACTCAGTCGCAACATGGACCGGCAGAGACAGAAGCGCCTACAGGAGCAGAAGCAGGCCCAGGCTAACGGAGAGAAGAAGGGATCACTGGATGTGCCCAAGATCGGAGGTGGAGGATCCCTGAGAAATTCGCCAAAAGCTTCCCCCAAACCATCTCCAATACCCTCTCCCGTGCCTTCACCAAAGCTGACACCCAGGAGAAGAACAGGAGGTCCGGCTCCACCGCCACCTCCGCCTCCTCCTGGCGGTGGTCCTCCACCTCCTCCTCCTCCGATGATGGATGGCGACGCCCTGAAGAACACTCTCAGTCCAGGTCGTAGTAAAAACTCACGGGACCAATTGCTTGCCTCGATCAGAGGAAGTGACGCTAAACAACTCAAGAAGGTACGTAAATGTGAGCCACAGCACATCCATCCATCCATCTATTTTCTACCGCTGAATACTTCCTATTTGATTTTTCCCACAGGTGCCGGTGCCAAAGTGGCTGCAGTAATGTTTCCTGCTGGATTTAACAAGTGGAAAGCGACGAGAGGGAGAACTGACGAAGACGACCTCCACGTGACCCCGAGCTACAGTGAAACGGGAATGGACGGAGAAAGTGACACAAGATGTTTGATTGGTTGGATGAAAAAGGCCTCACTATGAGTTCTCCCCTCACACACTGGACCAAAAGGACGTCTGTGGAGAATGAGTGATGCGGGGGGCCTCTCTGTTTGCCCGACGAGAGAGAGCGCCATGAGTCTGCGGTCGTTTCTCTGTAGTCGATACGGATGCTTTGCTGTGTTATTTGCACTATAGTTAATATGATTAATATGAGTTAATCATGTGACGTGTTGGCTCGCGTGTGCATCTGAATGTGAGTGTGGTGGGAGTGTGTGGTGAGCCTATTAATAAGAGATTCAAGTAACTCTATACGTTTTTATAATATACAAACATTTATCAATTATTTAGTCAACATTCATTTGACATGTATTTATTTAGGGTTTATCTGTTCAACTGCCGAATTCTGAGACGGTGAAAATATCAGGGAATTGACAAACATGGCGGCCTGACCTAAGAAAGCCTGGGTAAGGTCAAGGTAGTCTTTGAATTGTGTGTCTCATTGCCAATCTCAAGATATCTCAGGCAGGGTTTTATCAGATCGGAGAGCAGCCCCGGTGGAGTCCTGTTGCATGACGAAAGAGTTAAAAAAGACGGGAATAATAATTACATAATGCAGTTTCATCAGGAAGTGCAAATGGCTGTCCCTCAGTATCTGATGTTTTTGTTGTTGTTGTTCTGAATCATTCTACATCTGCGTCGTCTTAAAGGTGCCATATGTAAGTATGTGGCCAAAAACGGTTACTACATTTAAATTCAAAATACGGTGGTCTTTTAGGTTTTGTTTTCTGACGTGACTGGCAACCCATGGTTGCTCGCCAGCTGAGACTCTACTGACTGCGATGATTGGTAGACGGCGGTAGGTGGCGCCACATGCCAAAACATGATTTCAAAACATATAAAATATATTTTTTAATGCAAATATTTTGTCTGTTCTGTTGTTGTTGGTGAGTCCAGTATGTTATATGAACATTATTCCTCTGTCTCTGTGACATATTAGGAGGATATTATGGCCATTTACTTTAGATTTATTACATAGTGCACCTTTAACCTTTTTGGAAAACCATTTATTTGCTCAATGTTCCTGTTCCTCAATTCTGTGTCAACTCTGTCTAACAGAGGATCCTCTGCTATAAACTAATGGTATGTCTGCAATGACCGGTCACAAGTGTAATGCTATGCCCCGGTTGATATTATGAACAAACACATTCCTGGATTTACTGGGAGTGAGACCCCTAACGTCCTCTTCTCCCACACTGAAAGCACAAACATGGCAGGGGCCAGTCATGAAAGATGTTTAGACAATGTACTGCTCTTTACATAACTCGCATGTTGTCTGGTGTGTGCTGAGGCAAAGAAGAGAACAGCCGCAGCAGCAGCAGCAGCAGCTACAGGCCAGTTTATGTCTCTATTGCCCGGCCTCGGCCTCTATGAAATGCCTATATTTGGTCATTTCTCAATGAAGGCTTGCTCTGCAAGTCATTCCTTTCTTGTTCCTAATAATGGGCTTGGTGCCATTGGTCTGTCTCTGCTCCTCTGACCAACAGCACTGATCTCAGATGGAGAAAAAGAAAGAAAGAGGGGTGAAAATGCAGATGTGACAACAGAAAATGCACAGTGTGTGCGGTGTAATGCACGCCTCGTACGTGCAGGGGACCCATCTTTCTTTTTGGTCGTCTGATTTACAGCTTATGCGTTGAGGGATCTGCAACGTGTAAGCAGGACATTTGATGGAATAGGCATTGAAACTAGACATAGGAAGACAATTCACAAACAAAATACACTCAAATCCTTTTGTGTGGCTCCTGTGGGTGCTTTTTATCATATGCTGGTAAATCAGCCTTGCACCTTGCAAAAAACACAGACAGTCATAACTCCAAAAGAAAGGCTATATTTTAACCCAATCACAACAATGTTCCTCATAATGTAAAAAAAAAAAATAGTCATCAAATCATTATTATCTTTTCTGACTGTTATATCTCAATGTGTTTGGTTTTGCTGTTTTTCCACTCCTTGAATCAATGCCCTCCTGTAGAGAGACCAACTATGTTATCTAAAGTATCTTAAAATATGCTTTTTTTTTTTCAGTTGTTTTCTGTTCTCTGTTTTTCTTTATTTCTGTTGTTTCTGTATTTAATGCTTTTAAAAATAAACAACCTTATTTTGACCCCAGGAAGAGTAACTGTTGCCTATATATAGTGACATGGCTATTGTGGACCCTAATGAACTAAACTCAGCTAAACTATAAACACACAGCGCCTTGACTCACTGGTTCATCTCATTAGAATAAACATATTGAATGCATTACGCTAAGTGGATCACCTACACTGCAGGTGGATCCCTATGGAGACCAAAAATGACAAAACAATAAATAAATAGACAAATAAATAAATAAATAAATATGTGTATAAGTACAGAGATAGCTATTTTCATGATGAAAATGTATTGAATGTATATATCTATTTTATTTAAATATGTATGTCTGCATTTATTTATTTATTGTTTTGTCATTTTTGGTCCTCCATAGGGATCCACCTGCAGTAGACGACCATGTTTCTTAGGATACAGTGATGCAAGTAGTGTGTTTTTATTATTATTGTTATTATTATTATTATTATTATGATTATTATTAATCATAATAATAATCATAATAATAATGATGATGATGATAATGATAATAATAATAATAAAAAAACATTAT
The DNA here is from genome assembly GCF_963457635.1 of Microchirus variegatus. Classification (NCBI taxonomy): domain Eukaryota; kingdom Metazoa; phylum Chordata; class Actinopteri; order Pleuronectiformes; family Soleidae; genus Microchirus; species Microchirus variegatus. Next base: position 7,849,971 of record NC_139808.1, on the reverse strand, counting down.
GTACAGTTCTTCTACCGTTTTTAATGCCACTTACTTATTAAATATTATAATATTGTGGTAACATAGGGGGTATTAAACTTTTTTGAAATGAACTCTCGTGCAAGAAGGGGGTGCATTTTTTGCCAGAGCCTTTTTTTTTTTTTTTTTTTTTACAGTTGCCGACATTTGCATTGTACATGTACATTCAAATCCTATCTAATAATATGTCATCAGTTTGCAGAGTGAATACCGATAGGAAAGTCCATGGCCTTCAGGACTAGTGCAAAGGCAACAGATATGACGTTGCCACAACTCTCCTCCTAGAATCTGGTGTGTCTCCTTCAAGGTCTGCTAACTTAAAGTACTTTATTTTAAAATTGTAAAACCAGCTTTCTGAGTCTTACTCAGCAGCCCCACCAAGTGTTCATTCTGCAGACAGTTACATTTTTTTGTGTGTTTTTGCAGAACCACTAGAGAACCTCACATATGAAATTACATTAAAAAAATGAGAAAATTCGACACATCTAGGTAACAGAATTGTCGTATTGAATAATTTCATGCTTGAGTACAATATTACTTGTGCCATGTTTAGAGCAGCATATACTGAATATAGTAGTAATGCACTCACCAAAGAAAGAAGCCAAAAATAATCAAACAGTGGTGCCCATGTTATATTTGGATGTCTTCTTTCATACGAGAGTTAACTTGTGCAACAAGCTCCCTGGCTAAATAAAATGGGGTGATGCAAATCTCGGCAACTGTAAAACCAGCACTGCCAAAAAATGCACATGCACCCCTGTTCATTTTATTTTGTGTAGTCGTTAGGTAAACAATGTTGTGCTCTTTTTATATTTGGGTGCCTTTCACCTGAATGATGTGTATTTCATACACGCCATTTTCACTGTAGCAACATAGGGAGTGCACATTTCGGCAGCTCCACAATCAGCCCTGCCATATAATGCACTGTAGCCCAGTATGAGCTTTAATTTATCATATATAGTGTCATCTATAACTTCCAGCAGGCTCTGTAGACAGTTATAAAAAAAAATTAAAATGGGAAAGAGATGAAGGCAGTGTCACAACATCTCTCCACCATCTTCTTCTTTCCAACAGTTGAAGTCCTTTGAACTAACGCGAGGACTAAAGCAACTGAGATTAAAGATCTAATGAGCAAAACTAGTGGTAGAAGAGGGAACATACTAGCTTCGGGCAGTGACGCTAATTTCAAGGGATACTCCTTTAAAAAAAACGTTGCCCCTGTGACGTCGCTTTGTTGCGTCAGAGGGTACAGCTAAAGAACAAAATGGAGGAATATGCTAGAGAGCCATGGTGAGTCCTGAAGAATTAAGATACATCTATGTCGCGCTGTGTTTTTACCAACACCTGTCCGTGACTCTGTGTGAAGTGACCAGCACGTCGTGTGTGTGTGTGTTGTACGTGTTTTGTGGTTCAAAATGTGGCTTAACGAGGGCACTTCACGTTCGGCCGGCCGGTTAGCAGAGTTAGCAAGCGTGCTAATTTCACGTTGGTGGGCGTTAGCGGCGTGTACCAGGTTAGGACCGCTGTGGCTAAAATCACGTTTTTAGTGACCTTGTCGGCTTTTCGGTGTACGTGTCCTTGTGTCTTTACATTTATCTGACATCTGATGCACAGTGCAATTGGTGACTAACAGCAAGCGACACGTCAATGTAGTGTTACACGTTTTAAGTTAAAGATAAATACGCTAACGTTAATGATATGTTGCTGTAGCACATGTTTGCTAGTTCAGCTAGCAACGTCAGAGCTACCAGTTTGGGGGGGTAAGCATGAAGATTGCACAACACTTGGTGAAGTCAAACTTGGCGAGAATCCAATATTGCAACGACATTAAAGACAATTTCAAGACACTGTGTGATTTTCTGGGATGTTTTAATATAATATCGCTGTCGTGGATCAGCTATAGTGTGATTCCAGACCACAGGGCTCTTTCTACAATGGCGGACAACGACTGAATACAACGCAAATGTCCTCCAAAATGTAAACATACACACGTCATATTTATCTATTAATTAAAGTAGGTTTTAAACCGCATTTAAACGGAATGGTGTGCCATATGGACAGCTCAGGTTGAACGACTGGGAAATACATTAAGAGAGATAAAGTTGAACTGGTTTGGTCACGTGCAGAGGAAGAACAGCTATTATATTTAACGATGGAGCCGATGGACAGTAGGAAAAGAGAAAGACCACCGAGAAGGTTCATGGATGTTGTGAAGGACATGAGGACAGTTGGTGTGACAGAAAAGGACACAAGGGGTAGAGCTCGATGGAGGCAGTTGATGTACTGTGGCGACCCCTAAAGGGAGAAGCCAAAAGAAGAAGTTATAATGCATTATTATTATTATTATTATAAAGTGTTAATGATTGTTTCAGAAATTAAAACAAAGCAATCTGTGTATTGTAATTACTTTTCAGAGATATGACTGATGTATAGATAATGCATTGCAGCCGTTCTAAAGGTCAAACCTATGGATCAATGTACAAAGTTAAGAATCATTGGCTTTTAGTTTGACATGCTTCTCTGTAGCAACATTTGACATGTTTTCATCTTGTGCTACAGTTTTCTCTTCAGGGCTTATAATTGTACACTTGTTACTGTTTATATGTATATATTTTTTTTTTACACTATGTAGTGAGCTATTGCTGTACTTCTCAGTCTGACCAACCTGTTTGTCAACTTTAAAATGTGTTGATCTGGAAGGTTATTATTTTTATTTTCTTTTACAGTTTAGCCGTTTAGCCACAATCAACCTTGTCCAAAACACACTGAGTAGGTAGCAACTTGACTTGGACATTTCTCAAGAAGTCTTTAAGAGAAGCTTGAGTCTAGTTGCTACTCACTCGATGTGTTTTGAATAACAATGGCCTGTTTGAATTTGAATCTACACAGACACAATTAACCTTGGTTTTATTAGCTTGGACATCAATGAGCTGCACAGGAAGCATTAAGACTTCGCACAGTATGAACATGTGTAATTATAGCATGATCAGCTGTTTCTGCTTGTTTGACCTTTATACTGATCTCCTGTTAATGGCTGTATTATATTTGTAGCCCTTGGAGAATTGTGGACGACTGTGGTGGAGCCTTCACCATGGGAGCCATTGGAGGAGGAATATTTCAGGCAGTAAAGGGCTTCAGAAATTCACCCTCAGTAAGTAGAACCTTGCAGTTCAACACTTATACCGTATCCACATGGAGACAGAACTTGACATATGGAATCTTTATGTTTTTGAAAAGTTTTCTGAAAACACAGCATTGTTTCATGATGTCTTCATACACGTTAAAGCCCCCCAAATGTCTTTTAACACTGAAGTATATATATGCTAGGCCTGTATGTGGCACTGTAACGCTGCCACAGAAATACACAAAAACCTGAGAAGAAGACGAGGATGCATGCACATAAAGCTTGATGTTGTGACATCTAACGAGGTTAGGGGTTTGGGAGGTGTGGCTGTGACATAATTTGTTTTCACAAAATTTCATATTGGTTGTAAACATGAAAACACCTGTTCTTATTCTCTCTGTATTGCCTTGGTCGAAAATTAAGATTTTTGAACTTGTCAGCAGATTCACACACTAAAATATTTTTTGCGAAATATCACAATGCTGCAGTGTGAAATTTTTCCCTTTTCAGCACATAGCTGAGATCTCAAATGATTGCAAAACATGAAACCAGACCGGTTATGACCCCGTGCTATGACGCAAAAAATAATTGTGGTTTTGTGTATTTTGAGTATGATACACATGGCAACACAAAGGCTTGAACAGAAACAAATACTACCAGCGGCTCCACTCAGCCATTGAAGTATTCCGCACCAGCACACAAAAATAGGATATAATTGCTGCTAGTTGTGGCTGGTAAACATGAGTGAAGTTGTAGTATAAAATGCCACGATTGTAGAATTAACTACAGTACTTCATGTATAGGTATCTGTAAGGTTACTAATCTTTCTTTAATAGCACTTTTTGTATGCTGTACTTCATATTTCAAACCAGAAAGGATGGGATAACTTGCACTAAGTGTAGAATTGACACCTATCTGTTCATGTTGTAGGGGATGAGCCACAGAATGAGAGGTAGCATGACTGCGATCAAAACCAGAGCTCCACAGCTTGGAGGTAAGAACAAATGAATTGATTTGCTATGTACTAATTGCTAATGATATCTAAACTTTATTGCACACTTGCCTCTCTGAACATTGCCATGGTTCACCACATTGTTTCACTGTGTGCTTCATTGTATTCCATTTCTTGCACTCTGTCTTGCTGAAACAACAAAGTGCCTAGCATACCTTGAGCTATTGAATCGTAATGGACTAATTAAGGACTATTTCTTGGGTTGCAGGTAGCTTTGCAGTATGGGGAGGCCTATTCTCCATGATTGACTGCGGATTAGTCAAAATCAGAGAAAAGGAAGATCCATGGAACTCAATAACAAGTGGGGCCATGACTGGAGCCATCCTTGCTGCAAGAAGTAAGTGCTTATGGGAAAGTGGCTGCTTCAGAGAGACCTTAGTTTTACGAAAATACCACAGCATTATGTACTGTAATTTATGTATATATTATATGTGATGACAATGAAATAGAGGTAGTTGTTTCATGCCGATGCTTTTAGTGTTAAAACTGAACATCCAAGTTGAAATCTAAAGGCTTATATAAGCTCTGAACATGACTAATACGAGTATATTATGACTTGCTTCTGTAGATGGACCAGTAGCCATGGTGGGATCGGCAGCCATGGGCGGTATTCTGCTGGCATTGATAGAGGGTGCTGGAATCTTGCTTACAAGGTTTGCTTCGGCACAATTTCCAACTGGTGAGTGTTACCAATGATATTGGACATTTAAAGCTGACGTGTATATGGGTCTCGCCTTGAACAGCTTTTAATCCTCTGATCGTCTGTCATCTCACGCTGGAGTTTTATGTCCTTTTTCCTTTTCAGGGCCTCAGTTTGCAGAGGAACCTGCCCCGGCTCCCATGCCCTCCCCTTCCTTTGGAGACTACAGCCAATATCAGTGAGAGGACTTTCTGTATCCACTAAGCCTTTTTTGAATTCCTTGCTGAAGTTGTAATGAAGACATTGGGATGCAAATTACCACTCATCGAACAAGAAAAATCTGCACCCAATTTTATGGACTGTCAAAGAAGTGAAGAGCAAAAAACATCTTCATTTTCCTTCTCAAGAGCCATGTGCACAGATCTGTGTTTTACCATTCTCAGCCTTGTGGTGTGCATCTGTTTCACAAAACATTTGTTAAATACAGAAATGTGCTTGTGGGGATGAGGCATGATTTTCTATTTTTGTTGGTATAAAGTATCTTGCAGAAACACATCACACATGGAACATATTAAATTATGTATAAGTTAAATACTTATGTATATACAGTAATGACTCTTTGCTTGTATTCACACGTTAGTCTTTATTTGCCCTAAATGTATCACCTGCTTGTGCTGGCCGGAGACATTTGGCTGGCCATTCTGTTAAGAAGGCAGAACATCGGATACAAAGTGATTCCTCGAAGATAGTTTTGTTTTAAAGTGATTTATTTATTTTAGATAGTAAAGAGTTGGACCAGGCATGGTGTGTTATCTGACAGTCATTTCACATGCAACACAGAGCTGTGGATGATATTGCCAGTGAAAATATGGCATAGACTGTACAAATGAATAGAGAAACTCAAGCAAGGGATTACTGTATAGTGTATTAAAGCTGTATGTCAGATTGTACTGTGGTACAATAAAGAAATAATTGTAAAATCGCCTGTAGTCTTATGAATTAATTTATCTTGTAGGCTTACATCTGAGAACTATAGATTAAATATATATTTTTCTTGCACTACTCTTTCAAGGTTTTTCCTAACCAAAATATGTGTGTAATTGTCATTATCCACTAGAGGGAGCCACTGCCAAAGATTTCCAGTTTTCTGCTTCTAATCTACTGAATGAGTACTTTTCAAAATAACTTTTCAAATGTAAATGTTCAAAGACCTAATTTGTTTGTCAGGCTATTATATACCTGATCGAGTAATGTAATTGTTTGATATTAAAAATCTCAAAATTGGAGAAATACACAGGTCATACAGTTTCTCAACTGTAGAATTACATGCACTAAATTGCCTGTTTTATCAGTCACCACTTAACAGTTTTGACAAAATGCTGTACCATTTTATTTCTATTGATTAAGTCAACTATTCAACCAGTTGTTTGAGCTTTTATTTGGTGCCAGTCGGTCAATAATAAACACTACTTAAGTCCAGAGACGATTGCGAAGAACCGACTCGACATTTTTGCCCAACCGCCAGTCAAAAATAATCAGTGCTATCACAGAAAAGTAAAAAACACAGCAAATATTTACATTTGGAGAAGTTGGAATCTTCATTTGGCTTGATGAGCCCAAGAGTTTGAGGCTGTTTGGACAAAGTTTGTAAAGCTGCTTTAAAGATCTTGAAATAAAGCTGTGCTCACCGTTATCAGGAACCGTGAGATAGATGATGAAGAAAAACTGGATCCTTTAGTTAAATGAAGTATGAGCGTGCATGTGCATGAAGATGTACAGTTAATGCATGTATTTATACACATGTAGTCCATGTGCTTCGAGGCCTGAGGTTCAGAGATGGACCTTCTCAAACTTTGGTTTGTAATAATTGTGAGTTGCGCCCCAAGTCTGGCCATTCTCCTCCTCTGACCTCGTCTATCAACGAGACCTGCTGCTCACTGGATATTCTTCATACATTTTAGAGATGGTTGTGTGTGTGAAGATCAACAGTTTTTGAAATAGTCACCTTTCTTCACCATTCATATTCTTACGGTTTGAACTTTACCAGGTCACCTACATAATGTCTACACAAACAGGTGTATCCAGTGACTGTGTATGTGTTTACATTCGATTTTTTGTGTTTGATTTTTTCCTTATTTAGCACAAAATTCATTCATTTATGTCTGGGCTGTTCCTGTTTCCAACCTTTAAAAACTGCCAGACAAATAAGGGAAGTGATAATGTCAGTGTCTCCTTCTTTACAAAGTGTTTCGCAATACTTAAGTCACAGGATATATTCAAATGTGGCATATATAATGTTATGTTTTCTTTATATTGCATGTGCATGTTCTTTTATGCAATTTGTCTGATTGATCTTTTAAATCCTGGAATGAATGTGCACCTCATTTGAAATGCATCACTTAACTAACGGAAAGTATATCCATGTGTGTGTGATTTAATATTCTTATTGTCTCTCATTAAATCCTGAGCAGCCCGTTATTATGCAAATAGTGCGGGTCGTGTGGCTCATTCTATGGAGTTATGCCCTTTTAAGAAAATGGGAAATAGTGGGACTGGGAGTGACGTCTGTGCGCGCGCACACACTCACGCGCACGCACGCGCACACTCACACACTCGGGCCAGAGGCAAACTGACACTTGCGGAGCGGCGAGAGACAGCGAGCGAGGAACGGTGAGTGCAAATACCAAACTTTACTACCGGTTATCTGCCGTCTAATAACTAAACACGTAGCGCCGACAGCTGCGGGGCAAGTGAGCAGATACGACGGGGCGAGCGACGTGCGTTTTATTTCTCGGGTTAATTAGGAAATGTGTCCCCAAGTAATAAAAAAAAAAAAAAACGGGAGTTAGCACTCCCATTTTAGTCAAGGCCAGGCGGAAGGGCAGGTAGCGTTAGCAAAAAAACGGTTCTGTCTGTGGTGAGCGATTAGCACAGGAATGCGGACTCCTTTAAAACCCCCCGCCTGGTCCGTGGACATTCCAGTGGTGAATTGAGAGCAATTGTGTTGTTGCTGACCACAAATATGTGTTGCGAACACACGTCTTGGACAGGAATGTGTCGGCTAAGCTAGCTCGCCTGCTAGGGAGCCGCAGCTAGCGGTTTGTGAAGCGTCGGCCCGTCGCAGGCAGTTAAACCTAGCTAGTTAGCAGCATTCTGCTAACTGGCTTGATAACGGGACTTAGTGTTGATGTTGCCATGTAAGTGGATTGTGTACAGACAGATGCTGGCCTCACTTGTGTGGATTATAGCTCGTGGTATTTTATTATCATTACACGGGATTACGATTTGAACAGTTTAATTAAATTCAGTGGAGCCACGGTTGTAATTCTCATTCAAGGGCTCTTGATTACTGCTCGGTGGTGTAGTCGTAGCCACAGATTGCAGGGACTTAGCATGACCCGGAGTGATAAACATATGCCGCTGCCATAAGCAAATTAAGTAGATTCACTGTGAGACAACCCTAAGAGCTCAGATTTCTTTCTGATGTCTGGCTCCAAGCTTCCCCCTCTGCCTGTTACAGGTTATTTCTGCTGCAGAGTGTTGTTTTACAGGAAAGGTGTGTACTCGGTATCCTTTTTTTGTTATATATAAATGATCACAACAGTGGACCCACCGTTCTTGAAAGGTATGACATGGTGTATTTAGCTTCAAATGGGGACTTTAAACGTTGAAGATCGTCTGAAGTCTTTGTCATGAATTGATTATTACATTTGAATTTGGGTGGGAGGCATTACACACAGAGAGAAAGCACTCAGAGCTCAAACCTCCAACGCTGTTGGCACCGCCTATTTTGCAAGGTGTTTTGTTTCTGTTAAATCCTAATGTATATCAGCATCACTACTAAAATGTAATAATTTCTTCCTTGGAGATTAACCTACATCTTCACTTTTTGAGTTACGCTGATCAGAGATAGATGGATAAAAGCAGCTGAAATCAAAGCTTCTTTGCCAAAGGTATAGAAAAAGCAGTGTTGTGACAGTGGATTGTGTACACTTTGTTGTGTGGCTTAACGTTGCCATCTTGTTTGTCCTTCATACTTTTACTTTAGCTTGTGTGATCATATATCCTGACTCTTATAGAAACTAGAGAAAGCACTCAAAGAGCCTCTGTCTGGCCTTGCGCCCAAAAATGTGATCCAATCAATCCTTTACTTTTTTATGTTATACTGCTCTCAGACCGACAGACGAACAGATGCAGCCATAAATACAATATCCTTGGTGAAGGTATGTATCGTAGATTTATGGCGGTGAGATTGGCTATCTCCAAAGAAGTATTTTACACATTTGTCTCACCATGTGACCTCTACACAATTCAGATTTTGATGATGCGATGCAAACTGTTTAACCCACCCACCCCCTATCTTCTATACAAGCCTGCTGTCTGGAGTCCTGAACAGGAACAGAGACTGAAAGAGGCTATTTTCGTAGGCAACTGCTCCTGTTCTATCCTATCAGCTTGGAGCCTTCTTGCGCTTTGGAAAGAGGATGTGGTTACAGGTCAAGGCCCTGCAACACAGATGCTTTCGGCTGATGGTGTTTTTTCAGTTACAGATCTTTGTCATAATTAAGTCACAGCGAACTTTTGTGTGCCGAACTGCACTCTTGGTCTGACTCATTGGTTCTTTCGAAGGCTGTTGTTGGCCAGGAAAGTGAGGCAAGAACTAAGCAGATAGCACAAAGTCTGACGTGTGCAGTCATTTCCCCCTGAAGTGAAGATGTGAAAATCTACATTTCTGTGAAGTCTTGGTTCTCAGATTGAAGTGAATATAGTGTTCAGCCTATTCCACGTTAAGATCATACAAAAACAGTTTAGTAGTTGCCACTTTCATTTACTGGCTTGTAAATTCCTAATTGCCCAGCATGTTTATTGAGAGGAGGAAGTCAATGTGGCACTAATCACAGGTACATTAGAGACAGTTTTATTTGTATTGTTTAAGTTAATTTTGTTTGGGAACCACAGGCCAGTTGATCATGCAAGAATTTTCACTTTGACCACTGAAAAATATGGAGCTTCATATATAGTGTAAAGTTTGAATAACTTAATTTTAGTTTTGAGAGAGATTCTTGGGAATACTTTAGACTTTATTTGTAGACACATTTTAGATTTTTGAAGCTCAAATTGATACAAGCTCACTACTGTTCTAGCTCAGCATTTTGAAATAATTGAGACTGTTCCAACAAATCAGTGTCAAATACCATAGTTCTTTCAAGGAAACATCGAGAGGGCTATCAGGACTGGAATGATCAGAATCAGCTATCAGAATCGGAATTAATAAAGCTGTAAAATTAACCCTGATAATGTTTTCCAGCATTGACATAGATGTGACCATGAATTGAAATAAAATTGAGTAGTGGCTAGAACAGTTGCAGAAAATACCCAGTCTGACCGAGGACCTTTCTGTTTGGAGTTTGCATGTTCGCCCCATGCGGGCGTGGACTTTCTCCAGGTACACATACAGTCCAAAAATATGTAGAGGTGAATGTGACACTATAAATTAAACGTAGGTGTGAGGAGTGAACGAGTGAGTATTTGTTTGTCTCTATGTGGCCCTGTGGTTGACTGGCGACCTGTCCAGGGTTTATCCCTACTTTCGCCCTGTGTCAGCTGGGATTGACTCTAGCAGCCCTGTGACTCTCACGAGGAGGATAAAATGCTAGGTAATGAATGAATAAGTCTTAAGTTAGTTGTCTTTAATGTAAAGCATCACCACTCCATCTTCCTCACTTGTACACTGTCTGTTTCAGGTTTTCTGCTGTCAGCGACATCTGGTTTTTCTCCTAATGTTAGTGGTTTTTCCATGCTAAATGTGTGGTTTTGTTGGAGGTAATGAGTAACCAGGATCTTATCAGCATTTGAAAACACTCTAGCAGAACAGTACTTATTATCTCACCATGTTTCTTTCTTTCTACACCTGACCCTGAACCCAGTCCTCCTTTAACTGTTTGGCTTATGTAATTGTATGTGAGTCAACAAGCATGGATGCCAATAAGATACCACAAGAGTTTTTGTTGTGCTGAATAGCTTTGACCAGCGGATGTGTGCATTGTTACCATCCGCACGGTGTAGGAGATACAGAGGGCAGCTGTCAATCATACAACTTGCTGAGTCAGTTGCTATGACAGCTTCAGAAATTGATGGCCAGTGATGGTATCATCTCCTCTCTTCTAGTTTTGAGTTTTGCCGTCGATGCAGACATTTGCTGCATATTTCTCGCTAGCAGCAGCAGCACCACCTCGTCCAATTTCCAGCCTTAGATGGATACATACTTTTTGCTGTAGAGGGTGAGTGAGTCAGTGATGTCATGGTGCTGCATGTGTCTGTGGCATGTGGCTTTCCCCTCACTCCTTATTTGCTAGGGTTACTACAAGAGCAGAGGATTGGCCACGGTGTGTTTTGTGTTTGTTTTGATGAGAATGAAGTGTGTAGTCCGAGGCAGTGGAAACCGGGAGAGGTTTGGTATTAAAGGGAGATGTCCTTAAATGGCCTTGTGTGTGTGTGTGTGAGTTGGTGTGCACTGTGAGTGTGTAGGCAGGCGAGTAGTCGTGCAGCATTGTTTTTAGTGTTCCTGGTAGGAGAGTTTCTGTGTTGAATGGTTTCAATCATGTCCCTAGTTTGTTGTATGAGAGAATGTCATGAGGGATTTCCAAAAGAACGGCATTCAGAAGAGGAGTGTATTGTTCACCAATTGAATATTAAGCAGAGCTTCTTGAGGTCTTGATCAATAGCGTCATCTGCTTTGAGGACGGTGATTTTTGAGCTCAGAAATGTTGTCCTTCACTCCTACTCAAGCTTAGCGATTGGAATTGATATTGTGCTTGAAAGGGATAGGTCAGGTTGTTTTAAAGCGGGGACTATATGAGGTTCTGACCAATAGCCTGCATGATGCACACAGTGTAAGCCCTCTTCAAGCTGGCCCCAGAAACAGCGAGATTGTAGGACCAGAAGTCATATGCATGGTCACTTTTCAATAAGCCAGCCTACCTTTTTCTGGTCAGCTGTTGGCCTAAGACGAACTGTCCAGGGTCTACCCCGCCTATCGCCCAATGTCAGCTGAGATAGGCACAGCCCCCACCCCCAAAGCGGTAGATGATGAATGGATGTTGGCCAAAGATGGTGATATGTTCTACAGGCGGTGACAAGAAGTTCAAGACAGTGATGAATTATAGAATTTAATAGAGGCTGGGCTGTCCTCTCACTGTGCTGACGATGTAAACAATGTAAATAAGACATTCTAACTTTAACCTTATTACATTTAATAATATTTTCCTATTCACATAGGCCAGAACAGACTTTGAAGCTGTGTTGTGTCATAAATTTACTTTGGAGACAACTCATCACTGAGCCTAGGACTTTTTTTGTTGTTACCCCAGTTGATTGCAAAAGTGGAGAAGTTGGCGGCACAGTGTTTTACTACTTGTGTCAGCCCATCTTCTGTCTCCCTTTTTAATGATCGCTTGTCCTGTCAAATAAAGGTGTGAAATATTAAGGTGATTTTTGGTCAAAATTGAAATATTTTGTTTATCTTTGAGGGTTTTAAAGATTGCAGGAGATGCTCTTGAGAAAGACCTTCTCAAAGAACATCTCAAAATGCAACTGTTGCATTTTCGTGTTGAGAACCAATATGCTACTTTGGGAAACAATGTCTACCTCGCATTTGCTGTTCAACAATCTTCATCGTTGTTGTCATCCTCCTCCTCTTGTGTTTGGAGTTTGTTTGGTCTGTTCACTTCATTCCTGTGAATGAAGACCTTTCTTGAAAGGAGAACTTTTTCTAAATAACAAAGAAAAAGTTTCCATGTGGGCCTAAGAGCCACTGCTACAAAAAGATATCCTGATGTTATATGCCTTAGCAGGCGTCAGTCCACAGTGTACATACAAGAAACATGATGTGCACATAGCAGACAAGTGAGCTCTACTCTGAATCTGAGTCTGACATTGTGTATATGACATTGTATTTGAGACACTGTGCATGCACTTGACTTGTACTCTCTTCTGTTTACATGAGTGTCGTGTATTGTGAGAACCTTCTCCTTCCAGTGACTCCTCCCTAATCATGCAAGAAGAACTTGTGCAATGAGGATTACTGAATGTGAATTATTCACAGTACATGGTCATTCCTTGTGGTTGAAGTTGGAGGTCCTTCATCCTTTGTCCACCTCCTCTGAGTATTTTTAATGCAGTAAGCTGTGAAAAGAACAGTGTAGGAGGTGATCATCTGCTTCCAATGGTAACTGATGATTAGCTTTTGATGGTTTGCAAAAGGGTTGATTATCAAGCACGGCTCTGTTGTCATCTTTTAGGACCCGATTTCACACAAAAAAACTCGCCTGTGATTTTCCACACATTTTTGATGCCAAACAGCTGTACTTTTCAACCAATTACCTAAAAGTATTTCTTGTTTTTTCGCACTAAGGTTCATTAAAACAAGAGCCACAAGTTCCCTGGTTTGTATAAAATATGGTGTTTAAGTTGCTCCAAGTTTGGGAATAGCACTTGACATGTCGGTTCTCTCTTTTGTGCAGCAGAGCTTAATGATAGGTACACAAGTACACTCAAAGCAACAGCTGTAAAACCATGACAAGATTTGTCGTGTAATGAAAGTTTTATGGATGTCCCGATTGGCTTTGTTTCTCCCCATGCTACAATTGAGAGACGGACGGTAACCACAAAAAAGCCTCTCCGTCATCTCCAACTGCATGAAATATTTTTTTAAGTGTCCGTCACTCTGTCAAGGGACAATGGAGACAACAAGGGCTGCGATTGTTCCTCAGCCAGTCCCTGGGTGGCATCAACGGGGCATGCGGTGGGTGCCCTGATGATTAATATGAGGTACAACACAGCATAGAAGTTCATCAAATTTGCCAGCCGACATTCTTCATTCATGTCCCTCATCGGTCCAATGAGACGGTTAAAATCGTCAGTCTCCATCAGTCTCGGTACATTTAGTGGTCGTACATGCCACCTCCAGACACGTCTCCTCAGTCTTTCACGTCTCCATTTTTGTATCAAAAGTATCTGTGTTTCAATGTTATTTAACAGTCTTTCTCTCTCGGACGCCATTGCTCACTGTAGCCAGAAGCACAACAACCTTGCGTAGCGACCCCTAGTGATCGGGCGGGAAATTGCAGTGCATATCCGGCACCGCGACGGAGAACCATTACAGTTGTAGAAGTATAATGTGGGCTTAAGTCTGACATAGTTTGATATGACATGACAAGACAAGTGTAAAAACACCTGGTCCATTATGCAACTGTGGTGTGACAATTTAGACAATGGCAGATCGCCCAAATTAAGGTAATAAATGGGAGCTGTATTGTAGAAAACAATCTTTTAGAAACAACTGATAGTATGAAGTCAGCTTGAGTGATAAAGAATCAGAAATCCCCCTTTTTACAAAATACTACAAATAAACCTTTGGGAGTCTCTCGTTATCTGTATTACAGCTTGACCCAGTTGGCTAACTCGACTGACTTTCCTCCACAATCTGTGTCAATGAGTCAGAACCTGTCTATCTCTTCTCGGTTTCCTTTCAATTGCAGTCACCTCTTCCACCAAACGGCTGACTCCATATTGTTGTACCACAACATTTAAAATGACTGGGTGACTAAAACTCTGTCAGCAGGGTGGGTTTTGGTGTGTAAAGGCCAAATGATTGTGTCATTAGCAGGAAAATCTGCCAGGTCCATGTGCTAGTATCTCCCCCTCAGTTCCCTCTACAGTCATACACCGATCACAGCTGGTTTGTGTTAGAGAAGGGGTCACATACTCTTCACCTCCTCCACCCTGAAGCAGCTTCGATAATGGGTGTTCCCTCTATTGTTGTGCTGCGTCTTGTCCATTACTTCCAGGAATGACTAGAATCCCTCCTTTCTAGAGTGGAAAAACTTGGTGACCAGCCTTTGAAAATGTCTTTGTTTTCCCCTGAAAAGAGAGTTTCTTTGAGTAGCACTTGTTTGTTTTTAGCGTCGTCTTGCACACATTGTCTTTACACACATTTCTCACTCTTCAAATAATTTTTCTTCTCTCCGTTTGTCCTCTGCAGACTGTTGGGCTGTCCGGTGAAACAATCCCGCCATGCGTGAATACAAGCTAGTGGTGTTAGGCTCTGGAGGTGTGGGCAAGTCTGCTCTGGTGAGTATTTACTCTCTCCTATTTATTGGGGAGTGAATTGTAAGAAGGCTGAGGCTAATGATGGAGTTGTATTTTGTCCTTCTAAAATATCTGCTATAATGTACTTCCTATGCATTTGTTTGTATGTTTGCTAACATAACTTGGCTTTCCATGATAGGGTTTTTAAATAGTCCAGTTACAGTTTGACCTATTTTCACTGTAAGATGTTGTTGTGTCTACCGTCACTAAGCACATTGCTTTACTGTAGCTTAGGCCCTCTGATTTGCATATAGTCACACTTGCATTTCTTGAACATATTCCAGGTGTCCTTCTACTTTTGAATAAGCTAGAAAGCGCGACAGTCTCGGACGTTTCGTTCTTTGTGGCTGGAGAGGTCACGGTGATCTGATGGCAGATTTCTTCTCTGTTCTCTTACAGACAGTTCAGTTCGTACAGGGAATCTTTGTGGAAAAATATGACCCGACAATAGAAGACTCGTACAGAAAGGTGAGTGTCTCGTGAGAGGAGAGTACAGGGGGAGAGGCGGCGAGTGCCGGCATGGAACGAGCTGATTGTTAGCAGCTGCTCTGCGAGCTCACGTCATGATATTGTCGTCTGGTTTTCCCCAATGTATCTCCCTCTCTTTTCCTCTTGATTTTCTTCTCTATTACTCACATTCCATCCTGAAATGATTTGTTCTTTCTGTGTTAATTGTGTGTATGAAACAACATGGTACATGATATATGACATGGATGATGTGTTTTTTTTCTTTACAGCAAGTGGAGGTAGATGGGCAGCAATGTATGCTTGAAATTCTTGACACAGCAGGCACAGTAAGTGAACATTTTTCCATTGCAAGGTCTGTCTGTACCTGACTTTTTTGAGTGTATTGAAGCACTTGTGTTGCAGGAAATGTAACTTGCAGGGAAAAACACGGCTGATTCAAAGAAATAACTCTAAATGAGATGTAAATATATGGGAGGAGGAGCAGTAAAGACAGCAGAAAAAGTTTGATTCTGTGGTAGTACAGAAACTGCACCGCATTGCATTCATTAACTGAGCTGTATCCAGGGTGAACTCCTTTTCCTAACACAAGAGAACTGTGCTGCCTCAAATGTTGTAGTGCGTTATGAATCAAATATTTGCTACAGGCAGATTTGTGTCATGTTAGTCCTGTGATTGTGCAGTGCTACGACAAAACCTTGACGGAGATCCAACAACTGTATTGTGCTATGTTTTTTCAGCGTTATGTAGGGCTGCAAGTAATCATCAAGAGTTTCTCAAATAATCATTCAGCCTGTAAAGCATCTGCAAATAGTTAAGAAAAATCTGTGTTGTGTGTGTGACAAACAGTCCAAACCCCAAAGAGATTTTTTAGTTTGCTGTTAAAACACAATGAAGGCAAACATTATGATAATACACTTTTAAGAGTGTATAAAAAGCTTATATGGCAGAGCTAATGCCCACTTCTTCTTCTTCATTTTCTCAGGAACAGTTTACAGCAATGAGGGACTTGTACATGAAGAATGGCCAAGGGTTCGCCCTGGTTTACTCCATCACAGCGCAGTCAACATTCAACGACCTCCAGGACCTGAGAGAACAGATTCTACGAGTAAAGGACACAGAGGATGTAAGAGGACACTCATGTTTATAACGTATAAGGTTGTAGTACCCAGATACACTGAAAAAACATTACAAATAGTTTATAAGTACCTTACTTCCATGTTTTCTGCCGTCTACATTATTCAGTGATCTGATCCCACTGTTGCCATGGACACCATAACAACACTGATTACAAATGCGCCTTGCCCTAACGTAATGCAGACCGTATCTTGGTATAACTCTCATATTGTCAGTACAGTGCAAACAATAGGAAAAGCACTTGTGGTTTGTTTGTAGCCTATCATTAGCTAATGGTAGCGTTGTGGAGGTCCCTGTGGTTTATTTACTTAATCTGGAAGCACAGCATTGGTCCCTGCCTAGTCAAGAGTCCAACAGAAAGTAGGGCAATGTTTTTTTTCTTTTTTATCCTAGTAGGAGATTTTAAACTGTGGTTTTCCCATTAAAGCCTGCTCTTCAGCTTGTATCGGTAACAGATACAATAAACTAGAAGATACGTCATCTTGTTATTATTTTCCTGCTTTCCTACTTTTTTAGCCATACATTTCCAGTTTACTGTATCTCTTGATAAATTCTGAAGGTTGTTGTAGAAAGTAAAACCTCCAACCCCTTTCTGGTGGGGCAGTGCGTCAGCAGAATCCAAGATGCCCTTTTTTGGTGATCGCTGGGACTGAATGTTACTATAACCCTCTCTCTTATGGTTTGCGTTCTGTTCCCTGTCAACCATCTATGAGGGGCTTCAGTTTGGTGTGGAAGTTTTTATTCTGTCTTTATTGTTTCTGTCTCGCTTTTTACTGGCCATCCTCTTGCCTCTCTCCCCTTCAGTGCCAGTATACTCTTCTGCTTTGTAGTTCAACTGGGCTTTTTTAAGTTCCTGTTGATCTGTGTCCCCCCCCTCTTCTCTATGGCCTGCCTCGTGGTCTCACTGTGGTCTGGCACTTGGTGCGGGTGATTGGACTGTCGAGAATGATGTGCAAGGAAAGCCTCGGTTCATCAGAAACATACTGGAGTTTGAGGCTGTGGTACTTCATTAGAGCCTCTGTGGTTATGGAGCTGAGGTTAGCCTCAGGCTAACAGATGGATTGCAGGATCAGTGGCTCCTAACATGTAAAAAAGAACAGTTGATACTTTTCTTCTCTGTTTGCTCTTTCTGAATGTTGGAACAGTTTTGCTTATCTGGCTATTTTGTTCAGGCAGTCCAGCGGTGATTTAATCATATGATAGAAACAACATCTGTTTATCTTTCTTTGCCCCTTGCAGGAATGCATAACTAAAGGAAATACCTAACATGTTTTCTTTATTTTTTGGACACAAGCTCTGGAGCTATTGCAGAGTAAAACACCTCTAGTTGCCTACCGCAGCTGTTCACATTCTCAGCCTTGACATGCTCCATTTACTGCTTAGATGTCACAATGTACAGAGGCACTGCCGCATATTGCCAAGCTCAATTAAAAGTTTTTTTTGTGACTGTAAACACAAGTAAAGTAATATTCCATTTCCTAAAATAAATAAAATAAACTACATACTATTAAAAGCCCCTCTCACTTCCTTCCGCAGTTCTTACGTAAGAGAGGTCTTAAGACTTTTCCGGGCAGTCGCTTGCTCTCTTTCTGCCTGTGTGACTTAGGATGGTTCTAATGCCTGACTCCATGCTTGTGACTCCCCTGCAGCACTTAGAGCGACTTGTTCCAATCATTTAAGCTAATCTATACTGCCACATTCTGTGTTCCCTGCAATCCACTCTGGAGCATGCCATTGTGAACGAGACAGGACCTGTCTGGAGCATGTGAAGAGCATCTGATCAGATTCTCTGTGCGGGCTGTGTGTGGATTCTTCAAGAAAGCTAATTTCTTGCTGATTGTCCTGTGTGCGCTGCTGACACGGAGCATATTTTTCCTTCCCTGCATACCTTTCGTCCTTCCATCCCTCTCTTATCCTAGCTCGGCCCAGAGGTTTGTGTTAGGAGGGTTCTTTTTGAACCCCAGGGAGAAAGGCCATTCAGCAGTCCACTGGAAAGGCTTGTTTGGACATCAAACATCAAGCAGCAACCTCCATTGGGTTAATCTAAACATTGTGGTTTCCTGTCATCCGCTCACAACCTTGAGTGTGTGTGGACGAGAGAAGGAAAATAATGACCCAAGTTTATTCATTCTATACCTTCAAGTAGGAATGTGTCAAATACGATCTCTTAACTGAGCAAGTTGTCACATGTCAGGATTCCGCCATACTGCTCCCAAATATTCAGTTTTTCCAGATTCACAGCACATGTCTAGAGGCAGTTTCTGGGTCAGAAGTAAGTGTGCAGTGGAGGCTGTATTTCCCATGGAAAGTAGATCACCTCAGCTTTGCTTTCCTCTCGATAATACAGCTTGCAAACTTTAAATTAAATACTAAAAATGTGTTTCGTTTAGAGGTAAGAATACACTGCATGACAAATTAACATCTTATTACCATCTTTATACTATCATGTAATTCCAGGGAGCAGCCAGAGCATGCGATCCAAATGAAATGTTTGAAAACATTCAGGAAGGAAAGCGATGTTATCCCGTCTGGGCGGGGCTGCCATGGCTTCCTCCGGGCCAGCAGGCGCGCTCCCTAGATAGCCGGTCAGGAAACAGCAGGCAGGATGAGCCGCATCCCGACACCCTCTCTGCCCCAGCTTTGCCCAGTATGACAGTCAGGCCTCAAAGAGTTTTTTTTTGTCAGATGTTTTTAATGCTTCATGTATTTAATGTGTTAGTTCAGCATAAGTTGAGCAGGCACAGTCATTCGGGGTCAGAGTTTTTTATCTTTTTTTATAGAGAACAATGTGTTTTATGTGGCTCTTCATGTGGTCGTACTTGCATCCTCAGTATGGTTTTGATATTTGCACTGAAGCCTGGCTATTGTTTTGTCACTGGTACCAAAAAGCCCTCGAAGTATCTTCTATTTTTAATGCTCATTTCCCACCCCTCCCCCATACTATCACTATTAATATTATAAATGTTTAATTTCATAGACTAACTTGCCATTTGCATTTTCATAAAGATATTTGTTTTCTTCCTTTTTATTATACATTTTTGGAAACAATGATGACAGCATTAGTGGAGTCATAAAACACTCGCTTCGGAGAGCTTCATCTTCTCTTTTATTCTTGCTTGTTTCCAGGTGCCGATGATCCTGGTGGGGAACAAATGTGACTTGGAGGACGAGCGTGTCGTGGGGAAGGAGCAGGGCCAGAACCTGGCCAGACAGTGGAACCACTGTGCCTTTTTAGAGTCCTCTGCTAAGTCAAAGATCAACGTCCTCGATGTGAGTGCACAAACCACACGGCAAACCATTCATGAACCTGTCCACACTGTAAACATCCTGTCCTCAGTTCTACCTTAACCACAGGGAATTGTGTAGTTTGTAACATCTCTAATTCTGTAATAAAGTCTGTTTAAACAGCAACACATCTCCACTTTGTAATAAGGTGCTAAACTATTGCATAAAGTAAGAACGGTGTGTTAGGATTAAATAAAGGAGAGGTGAGTTTAGCATTTTGTGTATCAGTGTTGAAGGTTTGTTCTCTTTTTTTTGGTCTATTGTCTCTTAGATCTTCTATGACCTGGTCAGACAGATAAATAGGAAAACGCCAGTGGAAAAGAAGAAGGCGAAAAAGAAATCCAACTGTGTCCTGCTTTAAAGACCCTCCAGCCCCTGCAGCAGCTCTGAGCCAGGTGTGTGTGTACGTGTCATCAGCATTATTGTAACTGTAGTCCTGCATTTGAATGTAGCAACCGCAATCATGAGGTAATGATGTGTAAACGGACTGCAAGGTTAATTCTTTTCAGTTTTATTTTATGTAATAGCTTTGTTCTTTCATCTCAGCTAGCTTATCATTCGTTAGCCTGCGTTTCCAAGTTTGTCAGACAGGTTGTAGCTTCTTAGCCGTGGAAGAAGCTAAGAACTTTTAGGAGCATTTGTTCTTGCAACTCATTTAGTTCAGCATGTTCCAAGATGTCATAACACTTGAAATGGACCATTCTTTTTTTATCACTGTAAGCATTTGTCCACCAGCTAGGGACGCAGAATTATCGCTTTCATCCGTCTCTCTCCTTTAGCATGCACAGTTTAGCCTGTATTTTAGCCTGAATGTTTGGTGTGGATGTGTATGCCACTTGCTTTGCCTGGTGTGAAGTTATTACGCCTGACCTGGACTGGACTAATTTAAGTTTTTTATGTTACATTTTTCATGTGATAGTGACTGAATCTGTTGTCACAAGAGGAACCGAGTCATTTGATGACCAATCGGTCGGACGTTTTGTGTGTCATTTTGTACATTCAGCAAATATTTCTCGGACAGGCTAAAATTCCAGAGCCACCTTTTTTAAAAGAAGTTTGATGAGCTTCTTTTAGTTTGGACTAAAATATGAAACGCAGCAGATGGTAACGGCTAGTTTTAAGGAAGTTCCAATCTGTTGTTGGGAAAGTCCCTTCTTTTGGTTTTCTTTTCTTTTCTATAGTTTTAATATTATTTATAGTAAGTGGTCAGACGCTTGTCGTGAGAGCAGTGTGAAAAGCCATGTTCAGTAAAACAGACTTCTGGTGCCAGTAAATCCTCCCCTCAACAGATTGTTTATTCATTTTTCATTAGCCTTTACTGATATTTAATGTATGCGATGAAATAATTCATCTTCATTTAGAGTTGAAGACTTGCTGCTCAACAGTCACATGGAGGTTCTGTCCATACAGACTGTTTTGTGATATCGGTAGTGCCATTTTTGGTATGCGTTTTTCTTAGTGCTGGGCACGTTTGCTCGTTAACGGCGTCAAAGTTAGCGCATGACGCGTTTCCATGATGACTGACCAGAAAAAGACGCGCGTGACGTCGTGTTTATGTGCCGCAGCACCGGAGTCTAGGCACAGTTTACCAGTTAACTGCGTTAGCTGGCATTTTTTGTGTGTTTTTCTTAGTGCTGGGGACGCTAGCTTGTTAACGGCGTCAACGTTAGCGCATGACGCGTTTCTACGATGACTAACCAGAAAAAGACGCGCCTGACGTCGTGTTTATGTGCCGCGACACCGGCGTCTAGGCACCAGCCTTCCAGTTAGCTGCATTAGCTCTTTTAGCACGCCTACAGTCAAACTGGAGCAGTCTGTTTATTACGGAAAGAGCAGCGCTACCTGTGTACTGCGTATGTGTGCCTCTGTTTTTGAAGTTTAGAGACTCATTTTAACTAACAAACAATTTTAACGTGCGTAGCACTAGTTTTCTTTTTTATTCGTAATTTGAAATTAGCTACTTCATCACATCAGTTCATGTTTCCTGTAAGGACAAAATGACCACACTAATGTCATTTCTATTGATTTTCAGACCTTTCAATAGCCAGAAATAGTAAAGCGTGTTTTGGGATTAGCTTTGTAGAGCAGTCTACCTGGTTTCGTTTGCAACATGCATTCTGTGCCCGCTTCTTATTTATACTCATGATATTACTGTAGGTTGAAGGCAATGCACACTAAAGGCTGGATTTTCAAAAATGTCTTGATTTTAAAAACGTGGGAGACCACAGACGCAACAAACTTTGTAACCCGATCTTCAATGTTTTAATCCTGGGAAAGCACAAACTAGACGATCCTGTCAACACAGATATCTGACCAATTATCCTCTAGTGTGGGGCAGGCTTAAGATAACCTGGTAAGATTTAAACCCAGTTAAACCGTCTTTCACGGATATGGAACAAAATGAAATTGAAAACCAATGTTTCTGCCGTGGGTTTGGAAGGCTTCCCTTTTAGAAGATGATTATAGGCTCAGAAGATGTTTTTGGATCGCTAGAGAGGTCCAGAGTGTGTGAGAGAGGGGGCCTCTGTCAACAGACCCCAGGGCGAGGTCTGGCCCACCTCGCTCCCGTTCACATGCCGGCCAGCTCAGTGAACCAGCACTAACAGGATTACAGCCTCATTGTCCCACAGAGGGAGAGACAAGGAGAGGGGAGAGGGGAGAGATTTGCTTTGCTAGCTTTGAATGAGACGGAGTGAAAGTTAAGAGCACATTTCACTTTGGCCACCGAGTTTGCTGACCTCATGAACTGCGCCTGTCAGTATCTAATTTGTACTGTACACACTGATGAAATTACCAGGGTGTAAGGCAGTATGGGAACTCCTATTTACTAGGTTGGATGTATTCAAGGATTTGGGAAAAAAAAGGGGAAATTGACTCCATATTTCAGTAAACTCACATCAGCCTGACTGTATGTGCTTGGTTAGACAAAGCAACAGGTGGCCTCATTTCCCCTCGGTTAAGTTTTACAGTCTTGACTCCGGAGAACCCACATGTTGTTTTATCACTCTGACACCTGATGTTGCCATTACTGTTTATAGACTCAGGTTTTCTTCTTTGCGCTTTGATGTAGACGTAAAGCTCGATGTTACTCCTGCTGAGAATTCCTCTCGAAAAGGCTTTCTGTCATGGTAAACCAGCGGCAAAACCGCAGATAAAACACTAGTTGAAGGTATATGCTACCGTTCAAAAGTTTGGGGTCACCTATACAATGTTTTGGTGTTTTCCATTAAAAGTCACACTTTTATTAATTAAAAGAGTTGCAAAATGAATAGAAAATATAATCAAGACATTGACAAGATTAGAAATAATGATTGTTATTCAAAATAATAATTTTGACCTTCCGTCGAAGAATCAGCAAACTGTTTTCACCTGTCCTAACATAATTGCACAAGGGGTTTCTAATCATCCAATAGCCTTCTAACGCTTTTCCTTCAAAAATGAGGACATAGGACAACTAAGTGACCTCAAACTTTTGAATGGTAGTGTATATGCATGGCCCTTAATATATATACCCAATGTTGGTGAAACCTGTGCTTTTCCTGCTATTACAAATCAAAATGTATTCACTGAAAAGAGTCAGTTGAGCTATAAAAGCTCCACCTTTAACCTCTGAGACAAGCCAGTTGCCCTCTCTGCCCACTTGGATGAAAGATGAGTGATAGCAAATGTGCTGTATGAAAGTGTGAGGTGGGTGAATGGCAAAAACTGTATTATAAAGCAGCTTTGAGTGGTCATCAAGACTAGAAAAGCGCTATATAAATACAGACCATTTACCTCCATTTCTCTTTGTCCTCTGCTCTGCCCTCAGACTTTGCCATTTGTTAAAATAACACCTGAACCCATTAGGGATTTAATGAGACAATTCAGTGTCCAAAACCTTTTTATTTCCAACGCTAAAAGCAGCAGAAACGATCTGTTGATCTGAGTGAAGACGGCACCAACAGTAACTGCACCATTTCTACAATCATACCATGTGGGAGTTATGGTAATGATGGAAGGATTCTCACATGTTGTGAGGGTTTATATCATTACATAATATCTGCCACAGTCAGTTAAAACACAAAACAATGGCTGGTGTAAATGAGTGATATTTGACCAACTGATGGTTGCTCAATATCGACTAGATTTCGGTGTTATTTACCTTAAACTACTGTCTTTGGCAGCAAGTTAAATACACAACAGCAGTCGAAATTACACTGCAGACGTCGACATGAACACCGTTTACCGGTGGCAAACGAGTAATTACTGTATGTCTGCTGTGGGGCGTTGAAAACTGCACGAGCAGAGAGCAGGACGTTAGTGTTTGGAAGGTGCTCTTTAGTCCTTTTTGGTAAAAAACAAAAAAATATTGGAGTGAAATATCCCTGTGAACCGTGACCTCCAGCAGCCCATCAAGAGCTCAGCTCGCTCTCATTTGACCACTGGCCTCATTTCTGCTCTCTGACCTGGACTGAAGACACAGCAGGTGATGACTCAATAATGAGTAACCCATAAAGTTGGGACTCTCTTTAAGCTTTATATGAAACATGTGAGGTGCGGTTTAAAGATCTGGCTCTCACAAACGGGGGGTCCTTAACTAGAACCTAAAAGTTCTAGCTTCCGATGAAAATTGGCTGTGAAGAAGAAGGATAGATATTCTCCATTTTAATGATGATGGGGGACTATCTGTCTTCTGTAGATCTGTACATTCAAGTTGGATAATTGTTTCAAAACATTTAGAAACCGGTTTATTCGTTTTATTCCTAAGGCTTCGAGTTGGAGTAAGAGTGCAAGAACATTCCTCTACTTTTCAAACAAATGCAGTGTTCTTAAACGGCCACTAGAGGGCAGTGAGCGCTTATACATATAGTTAGGATAGTAAAAGTGATGATTAAATCTGAGCATTAATGACCCATGAAATGAATCATGAACCTCTTGCTCTGTGTTGCAGAAATGCTGTAATGAAGAACTGTTGCCCTGATTGGAACGTGCCAGCATTCCAACAGCCCCCCCCCCCGATCTTACCTACACCTCCGCCTGCCCGCCCGCTTCCCTTCCCCCTTTCCCTCCCTCCCTCCATCAGCCATAAACGGTGAATCAGCTGACTGAACCGCTCCTATCAAAGACGAGGATGATCTACACGAGAGAGAGAGAGAGAGTGAGATGAAGAGCGAGGTAAAGAAAGACAGTACGAGAGAGAAGACTATTGTCTCTCGCCTTTGAGGACCTTCCTCTGTGTCTCAGTTTCAGTGTGAACCCTGAACGGACAGTCTCCATTTCTGCACCAACAAATAAAAACCCCCACCACAAACTGATGATGATGATAAGATTGCAGCAAAGCCTCTGAAAGTATAAAAATAAGGTGTCCATGAGCTGCCTACACGGCCAGAGAGCAGCCCCGTTTTCCATTTTATTTCTTTTTCTTTTTTTTCTTTTTTTTGTTGACAGTTTGATGATAATAATAATAAAAAAAGAAATGGCAGCGTCACAGAAGGAAAAACAATGTTAGGAAACTTGGATTCAGTATTGTTCATCTTTTTCAATATTGTATTTGAAAGACATGGAAGTCGACCTCTTTTTAGTTGTACGATTCTAAATATTCTTCAACAACAGCATGAGAAAAATGCATCAGTTCTTAAGTGTAGATGTTTTTTCGAGTAAAATCAAGTGGAAAAGTGAGAATTTCTTTTTATAGCCATACACCTATTGTCCCTGCTTGTCATGCCAGTGATGATAGATCAAGGTCTATACTATGTATTATTATTATTATTTTTATTATTACAACCTTTTTTTTTTGTCTTTGTTTGCCCTGTTGTTCATGGACTTTCTCTGCAGATATCTCTCTTTGATGTGACTTAATTTTATACTCAGTCACTGGGATTTCATAGCTCCCATAATATATTCTAATGCCATTTTTTGCATAATAATGCTTCAGAAAAAAAAATGGGCCTTTTTATAGAAGAAATACGGGGAAAAACAAGGATTGATTTCTATGTCTCTTGAAGCTGAAATATATTATACTAAACCAACTCTAATAATGCTTCCTGTGTTTTTCTGTCGATGTTCCAGCCTTTATGGATTATTAAAGTACATTTTAGTACGTTTTCATTATATTGGTCAATGTATTTTTGTGAATTAAACTGTTATCCAAAGCAGATTTGACTGATTTGAGAAGAGTGGAATTAATTTTAATTATTTAAACGGGTTTGCAGTGAACTGGGACAAGTTTATTTAAGTGATATTGATTCTTAATGTATACAGTGACACATGTCTGTTTCATGAATCAATAGATGTGGAACAACAGGACAGTTGCTGTTTGTAGTCTGACTTATGTTTGATACAGTTCAGGATGAAATTATTAGCCCACCCTAATGCTGTTCAACAAAGAAAAGGGATTTTTAACACAGGTTTTTACTAGTTTTATTTTGGATACTTCCATGATTCGACTTTGCACAAAGAAATTAAATGATTCCACAAAAAAACAAATAACTACCAGGGTCAAAATGATTAGCCTCATTAAGAACTGACCTTAGCATTGAGCCATAGCACAAACCACTGTTGTGCCATGAGTGTAATGCTCAAAACTTAAAAAAAAAATCAAGTTAAAACTGAGGGTTATCTCCTAATTTACACACCTTCAAACCTTACAGACAGACAGAGCCACGAAAAACAATACTTTACTCCCACGGAAACAATGAAACGTCCTCAACTGTACTGTGCTTTTCTTTGCATTACTTTGAAAGTCCACTAGGGGTCAGTGTGTGAACAGAAATGTTTTGCACATCCTGAGGGAAGTTGTCACAATGAATCAAAGCACCAGCAGTAAATGATGTACATAATGTGGCTTAATGGGGGGCAATAACTCACAATTCATTTAAGTACACAGCATTTTTTCACCATTGTTCTTCAATGAGAGTTTATTATCACCTTTATTTTGAAAAAAAACACCTTCCTGTACTATACTTTAAAGTTGAGATTTCAGTCACATTTAAAGCAGACTTGATGCAACGTTTTAAATGAAGATGCTTTGTTCTCCTACTTGCATTCACAGCATCCATTCATTCATTCATTCATTCATCCATTCATTCATTCACTATGTCACATTCATCGTTTAAAGGTTGTAGCAGGAGGAGCTGGAGCCAATCCCAGCTGACGTTAGGCGACAGCTGCTGTGCGGCTGCGGACAAGTTTGTGAGCCATAGAATCAGAGCATATGATGACAGAGGTGCAGATATGGTTTTAGGGTTTGTTATTTGTGACGTGTTAAAATGTGTGCAGTAAAAATATTAAAGTAGGTTGAAGTATAATATACATCACAGGACTACGCATTACTTATGTTCAGTTTCCTTCATTAACAGTATGGTTTATAAAATAAAAACATTTCCTTCCTTAGAAAAAGGTTTTCAACTCACTTTTGTTTTACCAGTTGTTTAACATATGCTGAAACGGTGCGTTTTAAAACTGTATTACGTAACTTTTAGATTCACAATGTACACCAGTGTTTTCCAACTCTGGTCCCCAGGGAACACTGCCCTGCCATGTTTTACATGTTGCCCTGCTCTAAAAACACCTGATTCAAATGAATCGTCAGCTCATCATCAAGCTCAACTTTCAACTTAAATATATATATTTTTTTTAATGTTATATTTCAATTTTTGTCATTCTTTTTTTTCCAAAAAATTTTGTTTTATTTTTTGTCAATTTTTTTTTCAAAATTTTTTTTTTTTCAAATTGTGTCTTTTAAAAAAAAGAAAATATTATTATGCGTTATTGTGCATTTTTTTTAAAAATTGTTGTGTTTCAACTTAAGTAAAAAGGGAAAAATCTAAATGAATGTTTCATCTGAATCAGGTGGTTTTTTGTTGTTGCAGCGGGCAACATCTAAAACATGGCATGTCCACATTCCCTGAGGACCAGGGTTGGGAAATACTGACGTACACAATGCTGATTGTCCATCAGTGCCAGGACTAGGACTCTGTGTTTCTGTTTAGATCCCATCTGTTAGCTTAAAGACGACGATTTTTTTCCATCTAATCTACGTTTTCTGCCAAAATAGATGTGAAAAACTAGAAACATTTGCTCTATTATTGACATTAAAGGGATGTTGCCACAGTGTTTACTGTGGTTGATCATGTCATGTTCTGAAAAAGTGAATCATAACATCAGTCAGGCCTCATTTTTCATGTGTTATACTCCGTAAATCATGATTTGAAATCCCCTTTTTAAGTTGAGGAAAAACAAACGCTGCATCATCTAAGCTCCTCTGGTTCCTGAGGTGGATGTGTCAAGCAGAGGATTCTTAATATCTGCTGCTGAAGACAGTGGAGGAGAGGATTAGAGTTGTGTGACTCACTCCGTGTTCATGTTTTTTTTTTTTTTTGACTCTTATCACTTTACTGCAGCCTTGATCAAACCCTTAATCCCTTTAGTGGCTGAGAAGCGCAGCAACTCCAAAACACTCCTGCAGTTATTATCCGCTGTGTGCGAAATAATACCTGCCGTCATCCTCCAGACTCCTGTGCTCGGAGGTTTCCTCAGGAGAAGTGGGCGGGCTTGAATCACATCAAAGCAACTCGCTCTGTGCATGCTTGTGTTGCAGCACTGACAACTTAATATTTGACTGTGTTTAACAGCGTGTTATATAACGAGGCCGAGCGTGTATGGAGGTTATTCTGCGCTACTGAAAACACTCTGAAAAACAAAGACGATATTTGGAATCCTTTTCAAAAAGCATCTTGCTGGATTTGTGATGAGAGAAGTAAGGAAAGCGCACACATGCATCACTCCAATCTGTTATTTCTTTCTGTTTCTCTCTTTTTTTCCTTTAAAGGGGAAATAAGTAGTTTATAGTGCCATCTAGAGGAGAGGCTGAAATTTACAACAAAGACCTGCTGCTCTGCTCACCCCCTCCCTTCCCTGAGCGCTACGGTATCCGCAGCTGGTCAAATGTCGTCCTCGTCGTCTTTCTCCGTGTCAGCAGATGAGGTTCGTGAGGCGAGGGAGAGGGCGGAGCTACCGCGGCCGTAGCAGACGAAGCGGAGAGAGAGGAGGCGGGACTTCCGCTACAAGTAAAGAGACGCTTGATTTGTTCTCTCGCGTTTGTCCTTACAGGCTCCGGTAGAAACATGGCGACTCGCTGCTAACAGTGGCTATGCAACCGCGGTCCGCGGTCATGTTATTTTGCATGACTTTTTGAAACACTACGAAAATGAAACAAAACTATTATACAGTGACTAGACAATGCAGGAGCACATAATATGTATAAAAAAGTGGATTTTAGGTTATATAAACCCATAAATACTACATATTGTACCTTTAAAGTTAGTTATTTGTTGACATCTGGAAATTTCCCCACTGCGGGACGAATAAAGGACTTCTTATCTTATCTTATTACATCCTCCTCATGTACAGATAACCCTCAGTAAAAGGTGGAAAGTCTGGAAGTGCTAGCAGTTTATAGCCAGGTATATATAGCTTTAAAACTGCAGTACATACCTTAAATATGAACACATACGACAATGGTGGCTGGCAAGATTTCCTTGTACGTAAAAGTATTATTGTTTTTATGTATTCCCAGTAGGGATAAACAATATTATCGGTATTTACGATATCGGTATTGGCAGATATCGGCTTTAAAATGTATTATCAGATATCGTCAAACACGGCAAGATCTGCCAATTGTGACTAATGACTAAAATAGTGTGCTGAAAAAGCTGCTACCTCTTTGACCTCTTTTTTTGATGCTTGTTTATTTTGCATAATGGAGATATTGTATGTCCACATCTGCTGCGAAAAATATTACGTTAATTTCACGACAAATTTTCAGATCGGCAAAAGGAAAAGACGTATATCGGTATCGTCTCAAGCACTCCCGATATATCAGTGCGGTGGCAAACGTAAACAAAGCTAACAACACATAAATATTCCCCCTGATGTAAAGATTTAACAGTAACATAACGGTCAAAACACCTTTGTACGCCAGATTTTAATGAAGAATGGAGAACCCTTTTTGGCTCCAGAACGTTTTTTATAAAGGTTCCACCAAGAATCCATTTAAAACCCTTTATTCAAGAAAAGGGGTTTTAAAGGGTTCTCTGGATCAAAATGGTTCTTACTGGAACCATTAGTGTTACCAAGAACCCTTGAAAAACCCTTTCTTTGGGAAAGGGTTTTTCAGAAGCAAATGGTTCCAGGTAGAACCTCAGCCCTTGTAGAAGGACCTTTTTGGAACCCTTATTTCTAAGAGTGTATCAAAGGTATCCACTTATATAATAAAGCCACACCCCTTTTCTTATAAGGATATTTACGCAAAGGCTTAACGGCTAACTACTTTAAAGGGACACTATGTAGTATTTATGGGTTTATATAACCCAAAATCCACTTTTTATACATATTATGTGCTCCTGCATTGTCTAGTCGCTGTATAATAGTTTTTGTTTCATTTTCGTAGTGTTTCAAAAAGTCATGTAAAATAACACGGTCGCGGGCCGCGGTTGCATAGCCACTGTTAGCAGCGAGACGCCATGTTTCTACCGGAGCCTGTAAGGACAAACGCGAGAGAACAAATCAAGCGTCTCTTTACTTGTAGACTTGAAGTCCCGCCTCCTCTCTCTCCGCTTCGTCTGCTACGGCCGCGGTAGCTCCGCCCTCTCCCTCGCCTCACGAACCTCATCTGCTGACACGGAGAAAGACGACGAGGACGACATTTGACCAGCTGAGGATACCATAGCGCTCAGGGAAGGGAGGGGGTGAGCAGAGCAGCAGGTCTTTGTTGTAAATTTCAGCCTCTCCTCTAGATGGCACTATAAACTACTTACTTCACCTTTATCTGTTCACACATTACACGGTAACAAGTAATCCTGCGTTAATAAATTAACTCAATATTGGCCCTTACAATCAGATATCGGCAAAAACTCCAATATCATGCATCCATAACTGCCAGAATATTATTGTGGCACAGCAGCCTGAAGCTGCATCACACCTATATACTACTTAATTACAGGTTTCGGCACAGATTTGAGATGTTCGCTGTACAAAAGCGGCTCACAATGAAAAAAGCTCCTGCAGACTGACAACAATAAACGGGGATGACTGAATCCTTAAAGGACTCAAAAAGAAAGAAGAAGCTTTCATCTACCCCAACGTCCCTGAACCCATTATAAAAGATTACTCCTTAAGTAATGTCCTGGCCCCTCACTCTCCACACACACACATACACACACACACACCGAGAGATCAATTAACGGATTAGTGGCGGCGTGTCGATGTTCCCGGGATATCGTCTGTATCTAATGCATTTTCAGGAGAGCGAGAGCGAGCGAACATGAGCTTCACCGTCGGGAGAATATTGACGGCGTGGAGTGCAAGTTTAATACGTCCTCCAAGGTTTCATCATCGGCCATTTCCTGCCCGTAATTTATTTATTTGGTTGGCGCTGGTGTTATATACGACGCTGAGGTCACTCTCAAATATTCCATACATTAGTGAGACATTGGAATTGATGCCTTGCTGATGATTTAAAAGGACATTTTGAAGACGTTTGTGGACATTTTCTCGGTTAAATCTCTTTAAAGCAGCTACATGGTGTGAACCCAAACAAATGTGTTTTTTTCTGATGGTACTGTTTTGTAATTATAATGAAGAGCTGTGCTGTGTCTCTCATTAGCACTAACACCTAATTGAAAATGGATGCTGTTTTTTTCCCCCACCGGCATTCCTGCATGTTTGCACAAGGAATAGGAGGCAATTTTGTTCTCAGCAGATTCCACCTGTATTTACACAGCCAAGCAGAACAGTCTGTGTTCTGTTTACATGCACACACCCATACTATATATATATGTATATATAGTGCATGTATATATAGCTGCTCGGCTGTTTAGACAGAAGTTTAGCTCTTTAATTAATTCTGACATTGAGTCCGTTGAGTATTTTAGTCCAGAGCTGAAAACTGCTTCTACTGTACGACTTTCTTAAATATCCTTCTGTAGTGTTTGATTTGATTATTCGTTCTGGACATTTTTGTAATCTGTCAAATTTCTTGGCAAAGCTCTGACATGGTTTTCATTCTTCAGCCTTTTGGTGTGATGATGCAAACAGCAACTTAAAATGTATGAGGCAAGGCCAGTTTATTTGTGTAGCACTATCCATACACAGGGAAACTCACAGTGCTTCACAAGGGCATTTACGTGCATAAAAAGGACATTTAAATCAAAATAGTCATTCGTCAGGATTTATCTATTGTGTTTATATTTTATAGTTTATATTAGCTGTATTGGTCACACCAGACTAATAGTGTGTTTTTATGATTTTAAAGGGACAATATGTAGTATTTATGGGTTTATATAACCCAAAATCCACTTTTGTATACATATTATGTGCTCCTGCATTGTCTAGTCGCTGTATAATATTCTTCGTTTCATTTTCGTAGTGTTTCAAAAAGTCATGTAAAATAACATGGTCGCGGACCGCGGTTGCATAGCCACTGTTAGCAGCGAGACGCCATGTTTCTACCGGAGCCTGTAAGGACAAACGCGAGAGAACAAATCGAGCGTCTCTTTACTTGTAGCAGAAGTCCCGCCTCCTCTCTCTCTCTGCTTCGTCTGCTACGGTCGCGGTAGCTCGCCCTCTCCCTCACCTCACGAACCTCATCTGCTGACACGGAGAAAGACGACGAGGACGACATTTGACCAGCTGCGGATATCGTAGCGCTCAGGGAAGGGAGGGGGTGAGCAGAGCAGCAGGTCTTTGTTGTAAATTTCAGCCTCTCCTCTAGATGGCACTATAAACTACTTATTTCTCCTTAAATAACTAGCTTATTTAAGGAGTGTATGCATATTTATACAGGATATTGTCTATTGCCAATTTTCTTAATACATTTCCTTTTTCACAGCACTGTGTTACGGTTAGGGTCGCTTTTTCTTAAAAAGCACATATGAGATATTAAATAAATAAATAACTCTCTTTTAGACAGGCCTGAGTGCAATTCCTCCCACTGACTATTTTAAGAAAAAAAAACAATCAAATTAAAAGAAAGTCTGATTAAATCCCTGACTGAAGGTGACAAGAGAGCCACGAGCTCCACCTCCACCACCGCGAATAACTATGAAGGCCACTGACCTGCTACTACATCACAGGGTCGAGGACAAGGTTTAGATTAGCAAAGAGAGGGCGGAGCAGCAGAGTCAGAAGACAGAGATGATACAGAAACATTATACTGACACCATCAAGTTCTCTATAATGACCAAGCACACACACACACACACACACACACACACACACACACACACACACACACACACACACACACGTATTGAGCTGCACATGTGGGAGTTGGTGACCAGGAGGGAGATGAGATATTGATGAAAAAGCCCATCACAGAGAGAGAGAGAGAGAGAGAGAGAGAGAGGAGAACCTCCTTAAATAAGCTATTGACATATGAGTCACAAGACACAGGCTGAGCTGCCTGATTGAAAAATATCAGTCTAAAATATCAAAAATAATTTGCCTGGGAAAGAAAGAAGAAAAAAATGACATTGTTTGCATTAAAAATGGATAAAAATGTGACATGAAAATCCAGCAGGAAAAAATTATGAGGTTTTAGCTGATAGTAGCAGGCGGTATGTTACTGTACATGAGCAATGAAGATGAGATTGAAAAAAAAAAAAAAAAAAAGATCTCAGTGAAAGATGAAGGCAGAGGATCAGGTCACAAAAATCCAATCATGGTTTCATCAAGAATGAAATCATGCAGTGCCCATAGGTTCTTCTGAAGCATGGATGGATGGATGGATTCTCAACTCAACTTAAATTTATACAGAATGGCGTCAAATAACAAAATAGAATCAGTAAAAAAATAGAGAGCATGAAAACATTTTAAAAAAGACACTGAGCAGAGTTAAAAAACACATAAGGAGCAAAACATACAAACAAAAACAATGGTTTTAACCATTTAACGCCATGGAGCGATAGATTGGTTTTACTTTGCTGTTTGTATTCTAACAATATCTCGTCACATTCTCAACGAAAATAGTGGAATCCTATAAAATTCCACCTGTTTAGGGAGGAATATACTAGCAAGCGGCGTGAGCTGTTTTTCACTCAGTCACTCAGAGCCTGTGCTGCATCGGCTCTTTCAGTCAGACACGCACACACACACACACGCACGCACACGCACACACACGCACACACACGCACACACACACAGTCTCCGTGAAGAGTAATTGACTGGAGCTCGAGCCAACAGACGTAAGAAGGTCCCTGAAGAGCGGCTGCCACTTTGCTTCTTCAACACATTACCATTGATTTTTCTGTGTTCCCTTGTCATCACAAACTGCACAGGCCGTGAATGGAGAAACCATCGTGGATGAAGCTTCCTTTGCTGAACGTGGAGCAGAGAGAGATGATGATGCTCACACGAGGCAGATTTGTAACTATTCACTAATCACTAATGCTAAAGCTTCGTAAGTCACTTATAAGTGCATTGTTGCGGTTGCCAGGTTGGGGCCAGTGCAGTGGAAATCTTTGCTTCAAGAGCAAATCACTCTCTAAATATAAACTTAAAGTGCTTCAAAAAAAAAAAATCTCCTGTGACCCTAACCGTAACAGTGCTGTGAAAAAGGAAATTGGCAATAGACAATATCCTGTATATATATATCCATACACTCTGTATTAATGAATTAAATAAGAATACAAAATACAGATATTAAATGGGTTATGGGTTTTGTTGAGTTACTTGATGAAACACATTAGTACAGACAGAGTGCAGGTCATTATTTTTTTGTGGAAATTCTCTGCTGCTGGTGAAGAATGAAATAGAGAACTTCTGCTGGCCGTTTTTAAGTTTTTATTTCGGTTGCAAGGAAAAGGTCAATCTTCAGAGGAGTGATCCTAGCTGGAGAAAAACCCCGAGCAAAGTGAGCCCTCCACGTTTATACCTGAGCAACTCCTCTTTTGCATTCCTCCAATAGACAAAGAGTCTGCCATTCAAGGCGGTGTTTTCACACCTCCTTGTCTACTGTAGGTATCGGGGAGCCGACTTCCTAACGATGTTGTAGGAAGGTTTCAGTTCAGACTAGACACAATACACAATATACAATACATAGGTATAGGGTGATGGGCAGTTCTAGCTCTGAGACAGAGAAATTGAATTTACTATTACACATGTCAAATAAAAACACCCGGAACAGATTTGTCATAAAACATGGGTGAAATTGGAAAGAAAAGGTAAAAAGAAATAATAGTAATTTTCATATAAAATAAAATAAAATCTTCATAACTAACACTTTGACCCCATTTAAATAGGTGTATCATGTTTGTCTAGAGCAATAAGTGTCTTGTGTCATGAAAAAAAACCGGTCATCTTTTGAATATTAATGTACAAACACACATAAATAAATGTGTCCTGTCAGTCTTTTTGTGGTCACTGTGTCTTATATGCAAAGGATGCAACATCAATAAACGTCTTCAGAACAGCTGAAGTGACCCACGCTTTAATGACGGCCGAACAAAGGAGATGACAGACACTGAGTCTCGGTGTCATTATCCACCTTGAACCAGAGTCAGGGCTGCAGAGCTTCATCACCATTGATTTTTTAAACCCAAACCGTTGGAGCAGAGGGAAGCTCAAATGATCCCGTCCCCCATCTTCTCTCCTCAGTTCAAGACCGTTCAAACCCTTGTGAGCGTGATGATGGACCACTTTCTGCCTGCAGTGCATTTTCGTGGGTTCATCGTCGAGGGTGAGGAGAGGCTGAGACGATGAGGAAAACAAAGGGTGGGGGATGGGAGCGGAGAAACGGGGGGTGTTTTACTGAACTGTGGAGAGATGTGGCCTCGCAGCATGAAACTGGAGCCACTGGTGATGGCTGCTCTCTCATTGAACGACGCTCTCGTGTTCTGCTGACTTGGGTGTTTTGCGGCTGTAATGAATATGTTCCCTGGGAATGTGGAGGCTTTCCTGTGTTATTCCGTGTTCGTGTGCAGGTCAACACAATGTAGACTCTATGACTACATGGATTGATGCTTTTTTTCTTCATTTTTTTGCTCTAATGAAATTCATTGCTTCCATAAAAACAGATTTCCATGTGCACTCGCTGGGTTTCTTAATTTGCTCTCAGTGCACAGTGCAGATAAATCAGCCCCCAGAAAACCATTCTGAGGAACACATTCAGTCCTCACCTGGGGACGCTTGTTCACCCACAAAGTGCCTTTGGAGAAATGAGAGGAAACACTGGCTTCTTTCAACATTGCACATATTTTTTAATGTTCTTCAATGAGAAACGCTATTTGTTCTCTTTTAGCTATTTTTACATATCCAGTGTTGGCAATTAACACCTCCATTTCAGCACCTTTCATATACAGAAAAAGTCATCTGATAGAAAACGACACCTCTTCTTCTTCTTGTGTAAATACTGAATAAAATTAAAGTATCTTTATCGTTTAACATCTTCCTAGGCCTGAAAATCTTAAATCATAGAAAATGATCCAGTCAAACTTCTGCTGCTGCAGTGCATTGCATAACACTGGAGCTGTTGCTGTCACGTCCCGCATTAGCGCTCATTTACTAATGTGGGTTAAGCTTTCATATCACACTCAGCAGGAGGTCGGAATTTTTGGAAATATGGCATGAAGGTGCAAGCGAGTCTGCTTGAATGGAATCATCCTGTCAACGCCAGGCTCACTCTGAGTGTAGAGTAATAATGATGGAAATCCCTGCTGTGTAGTGCGTGTGTGTGTGCGTGTGTGTTCTTGTACTTGCGGCATACTGAGGACCAGTGAGGGTTTTTAACCAAGTGAGGTTATTTTTACGGAGTGAGGACATTTTGGCCGGTCCTCGATTTTGAAGACTGGCAACCTCACTTCCTTAGGTTGCTATAACATGCTATACTCAATTTGTCCAAAAAAAAAAAAAAAAAATTTGGACGACATAGTATAGTATGACGTTTTTGTCAAAAAAATCCTTTAAAATTTTGTGTCAATTTTTTTTTTTTTAATTTTAGGTCATTTTTTTTCAAATTGTGAGTCAATTTTTTTTCCACATTTTTGGGTCAATTTTTTTTTTTCAAATTTTGGGAAATTTTTTTTTTTCAAATTTTGTGTCAATTTTTTTTTTCAAATTTTGGGTCAAATTTTTCTTTTCACATTTTGGACGACATAGTATAGTATGACGTTTTTGTCAAAAAAATCCTTTAAAATTTTGTGTCAATTTTTTTTTTCAAATTTTGGGTCATTTTTTTTTTCAAATTGTGAGTCAATTTTTTTTCACATTTTTGGGTCAATTTTTTTTTTTCAAATTTTGGGAAATTTTTTTTTTTCAAATTTTGGGTCAATTTTTTTTTTCAAATTTTGGGTCAAATTTTTCTTTTCACATTTTGGACGACATAGTATAGTATGACGTTTTTGTCAAAAAAATCCTTTAAAATTTTGTGTCAATTTTTTTTTTTTTAATTTTAGGTCATTTTTTTTCAAATTGTGAGTCAATTTTTTTTCCACATTTTTGGGTCAATTTTTTTTTTCAAATTTTGGGAAACTTTTTTTTCAAATTTTGGGTCAATTTTTTTTTTCAAATTTTGGGTCAAATTTTTCTTTTCACATTTTGGACGACATAGTATAGTATGACGTTTTTGTCAAAAAAAATCCTTTCAAATTTTGTGTCAATTTTTTGGTAAATTTTTGTTTTTCAAATTGTGGGTCAAATTTCTTGTGTCAATTTTTGTTTTTCAAATTGTGTCAATTTTTTTTTTCAAATTTTGGGTCAATTTTTTTTTTCAAATTTTTTTTTTTCAAATTTTGGACGTCATAGTATAGTATGACGTTTTTGTCAAATTCAAATTTTGGACCAAAAATTACAAAAAAAAAAAATCTGAAAAGTTTTCCAGCCCTTTTTGCTCTGGGGCTCCACCTGCAGACATGTTATGGTACTGCAACCAGTAGTTCTTTATAGATGTCATTCATGAAGTAGATATTTGTAATTGTGTTGAATATAAAGTGGAAATACTGGTCCTCACTTTGTCAGCAACCCAGTCCTCAGTATGCAGCAAGTACAAGAATGTGTGTGTGTGTGTGTGTGTGTGTGTGTCATGTGAGAGAGACTCTGAGACGCTAATCGACACTGAAAATTACAGCTTCGCATATGTGTGTGTAGCTCTATATAAAAGCACTCTCATGCATACTGATGATGATGATGATGATGATGATGATGATGGTGTGTGTTCGTGTGTGTGTTCACCATCTCAGCCTGGTAATAACATGTGGAATAAATTGGAATATAGATCTATAGATGATAGGTGAGCTCGCTGCTCTTCCTCGATGACCTTCTCTTCTCTGCTCTCGTCACAGCTTTGTCTTAATAATAATGATGATGATGACACAGAGCCGATGAGCTGTGATGCTTCTGACTTCTGTCACTGGTTCGGGAATGACACACACACACACACACACACACACACACACACACACACACACACACACACACACACACACACACACACACACACACACACACACACACACACACACACACTTGAGAAATGGTATTTGAATCCAATAATACTCTTGGTCGTTCGATGTTTCTGATAAACGATGGAGTATCAGGGTTTCATCTGTGTTCTGTTGCTATTTAATTTTAATACATTAGATAAAGAATCTCATAATATTATGACTTTATTCTTGGAAAATTATTACTTTATTCTTGTAAAATTTTAACTTTATTCTTGTAAAATTGTGACTTTGTTCTTGTAAAATTGTGGCTTCATTTTTGTAAAATTGTGACTTTATTCTTGTAAAATTGTGACTTTATTCTTGTTAAATTGTGACTTCATTTTTGTAAAATTGTGACTTTATTCTTGTAAAATTGTGACTTCATTTTTGTAAAATTGTGACTTTATTCTTGTAAAATTGTAACTTTATTCTTGTAAAATTGTGACTTCATTTTTGTAAAATTGTGACTTTATTCTTGCAAAATTGTGACTTTATTCTTGTAAAATTGTGACTTCATTCTTGTAAAATTGTGACTTAATTCTTGTAAAATTGTGACTTTATTCTTTTAAAATTATGACTTTATTCTTGTAAAACGATGACTTTATTCTCCTAAAAGTATGACTTTATTCTTGTAAAATTGTGACTTTTCTTGTAAAATTGTGACTTTATTCTTGTAAAATTGTGACTTTATACTTGTAAAATTGTGACTTTATTCTCATCAAATTATAACTTAATTTTTATAATATTATGACTTTATTCTCAAAAGATTAAACAAATATTTTTCTCTTCAGTTTGGTCATAATAATAATAATACCCCCTTTCTCCTTAATAATGAGGAAACACCAAATCAGGCTTATTAGAAAGGAGATTAATGCGCTTACATGTAAAGCATGTAAATGCACAGGCAGAGTAAATATATATAATACAGTCATTCTCAAACTTTTTATTCCAATTTACCACCTGAGAAAATATGCTTTCCAGCTGAAAGCATGTGGTGAGAACTGAGATTGTAGCCCATAATGCATCAGAGTGTTCCACTAGTGTGCTGATGTGATGTAAGGCTACACAACAGCCAGCACTGTCGTTGCACCCATGCACAGATAAGAGTCTCCTCCGAAAAAGGATTTTGTTGTTCTGAGAAACTATCAGGGTCAGCTGTTAAATGTTTAATGACCACAGCTTTGCTGAACTTTTGGGATGAAGAGGGACGACAGCAGAGGAAGAGACACAGCGGGGGATTCTTTACTGGAAGAGAGAGGAAGTCTTCACTGTTTACAGGTATTTTTACGACATGTACAACCTCATATTGTAGCCGTTCTTACACGATTTCTGCACAAATAAGTCTAGTGAGTGTGGTAAATTTCCAACTGATGTGATTTTTTGAAAAAGCAAAACATGAGGTAATTCTGATTCTGGCATATAAAGTAAAATCTAAAGACTCTACTGGTCCTTGGGTGTGGCTTCTACACACCTGAGCCTCATACTTCTACCTCAGGGACGGACGACACCCTGCATGTTTTAGACCTCTCCAACTCACCTGATTCAAATGATTGGGTCGTTATCAGACTTCTGCTGATGAGCTGACCATTTGAGTCAGGTGTGCTGGAGAAGAGAAACATCTAAAACATGGAGGACAGTGTCGGACCTGAGGAACAGGATTCGGAAACACTGGTCTGAGGACTGATTATTTCAACTGCCATAATGTTAATTGTTAATGTTAATTGGTGGATCAAAAATATGACTTTGGAACTTTAGTAAGCTACCATGCTAAGTTGTATGGAGTATTAGTAGTAAAACAATAAAACAATAAAAAAGAATATATACAATATTAAATATCTGATACATTGTACACGTCATGGGTCGTACCAAAATAAAAAACATAGATAGATATAGATGTACAATGCCCCAAACCCTTATAAAGTCATGCAATACCCACATACAGGGGACAAAATAAAAACCTAAAACCAAAAGCTGATTTAAAGGTACAATATGTAGTATTTATGGGTTTATATGACCCAAAATCCACTTTTTTATACATATTATGTGCTCCTGCATTGTCTAGTCGCTGTATAATAGTTTTTGTTTCATTTTTGTAGTGTTTCAAAAAGTCATGTAAAATAACATGACCGCGGACCGCGGTTGCATAGCCACTGTTAGCAGCAAGACGCCATGTTTCTACCGGAGCCTGTAAGGACAAACGCGAGAGAACAAAACAAGCGTCTCTTTACTTGTAGCGGAAGTCCCGCCTCCTCTCTCTCCGCTTCGTCTGCTACGGTCGCAGTAGCTCACCTCTCCCTCGCCTGACGAACCTCATCTGCTGACACGGAGAAAGACGACGAGGACGACATTTGACCAGCTGCGGATACCGTAGCGCTCAGGGAAGGGAGGGGGTGAG
The DNA here is from genome assembly GCF_963457635.1 of Microchirus variegatus. Lineage (NCBI taxonomy): Eukaryota > Metazoa > Chordata > Actinopteri > Pleuronectiformes > Soleidae > Microchirus > Microchirus variegatus. The sequence goes on along the minus strand of NC_139808.1, from coordinate 7,809,291 downwards.
CAGAGCAGCAGGTCTTTGTTGTAAATGTCAGCCTCTCCTCTAGATGGCACTATAAACTACTTATTTCCCCTTTAAATTAAACAACTGACTGAATGGAAATTCTGTAGTTACATGTTTTAATGTGTCACACCAGACCTCAGTGGTTTGTAAATGACCTTTTGACCCCAGCTCAGCTCAAAGCAGCACACAGCAGCATCAGTGTGAGAAGATGCGAGGGCTCCTCTCCTCTCTGCGGACAGAGCCACCAGCCTCTCCAGCTGCATCCATCTCTCAGTTTAGTCTCAGCTTCACCGCACAGGGGTTTGTTCTGGATGGAAATGGGGGGGGAATGCCCTCTAATCACCGGGAGCACCACAGCAGCTGCACTCTGCCTCTGGGGCAGGGCCGAGCCGTGCCGAGCTGCTCCACGCGGGGCCAAAGTGGAAGCTCACGTCTTTCATTTTGGGATAAATCTGGGGGAAGTTAATCACAGAGCGGAGAAAAACCTGAGGTAAAGGGAGGACCGTTCATTACTACACATACACACAACATACAGCTCACTGTGTACATGAGTGTACAATGAGTGAGAACTAAATCTTCTGAGGAATTTTAATGAACTGTTGTGTCTCAAGTTGACAAAAGTATTGCAAATGATTTCACCTGCTCAACTGATGCAACACAGAGGCTGTTAAGTGCAACAATGCACCTTTTCTCTGCAGCTGTCCCACTGCAGGACTTTTTCTCCTCCTACAAGAAACCGATTTATCGACTCAAGTCAACGTAGATCGAGATTTTTAACAACGTTAATGGAAAGTTTAAATGCTAATTAGTGATAGTTTAAAGGCGCCATATGTAAGAATGTGGCCAAAAACGGTTACTACACTCAAATTCAAAACACCGAGGTCTTTTAGGTTTCGTTTTTCTCCGCCATTGTAGCTCAGACGTAACTGGCAACCCGTGGTTTGCTCGGCAGCAATGATTGGTAGACGGCGTTTGCACAGTCTGCAAACTATTTTTTTTAATGCAAATATGTTGGCTGTACTGTTGTTGTTGTTGAGTTCAGTTTGTTATATGAACATTATTCCTGAGTCTGTGACATATTAGGAGGATTTTATGGCCAGTTGCTTTTGATTTATTACATAATGCACCTTTAAGTCCCTTCGATCTGTTATAACTGAGAGCAACTGGACCTCATCACTTTTAAACATAAACAAATGCACATTAGAGCAAAACCGTTGTCATATGACTTGGCCACCAGCTTTCACACCAGTTTCTGTGTTCCTCAGTACAGCATTGTTTAGATCTTGCGCTACCCAACACAATTTCTGTGCAATGCTTGCAGGGAATTATAATTTTTTTTATCCAAAGGAAGACAGAGGTAACGGCAACATTGGGCTAGTAAATCAAAAATACCCGCAAACAGGTTGGAGTTTGACTGAAAACACAAAGAAAAAACGGCCAGGAAAAGTTCCAGAAGTTAATTCCACTGTTACAAAAAAAGGGTTATTCAGTAGAAAGATGCAGCAAAGAACACAAATAATGTTACATGTTTCTGTTTGTGACGACCAAACAGAGGCAGAATATGAAAATACAAAAAAGAAACAAAAATGACGTACTGCAGCTTTAACTCCGACTAAGCTGAATGCACATCTCCAGACATTATTAGTGATCATAATGATAAAGAACAATATGACACGCACACACGACAGTAGTTACTAATTATACCTATGAAACCTGTCATTTTGTATCGTGACGATAAAGCATTTTTAACAGATTTAATAATTTCAATAAAATGTTGGAAATAACATACACCTTGGTTCTTAAAGTTTTGATACCTGAGGGTCAATGTAGGAACCCAACATTGGACTGAGGGCCGCCAGAGGAAAAAAAAAACAGAACGAAATCCCATTTGTAATCATTTTAATGACCAGATTGCAGTTCTACAGTTTATCTGATAAATTCAAATTCAAATCTGTTTCAGCCTTAAACATGTGTAAATTAACCTCTTTTTGGGGACTTTTTCCACTCAGTCGCTCTAATCTAGTGCTTCATCATTTGTATGAAAACACTTGGCTGTAATAGACACTTGACTCTGCAGTGCTTCCACTTCTCTGTGCAGCAGAGAGTTCAAAGACTTCAGCCCAGTTTTATTTATATATATGTATATATGTATACATATATACATATATATATATATATATTGTTTACTCATTCTCTCTCAGTGTAAATGTGCTCCGAATGAACAGCAGGCGACCTGTGACATTTCAGCTGTGACTCTCAGAGTTCATCAGACCGCAGCTAAGACAATACTCTATGCTCATGTTGTTTTGACACAAGGCAGCGATGTTAGCGAGCACAACGGAGACGCAGAACGGCGAGGATGGGAAGAGGAAATGGAGACAGAGGGAGGACACTGGAGGCTGGGGAGATAAAGGAAAAGAGCAGAAATTAAAGGGATGGGAATGAGGTGAGGGAGGGGACGAATACATGAATAAAACAAAAGCACAGTGATGTATTTTGTCTTATACGTTGGTTATAAATCACGTCACCGTTTCATTATTTCGCTGAATCGGATACATATTAATTTCTTCAACCTTTTGCCAAGTAAGAGGCAAAAGGCAAATCTGGGTTTGTGAGACACTGCTTTGTCGCACTGAGTTTGACCTTTAAGGTCCCGTGTGTGAGAATTAGTGACATCTAATGGTGAGACAGCAAATTGTAACAAACAGAGGACTTCCCTGCTCTCCCCTTTTTCCCAAGTTTACTTCCTCACAGAAGCGACGGACCTTTGGCCTTTCAGCTCGTGTCTAACCAGACGTGTCGGAGTGAGCTGTAGCATCGTTGTCTCCTTTTTTGGTAGGAATGCTTCCTATTCCCCGCGTCCACCCAATGGTGACATCAGATACTACAGGACCCTGACGCGCGGGTATACCAGTGTTTGCGATATGCGAAGCGCACTGAAGTGCAGAAGTATACCAGGACCTTTAGGGAACTACTGCTGCCTTTGCAGACCAGATGGGTCGTAGTAAAATTCTGTTTTTATAATGCAAAATACAAGCTGTGTATTGGTTTGGTCTGTTGGTGCTTCTGCAGAAACATGGGGCCAAAAATGAGCTCTCCCTGTAAAGCAATTAGGCCCTTGCCTAAAGTACATGTGAAAAAGGTCGTTTTTATTATATACTTGGCCATATGGTGGAGTAGTGGCTAGCACTGTTGTCTTACAGCAAAAAAAAGGGTCACTTGAGGAGAATAAATATCGAGGTAAAGATTAGGAAGCACACGTCCGACCGCTACAGCAAAGAAGAAACCTCGCTGTGAGACTTTGAACATCTACTGTAGGATAATAAAGAATCCCTCTGCTGTAAAATGGTGTATAAACAATGACATTTTAAGCGAATGCACTCACCGTGCGTCTCCCATATTCATTTGAAGCACTTCACTGAAGAGCGGACATGCGTTATCAAATTTCCCTCTTTTTTTTTAAATGTGAAATGTATAACCTCCGCCCTTACAACCTCATAAAGAATTAATCTAGCAGATGTTGTAATTATACACCCTAACACAGCTTCCTCCCCATCCTTGTGCTATACACTGGGCTTCAGGCTGGAAATGCATTAAGTGGAGCAACTCACTCCTACACTATACTGTATTTTTTCCTGAAATATGTCATCTGGCATTACTGAGACAGACACGGAGAACAATTTGGTGAGACAGTGTGGTTTGTCACTTTTGGGCACACTGTTGTGAGAACAGGCTTTAAAAACCCCTACATTTACCGGTATATATTTTTTTGTGATGATTTGTGTTGGGTAAAGGGATACAGTGTTAAATAACTCTCTGTAGTGGGAGGAGTCAGAACTGGATATTTATGTTTAATCTGGATTAATGACGGTAAAGAGCTCTGATTGGCTCTCCATTTATGATTTAATGAAAGCGGGGGAAGAGGCAGACACCCTGGGGCGAAGTGTGTGTGCGTGTGTGTGTGTGTGTGTGTGTGTGTGTGTGTGGAGAAATGACAGGAATAATAGGAGAGGAGAAATGAATAGAGCGTGGGGTGGAGGTGGGAGGTAGTGTGTGTGTGTGTATGTGTTTGTACTTGCAGCATACTGAGGACCAGTGAGGGTTTTTAACCAACAAACTGAGGTCATTTTTACGAGGTGAGGACATTTTTGCCGGGCCTCACTTTGTTTTCATTCAAATCACTTACTTAGGTCGTAAACATGCGATACTACTGTTTTTAACACAGCTCCTCAATTTGGTACAAAAACCTGTTTTCCCGCCCCCTGGTGGATTAACACACTTTTTGCTCTGGGGCTCCACCTGCAGACATCCTATGATACTGCACCCAGTAGTTCTTTGGAGATGTCATTCATGAAGTAGATATTTGTAATTGTGTTGATTTATAACACCTGTTTATCCAGTTGAAAACCTTCACATCCCAACCGTTTCCCCTCTCCTCTGGTGTTCCCCAAGGCTCTGTACTTGGCCCCATCCTGTTCACTATCTATCTCCTCCCCCTTGGTCAGATCTTCCGGAAATTCAATATCCACTTCCACTGTTATGCTGACGACACCCAGCTTTACCTTTCTTCCAAACCCACCTCCACCTTCCCGCCCTCCTCCCTATGTAACTGTCTACAAGAAATCAAAACCTGGTTCTCTTCCAATTTCCTGAAACTCAACAGTGATAAAACCGAGGTTCTCCTCATAGGTTCCAAATCCACTCTCGCCAACACTCAAAGTTTCACAATCCCCATCGATAACTCCTTTGTTTCCCCCTCCCTACAGGTTAAGAGTCTGGGTGTCGTCCTTGACGGCACTCTCTCATTCCAGACCCACATCAATAACACCACTCGGTCTGCCTATTACCACCTACGCAGCATCAACCGTCTCCGCCCATCCCTTACTCCCAACTCTACTGCTATCCTGGTCCACTCCCTGGTAACATCCCGCCTGGACTATTGTAACTCCCTTCTTATTGGTCTTCCCCACAAGTCCATTTATAAACTCCAATTGGCTCAGAACTCTGCTGCCCGGATCATCACCAGGATCCCTTCTATCAATCACATCACTCCTGTCCTGCAACAGCTTCACTGGCTTCCAGTTAAATTCCGCATCGATTTCAAAATTCTGCTTCTCACCTTCAAGGCCATCCACAACCTCTCTCCCCCATACCTCTCTGACCTCCTTCAGACCAACACCCCTTCTCGGTCACTAAGATCTGGCTCATCTATCAGCCTCATTGTGCCTCCTGCCCGTCTGACCACCATGGGGGCCAGAGCGTTCAGCCGATCTGCCCCCCGCCTCTGGAACTCCCTCCCCCCCGGCATCAGGAACATTGTTTCATTTGCCATCTTCAAATCCCACCTGAAAACCCACCTTTTTAAACAGGCCTACTCCGTCTGACTCTTTAACCCCCTACCCGTTGCTATTACCTTGTATTTTTTTTTTTTTTTTTTTTTTATTTTTTTTTTTGTACGGCGACCTTGAGTGTCTTGAAAGGCGCCTTAAATATAATGCATTATTATTATTATTATTATTATAAAGTGGAAATGCTGGTCCTCAGTATGCGGCAAGTACACGAATGTGTGTGTGTGTGTGTGTGTGTGTGTGTGTGTGTCTGTTGTAAAGGTGTTAAAGAGAGTGTGAGTGCAAACAGCCACTTAATGAGAGCAACACCCTGCAGAGGAAAAAGAGCGGCTAATACGAGGTTCAATTATTTACTGTTTGAAGGGCTTTCAGAAAAAGCGGAGAGGATTAGTGCTGCTGTTGTTAAGCGTGTGGCGGAGGTTAAGCGGGCGGACGCCGAGCCATTAGCACAAGGCCGCCTCTAATCTGAGCGTCCTCGTCGGGGCCACGGTGGTGCAGGTTCACGTTCAACGGTGACAATAAACACACTCTCGCGGACACTTAGAGGCTCGTCACTGCTGCTGTGCACACAGACACAGAGTCTGGATGTGAAGCTGCTGAGAAGCAGAATGGAACACGACATGTTTTCATATGCTGTGAATTTGTCAGCGTGGGAGGCAATAAGGGCCTCACACTGTTTGTGATGACAGACGTAACAGTCATCGTCTCCCCCCCCTAATGTGAAATTAGACGGTAGCATGCGGCTGAACTTCATTTTCATTATTGGGCCACCTGCTGTTTTATTTCATCAAGTATTCATTGAGTTTAATTTTCTTTTGACTCTGATTTGAATTCAAACGACTTGTTTCACCCAATGATATTTGATTTATTATCAAAAAACGACAAAGAATATCCACAAATCCTCACACTAGAGTCACAATTTAAATGACTCCAATTATATGCAATTATTTTAAGACTGGTCTTTTGTCAACCCAGCAGTATTCTTTTATTGCTGAAGAGCGGTGCAATCATTATTTAATGGAAATGATCCGTTCACTTAGTTAAAACTCTTATTGACAGAGAAAAGTCAAGTCCATTTAATTTTTGGCTAGCTTCACACAAGAACGAACTGACGCAGGTGACGCAAAAGTGTGTGCAATTTGATGTAGTTTGCATGCCAGGTGGCTAGGTGGCACTGTGAAGCTCTGCCATACAACAACACCAGGAGCGCAGGAGCGTTGAAACTTCCTTCTACTTCTCTCTAGTAGCACAACGTAGCAGCTGAGGCAACTTGAATGTCCGAGTGATGGATATAATCTGACATGTTTGTTGTTGTTTGGCTGCACATGGATCTGACGTCAACGCGTACGGGAGGATAGCCAGCGTGAGCAGCTCAGAGCACACTTTTGCGTTTTCAACCCTTTAGACGGGGACGCGACGGTGGAGCGTTTTTTTAAGATTTCCACTCTGGAGGGTGGGTTAATTTTTTTGCGTTTTTAAGCCCCAAAAACGCCGTCACCGTCTAAACAAAAGGCACATCTGCTAAAATGTTTTGTCGGTTTCACCTGGGAGCGTTGTCTTGTAAATATAACCCAACATCACACCTAGAAGGGCTTTACAGTCTGTACAGGAAGTAGCACCCTCTATCCTTTGACCCTCACACATAGTATTTTTCGTAGTTTTATAGATTCCACACCAGTATAAATCTTAACTGCACGTTTATCACCAGCATAAAACCATTGGTGCTTCAGAAGTCAGCCCCCCCCGCTAAGATGTATGTACAGAGCACAGCAGGAGCCACAGCGGTCTCTGAAACAACAGCACTGCGGACTCCAGTCGAGCTACATCGCGCTACGTTTGTACAAATACATGCTGGATTCCTCGGATTCACAAGCGACGGACAGACGGACGGGGCAGAGAGGAGATCAAAGCGTGGAAACATTCCTGTGTATTAGGTTCAACTGTTAGAGCATGTAAAAGACATCCATCATGGTTTCAGAGGAGGGTGGTCTATGGGAGAGTCGTGTTGCTGAGCAGCTAAAAGATGATGGAAAACTGAATAGTTAATTGTAGTGGTTAGCACTTTTGGCTTTGCAGCAAGAAGACCCAAGTCCACGACCCTTTCTGCATGGAGTTTGCATGCTCTCCCCGTGTTTGCGTGGGTTTTCTACAGGTTTCTCCGGTTTCCACCCACAGTCCAAAACGTGCAAATTTGGGCATCAGGCAAGTCGGACACTCTAAATTGACCCTAGGTGTGAGTGTGAGAGTGGATGGTTGTTTGTCTCTATGTGGCCCTGACTTTCTCCCTTTAATGTAAGCTGGGCTTGGCACCAAACCTTCGTGACACTCGTGTAGAGAATAAAGCGGGAAAAGAATTTAGAAGAATGGATGGAACACTGTAGGTCTACTGGAGGTAACAAAAACAAGATGTCCACCAGGCTGCAGACCTCAGATTTGAGACCAATTTTGACACAAAACATCTGAAGAGTTGTCAGGACATACTGGTATTTCCATTCATAACAGCAACAATAAAGGTCTTTATATTACTAAATTGCTTTGCATGCAAGGCAAGGCATCGCTAATGACGTTAGCTAATGACGTTTGCTGCTTGCCAGGATTCATCGGAAGCAAACAAAATCTGGGGCAGAAATCCATTCATTATGAAACACAGGATGTTTTCAAATGTTTAATTTGACCCACAGCAAAACATATTAAGTATCTGATTTCAGTTTTCAAAAAAAAGAAGAGAACAAATAGGGAAAATAAGCAGCACAGTTTGGCGTTTGTGCATTTCTACTTTACATGCATTAGCAGAGGAAGACATACTGTATCTCGTGTGATAAGCGTTGCAGAGCAGAGCCGAGCGGCCAGATGTTAAATCCAGCATAATTCGTCCTCGATTTAACTCTTTTGCATTTGCCAAATCTGGCTCTCCGGCGTTTGTGGCTTTGAGATGTAGTCTTTAATTTCACCAAAGTGGGAGTGTTTATGTGCTTTAGTACAAATGACCTATGCTGTTGCAAGCTTTAGCATGTGTGTGTGTGTGTTCGTATGAAGACGTCTCGTGTTTCTTGTGGGAACTTCTCGCACAAAGCCGCGCTGACTGACGACTCTGGAATTTCATTCGCTGACGATTATAAAAAGTGAAACGTGAGCGCATTCCCGAGGGCCCGAGGTGGTGCTTGCGCAGCCTCCACAGCTGAGGACTCGCTGAAAGACGAGCGCTTCACAGGAAATTAGCAGGCAAGTATTCGGAGAGGTCGCGGAATCAGACGTGCATCGACGCATTCTTCGTATGCACCCAGTTTTTCACCTCTGTGCACCTTCACTGAGTCATAAAATTAGCCCATTGTTATCCAACCGTGACATTAGCCTCATCACTGTGTCCCAGTCAATGAGTCACATTTGAAGTTGCTCAATCCTAACAGGGTCTGGTCCTCGTCCTCCGTCTCTAAATGTGAGCTGTGAACACTCAGCTTGTTAAGTTGGACGACTCGGCTGCACTCGGTCATCGCGTGCCCCAGATTTGGGGAGGGAGTGGCGTTGTGAGATCTGTGGGAGAGCGACAGCTGACGAGCAGGGACTAGAGAGGAGGAGGAGGAGGGAGGAGGGAGGGGGTAGAAGAGGACGTGGTGGTCAGTGTCAACTGTTTGGATCCCGGGGGGAAACTGAGCAAGAGGAGAAGGGGCTACAGTTGCAGCTGTTGTTGTTCTCGTTGGCTCTTTTCTCTTGCACGTGCACTTTTAAGTTAAGGGACACTCATTGCAATTCCCTTAGCCTAATTAAGTCTGAACCATTAACAACATTATTTTTATTGTACCAGGATGCTCACAGAGCTGTTTGCACTGTTGTATAAAGTTACATTAAAGTATCACACAAGATTATTGATTAAAATTTGTTAATCGGAGTTAAGATTAACGCGTTAGAAAGAGAGACACAATTAAACAATGGTGTCTAAAATGCACACGGTCTGATTACTTTGGTCTGATTAATTTAGTCATTATGAAATGCAAACTTTTTATTGAAAAATATATATATATATGTATATATATATACATATATATATATATATATATATCAACGGCCCTATTTTGCAGAAAATTAACTGTATTTTACTCTGGACTTTAAAGGTGCGTTGTGTAATAAATCTAAAGCAACTGGCCGTAAAATCTTCCTAATATGTCACAGAGACTCAGGAATAACCCTAACCCAACAACAGTGCAGCCAAAATATTTGCATTAACAAAATATTTTACGGACTGCAAATAATGTTTATGTTTTGGCATGTGGCACCACCTACCGCCATCTACCAATCATTGCAGTCAGTAGAGCCTCAGCTGCCGAGCAAACACGGGTTGCCAGTTACATCTGAGCTACAATGGTGGCGAAAAACGAAACCTCTGTATTTTGAATTTGAATGTAGTAACCCTTTTTTGGCCACATTCTTACATGTGGCGCCTTTAATTGAATGACAACTACATTGTGAGAAACGATGACATTTCCCTGTCGACATTTTAGATGTATTTTGACTGATTGAATATTAATTTAGTAAATATGAAAGTCATCATGAGTTACCTGAGCTTTTGATAACATCCTACATATTACTTTTCCCCCCATGATCTATCAGTCTACTGCATGTTAGTTTCCCTGCTCCCACACACCTGATTCAAATGAATGGCTTGTTATCAGGCTTCTGCAGAGCTTGATGACTATCTGAATCAGGTGTGTCGGAGCAGGGGAAAACATGCAGAGCAGTGTCTTACCCTGCTCTAAAGTATAAAACAACATTTTAAAATGACTTAAAACAGTGCTTTACTTCAGAGAAGCTGGTTTTATGTGGATATGGCGAATGCTCCTGATGTAAAACAAGCTTCAAAGCAGTTTTATCCGACCAACAGAGTAAATCAATGTCTACTGATTTATCACAAAATGGTTTTGACCATTTTCCTTTGCAAAAGTATGTCAGAATGTTAGTTCTGAGTGGCGTGGAGACTCACACGGTCTGCTATATCTCATAAAAAACATCATCTCAGGGATTGAGTGAGTCCACGCTGCTTTTGTTTATATACTTCAGACCCTGATGGAGTCGTGTGCACAGGCAGGGATGCACTTGACGTGTTTTATCGATTTTATCGAATCACACTAAGAGCCACAAGCCAAAATGCTCAAGCCTTGATACTATATGCTCTGAATATTTATTTTTATATACTGCAGCAATTCAACAAAGGTGTTAAAGAATCATTGTGGAGGGAGGGCGGGGCTGCATGTGATGACTCATGAGAGCAGCCGCAGGTGAGGAGAGTGTCACAGGTGCTGCTGCTTTGTAATCAGGCTCTGCTTCTTCTTTATAAGCTGCAGTGTGCCGGAGCTCTCGAGAAGAGCAGAGGGTTTAGGAGTACTGAATGTGTGCAGTGCATGGGGTACATAGGATTTAATAATATGCTGCTGTGATATTGTCAAAAAGATGATTTTATCATCATGAATTCTGTTCTTGAGAAGCAAAAAATAATGCGTGTGTGTGAGAGAGAGCATTGGGAAGAGAAGCTTTTAAACATAAGACAAAGAAATGTGTTCATCGCCACGGTCAGTAAAGGCAGTCCTTAATAGGGATGGTAATCGGTATCGGTATCGGGCCGATACTGGTCCAAATCACTCAGATATGGGACAGATAAAGATATAAAATCCAAAAATCACTATAAAAATGTAAACAAAAATCCAAAAAAACATTTTAGCCGAGTCATGTTTGGGCTGTTTATTAAAAACAATATTTTATATGTGGAAAATGATCTGTCTTTGGAATGACTCGGCGCAAATGAATTAACAGCTTTATAGTTCATAAATGGTCTAAAATGTCTGTATCGGTCTGGGCACGTTAACGCTCGCTAACAGCGGTTAATGGCGTTAACGTCAACACACGACGCGCTTCCATGATGACTGACCGTAAAAAAAGACGCGTGTGACGTCATGTTTACGTGGATTTTTTAAAATTAGTCTCTAAAATACGGCTAAAACTTTTAAATCAGAGGCACACGTACGCAGTACACAGGGACGCTGCTTATTCGTAGCGCTGCTCTTTTCGTTTAATAAACAGGCCGCTACAATTCGACTGCAGGCGTGCTATAGGAGCTAACGCAGCTAACTGGTAAACGGTGCCTTTTTACGGTCAGTCGTCGTGGAAAACGCGCAATGCGCTAACTTGCATTAACGTGCCCAGCACTAGTATCGGTAGATACCAAGTTTGTGATGTCGGTATCGGACACCAAAAGGTGATATTGAGTTTTTTTGTGATCAGACCTGAAGATGCATATCGGTACACACTGTGCACAGAACAAGTGAGGACAGACAGCGACATTTCTTTCTTGAAAACATTTAATTTACAAAACGTCAATCTGACGTGAGTTTTTTTTTTTTTTTACAGTGCACACGAAACGGAACCAATTACCGAAGGTTCGCAGAACCCTGATGAAAAATATCAACGACAGTGTTAGAAATGACACTTATTATTACACGACTGTAAAAAGAAAGAAAACCAATGTTACGTTTACATACACATACTATGTATTATGACATCTCACACTGTGCTTTATGGCACAACCGTGTGTGTGTGTGTGTGTGTGTGTGTGTGTGTGTGTGTGTGTTGGACCCTCTGAATGTGTCGTATATGTATTGACCTGAATACTGAGACGACACCATATGGATCAACTGGCCAAGACACTCAGACGACCTGAGGCTTAATCCCTGCTGGATAATTGGTGTAGCATCATATTTATTGTTTTCTCAGATTGTCCCTGCATACAGTGATCCTGAATATAAACACAAGACATAATTTGGGAGAGAGTGTGAAGTGTCATCTGTAATCCTGAGGAGATCCTTATATATGTATATGAAATGTGTATGAAAAACAGCAAGAACGATTTATTACAATACAGCAGAATAGATATTATTATTATTGTAGCTTAACCGCAACGGTTTGTGGTTGAAGTGTGTTTACACAAGAACTGACGTGTTACCTGTCGCGTACACATTTATATCTGTGCAGAATAATGAAAGTCATGCGGTCGGAGATTACAGAAGAACGCCTGGTGATGCTGCAGGCTGCCTGACGGCAAATATGTACACTGATTTGTACATGGATTCTTTCAACTTGATCCTGTCTGACGGAGAAAGTGTATTTTTTTTATGTCCACTTTCAACACTCCTAAAATGTGTTCACCTTTGTGTGCCAACACCGTGTAACACGATCTTACTTCAGAGCTTCAAAGCTTCAAGATCAACTGGGCTGTTTGCATTTTTGTTGAGTTGAGCTTGTGGTGAACAAGCTTTTACGTAACTGAGTATCAGATGGCTGTCAGTCAGTACTGTGTCTTTTTCCTTTTCCTCTCAACCCTTGAGTTAAAATGTGCTCCGTCTACATGGCAGAGAGAGAAAGAACGAGCAGAACTGATCTGATCACAGCACATGTACTGTGCAATCTTTGGACTTTCGGCATCAACTGGTGTTGCAAGACTTCTCCAAACTGTATACAAATGTGGCAGTGTCACATTATTATTATGCTCCTCCTGTGTTGCATTTACTGTAGTCCCTGAGCAAAAGTGAATAAGACCAGCTCAACCTCAGTTACCAGGGGCATCAGTACCCAGAAACAAAAGGGAGCTTCTGTTCAGTGGCAGTGTGTTTGTTGACAGCTGTTTGTAGCATCCGTTATAAAAAAACAAAAAACAAAAAAAACAGTAACCGTGCAATCCAACAGTTGGTGCTTCTATTCATAGGAGCAAAGATTTGAGATGTAGATGTACAGTATGTCCTGTAAGCATAGACTTTCTATGCAGGAGTAATGATGGTGACATTTTGAGAAAGATGTCCTTTTCCAAGTAAGTACCAGAGAGACAGAGAACCCAGTCATACGTGCACACAGACATAAAACTAATTAAATAATACAAAAACTGGATAAATCTTTTAAAAAAAGGAGTCGAGTCTTTAACACTGTTTCACACACTCTACAGCTCAAACAAACACACAAAACCTTGTTTTTTATATCTTAGTGAGCACACATCATAGACGCAATGCATTCCCTAGCCCCTTACCTTAACCGTGAACCATCAAAAATAAGAGCCTAACCTTAACCTTAATCTAAACTAGGGTTGTAATCCCAACCCTAAAACCAGGCCTTAACCCAGATAAAGCCTTTTAAAGTTGTGGTGGCCAGACAAAAAGGTCATAATGTCCTCACAAATATTTTTTTTTATTTTTCTTTGGACCTCACAAAGATATAAATACAAGTACACACACACACACAAACACACACACACACACACACACACAGGAAGCGAGGTTGAAGTTTTAGGATTGTCAGACAAATTTGGTGACCTGATACTATCTCCATCGCAGGAGAATAATGTTACCATTCATTCATTCATTCAGCTCAGCCATAATGCTTAAACACCTGCTGGGGTATAACACCCAGCACTCACTCACTCAGTCAGCCTGGCATCACAGGGTGCTCAGTTGGCCTCAGACTCACTGTCAGACCCACACAGCTGTGTTGTAGTCAAACAAGGGCTGCATTTTCTCCACACCAGTCTCTGGTTGTCTACCGTCGACATAAAGCTCTGCAAAGGGGTGCTGGTAAAAGAGGGGGACGTGATGTGGATGGTGCTGGTGGCTCCTTTCTGGTTCAGCTAGGCGCGGACCACCAGGCCTGCCTTTGCTCTGCTGTCCGTTTGCCCAGAACGGCAGGTAGAAACTGCCCTTTGAGCTTTTAGGTACCGTTTTTTTGGGCCTCTTGAAGAGGTCGCCCTCTGGCAGCTCGGGAGCGATCCAGCCAGGCCTCTCCTTCAGCAGCTTGTCTCTGTCGGGCCGGACAGTGCGCAGGAACTTTTTGAAGATGTTTGTGGTTAGCGAGAACCTCCTGCAGATCTCCTGCGAGCGGCTGAGGCGGAGAGGGTGAGCCGGGGTGTCCGGCCTGTCCGCCCCTCCGTCCGCTGTCCTCTCCTCTCGCTTCCTCGCCTCTTCTTCCACCTCCTCCCGCTCCACCTCAGGCAGGTCCAACCAGTTGCCCACCAGGTCTGCGAAGACATTGTCGCCCAACACTAAGGGCTGGCGGTTGCGGCTGCGGCTCATTAACGACGAGGTCCAGTCGCTGGCGTCGTCTGTGCTGTCCGGCGAGTAGTCGCTGTCTAGTGAAGGGCCCTCCCTGGAGAGACTGTACAGGATGCCGGGCAGGTCCACCCCTTGACCATGAGTATGAGGTTGTGGTTGAGGACACAGCTCTGGTGAAGGGTTTCCCACCATTGGGCCATAAAAGTCCACTTGAGGGGCTGTGTACCCTGACCACCTTTTGGGCAGTGACTCATCTTCTGCCGTTCTTGAGGTTCCTTCAACCTCACTCTGCAGACTGGATGCGGAGGACGAAGATGTCCCCAGGCTGCTTCTGTTTCGAGATGAGCTGTTGCTTTCTAGCGTGAAGGTGTTTCTGCTCCCCAAAGATGACCTTGGAGTTGACATCAGACTTGGGCTGGTGTCCCCTGGCGGAGTTTTCCTAAAGTGTAGCCCGGGATCCCTGTCTGACACTGATGCTTCTTCAGTTGTAGCTGATGTAATAGCTGGTGGAGCAGGATGTGGCATCCCTCTGTTAATGGGCCGACCTGAAATGTCCAGGTTTTCTAGAGCCGTCTGGACCTGGAGGACTTTGAGTTCCTGAAGGGCTCCCATCATTGAGTTCATCTGAGTTTGGAGGCCATCCCCGGCTTCTTTCATAGACGTCTGCAGGGAGAAAATGGGAACAAATTAGAGAAGTTTCGAGACAGATTTCAGTAAATTCCTTGTAGAGCTCATCATTTGAGACTTCTGCAGAAGCCATTTCATCCATCAAGAATTCATCTTTGTCATGATACCAACACAAATTGAAATCACAAAACATCACATGAGGGCAATACAACAGTGTAGTGATTAGTGCGGTTTGCCTTGCTGCAAGAAGACCTGAGTTCATGACACGGTTGGAACAAGGGCCTTCTGCACGCATGTGTGCGTGGGCTTCCTCCCCCCACAGACCGAAATCACGCAGAGGTTAATTGGACACTCTAAATCGCCTGTAGGTGTGAACGGTTGTTGGCCCAGCAATGGACTGGCAACCCGTGGAGGCTGTACCCTGACTTTGGCCCAGGATAAGGCGGGAGACAATGGACAGATGGACCCTCAACTGACACCATCAGAAGGATTACATGTACAGTACATGTTGCTCAATGTTTATAACCAAAAAATAGACCTGTTTTGTGTTGGTTAGAGTCTGTGTTCTTCTCTCATGTTCCAGGCATCACACCTTTTTTTTATTTTTTTTTATCTGTGGGTCATTTGACCTAGTTTTGGATGACAGGCTGAGTCCCATATGGCTGGCGTATGAGAGAGAGAGGATCCAAACCATGACAGCTGTAAAACAGACTTTTTTTTATTTACAATCCTTCCATCTGTATCCTCTTTCACCCTCCAATCTTTTTGTCTTCACTCTTACTTACTCGGTGCAGCAGTGATCATACAAGCTGCTTTTATCTTCCTATTCCACCTCCACTCTTCCCGCTCTCATCTGTCTAAGAGCTTGTGTCATGTGACCTGACTAACTGTCTTCTCCCGACGGCAATCTGAAAGCCCACAGGCAACATGCTGACCTATAACTAGCAGGCCTGAATCGGTACACACCGTGACCCAGTCTTGGAGTCTCTTAAAACATCTGATACACATTTTTAAATCTCTCATTATTAAAAAATGCACATTATTATTGAATGAACCTGTCAGGAATCCTACAACCGTTTTTAAAAGATTTAAACATCTGGGGAAAGATGAGAGAAGACAAACGTGTCTGGTAAAATGTTTGTGTGAAACTTGTAAAGCTCAACACGAGCACATTACGATATCTTTCCCTTATAAATAGTATAAAGTGTAGTACAATACTGTTCAAAAGTTTGGGGTCTACAATACAATATTTTTGTGTGTTTTCCATTAAAAGTCACACTTTTATTCATCAAAAGAGTTGCAAAATGAATAGAAAATATATGAATCTAAATAATGATTTTTATTCAAAATAATAATTTTTCCCTTTGGTCAAAGAACCAGCAAAATTGTTTTCAGCTGTGCTAACATCATTGCACGAGGCTTTACAAGGGTTTTCTAATCATCCAATAGCCTTCTAACGCCATTAGCAAACACAATGTACCATTAGAACACTGGAAATGGGCCTCTATACACCTATGTACATATTCTATTAAAAACCTAGAATAGTCGTTTACCACATTAACAATGTATAGAGTGATTCATTTAATGTTATATTCATTGAAAAAAGTGCTTTTCCATACAAAATAAGGACATACGTAATCCCAAAACTTTTGAACGGTACTGTATCATTCAGCAAATATCTGATGATTGAAAACCAAACATGAATGCAATCTAATGCAAATTAAAATGGCTGCATCTTTGGAAAGAAACTACTGATCGATTCTTCAAAAAAAAAAAAAAACAACCTGTAAGTAAATGTCTTTGACCTGCTGTGATCACCAAGACTAAGTAAAGTACTACATGACTGGAAATAAACCTTACCTTCTGTAAACCGTCAAAAAGCAGGCGGTAACATGTCCCTGTCAATCTCTCTTGTTGCACCACTGTCGCCAGCCTTGTCACTGTGTCTCTCACCTTTCAAACAGTTCAAGTCTAACTGCCCCAATATATGTATCTCTGTCCAATGAGGGGACACCGCTGGGTGTGACAGCCAATCAGCACGGCACGTCTAGACTATAATCCCCAAATGGCGGTGAGAGGATGGATGGGGGGGGGGTGTTTACTGAGGCGGAAAGCTACTGAACAATGAAAAGGAAGATAGTGAGAGGGGCTGTGAGAGTCAGCCGGATGAGCAGGGATGGAGGGAGGAGGAGGAGGAGGAGACCATATGTTTAGATGTCGAAGAGAAAACTGTTGATGGTTTCAATTATGGATGACACCATAAGAACACATGAGGGAGTGAGAGGAGAGGTAGGTGTAACCCCAGGCTGTGATACTTAACCTTGAGGGACCAGTGATTGTGTGACTGGGTGGGTGGGAAAAGTGGCCGTGTAGGACAACTGGCAGCACAAGCACAAGCATCACTTATTAACACAAATGAGTCTGTGGTTTTAAGCTCTGTGGGAGAAGTTTGTACAAAGAAATGTGTGTTTTCTGGGGAAAAATGCAACAGATAAAACTGTCTCGGCTTGGATTTTGAACCTCAAAATCAAACTCTGACACAAGAAAACGCATGACTTTTTGAGGTAAATGTTCAATATTCTTACCAAAAGAGCTAATTTAGCTAACTAAATTAGCATTACTCAACCTTCGGTTTTGATGCTGTGATGCAAATACAAATAAAAACTCCTTCAGATTCAAAGAAAAATCTTAACAAATAGCACAATAACTTCTTCAAACGATAGGGTCAATGAGTTTTCGTATCTCAAAAATATATCTAATATTTAAAATACCAGCAAATTGCAGCCCCTCGCACAATTTCTTTCTCCTAAACAACTTTCTCTACCGTCCTAAACAGACTCAAATTACAATGTTATGGAACCTAAAATAGCAGTAATCTTCACTTCAGAGGCTGATGTTCCCCCTCCATTATACTTTCTTGATCTTTATCATGTTGATTCATTTTATTTTTACTGGTAGTTATTTATTCAGAACTATATACTGCTGCACTGTTTATACAGTACCTTGAGACTTTTCCAATACATGGCACTATTAAAAGTAAGACTCTGGATTGAAACACTTGGCTCATCACTAACATATTTTATATATAGCTGAGGTGCATGTTGTTTTTTTTTGAACTTCAACAGCCTCAGATGAGTTCAGAGAACAGACCTGAATAAATCAATGCACAGACAAAAGCCTCGCAGCTTGTTAAATTAAGCAAACAGGGTAGGTGTAATTAGCACTATCAGGGTGTCACTTGTCTACGTGCCTTTCACATTCACGGTTGCCGTCTCTTGCCGTAATTGCAGTTGCCCTGGGAAAGAGAGGATAATTATGGTTTACTTTCCTGCGCATCAACAGTCAACAAGTGAGGACGTGAGGGTTTGTGCGTTGTTGCCGCCTCAGAGACAGACATGTGGCCTCAGTGAAGGTTTTTTTTGCCGGGATCAACGGAGGGATTTACCGCACTCTGCTCAAAAATCTGCACCATTTATGTGCATTAGATTTGTTTTTGAAATGTCATCCCCTAAGCCCACCGTGTTCATGAAAGAAAGGCCGCACCTGTTAGCACATGCTAACAAAAATCATCCTAATTTAGCGCTCACACGCAACCTTTCCATTATCTGAAAAATGTAAGCCCCCCACCCCATATACACACTATTATTTAAAGCACATTTTTCTATTCTAAGGCAACATTATTAACCCTAGAACACCATTGCCGGGTGGTTTTCACCCAAGCAAATACATTTATGTGATTTTCATGAAAACCAAGTTTCATCTTCATTATTTTTTTTTTTTTTGAAATTTTTTGTTCCCAAATTCCTAATTTTCCAGTAATTTTGGAGCATTTTTATATGGTCCCCCATGATGATTTTTTTTCATTTTGTTAGACATGACACCGTTTAAAATAAAAGAACACTACTCAAATTTGTCATGTTTTGATATATTTTGATGACAAGTACTTTTTATTGGGTGTATTTATTATCTCGGTAAACATCACCCCGGCGTTAGTGATGGTGTTTTGAATTTGAGCGTTAGTGTTCTTGGGTTAATATAGACAGTGACCTGGAGAACAGAAGGAACAGCAGTGAAACAAAACCCTATGATTGCGAAATAACAGGTCAGCTAACTGCGAGTGTTGCCATTTCAAGTCTGAACTTTGTGGCCCGAATGTTGTCGGCCTTTGCCACCTTCATTCTGCCTCCTGCTCAGGCAGCTGCTGACTTTAAATTAAATAAAAGTCCCGCAGCAGATTCTCGTCCAGACGCCGCAGATGAATCCTGCGAATCCTGAGATGTCTCACATTTAAAAGGTGTGAATGGTGGGGGCCTCATTAGGATAAAGACGGAGATGACACAGATCTGACAGGACACAGTCATCTAAAGGCGTAAACGCGTAACTCTTGCTGCCCAGATTTTGGAACTGCGTGCAAAGAGTGCAGTGGGTGCGCGTGGACAGCGCTAGAACCAGTCGCGTCCTAAGGAGATGTAGCATCGTTCTCTTCCTCTTTGGTAGGAATGCGTCCTAATTCCCCGCATCCAGACGTGTACCGCCACCGGATGGTGAAGTAGGATACTACAGAACTTTGACGCGCAAGTTTACCAGGGTCTGCGATATGCGATGCACACTTCACACGTGTGAAGAAGTATACGAGGGCCTTTGCGGTCTTAAGCCCAATTTATACTCCTGCGTAAAGGGCTCTACGTAGGTTACGCAGAGCCCTCTGCGTCGACGCAGAGCCTGTCGAAGAGTCTCTGCGTCGTCTCCGACTGCACAAAATAAGTGTCCGTCACTCCGTCAAGGGACAACAGAGACGGCAAGAGCTGCGATTGGTCCTCAGGACAGGCCGAGCGAAGCTGCTCCGTGCCGCCTCACAGTGCGCACCGAGCGTCCACAGAGGCGGAGCTGATCACCGCCGACAACGTCGCTGCCAAACTATAAACACGTCATATCTTAACACACAAACCGCATGTTTAGACTCTAAATGGCCAATTTCTCGCCTCAAATTATCTTAAAACTGCGTTTCCGTGACACAGAAAAGTGAGAAACGGCCGCTGTTTCAACAACAACAGTCTTTCTCTCTCTTTCTCTCTCAGACGCTATTGCTCACTGTAGCCAGAAGCACAACAACCTTGCGCAGCGACCCCTACTGATCGGGCGGGAAATTGCAGTGCATGTCCGTCACCACAACGCAGAAGTATGAAGGCTCGAGGTGTCTCCGTGGTTACGCAGTCAGATAACGCATTACGCAGTCGGAGAAGTATAATGTGGCCTTTAATCGAAAGGAAAGTTGGAGAATAAATGTCAGTCGAAGCAGATTTAATAAGAAAGAGGAATTAGGGGAATGCTATACTGCCCAGACACACTGGTATCATTACACTAATTGCGAAGTTAGACCGTG
Organism: Microchirus variegatus; assembly: GCF_963457635.1. NCBI lineage: Eukaryota > Metazoa > Chordata > Actinopteri > Pleuronectiformes > Soleidae > Microchirus > Microchirus variegatus. The sequence goes on along the minus strand of NC_139808.1, from coordinate 7,788,856 downwards.
ATCCAAAAGTAAATAAGAAACACAAACAGGGACTGTCCAGATTCTCTCCATCACTTCTGTCTCCAATGATGCCAGCCAACCACATACAATTGCCAATTGTTAAAATGTTGAAGATTCTTTATTTTATATTCTCGTGTCGAGATCCATCAGATGCAGTGACGCACCCACACTCCATTCAATACGAGTTATGTCTCTCTGCAGTGACATCACTGCAGTCGTACTGTATTTGATGGGAAAAACAAACTGATCTCAAAGATCCTCACATGCCCAGACTCGAGTCACTTCAGTGTTTTTTGTTTAAATGCATCATCGTGTCGTACTCATTAACTGGATTATTAGGTGGAAAATGAAATGCAAACACAAACCTTAAAACAAACGCTGCTCTATTCTGGCAATAAAGTGCAGGTTACTCACTGATGTGTGTGTGTGTGTTATTTTGCTGAAGGTGGGGGAGGAAACCAAGGTTATCAGGACAAAAAGGTCTTCCTGTTTGGAGTCAACTGGCCCGGCAGCAACAACCATGGCGCGCTCCACCCTCCCTCCACCTCTACCCCTAATTAAAAATGAATAGTGGACTGTGTGGGTCAAGGATAGGAATGGCTTCTCTGTCTGGGGGGATACAGAGAGAGTCACTGTGACTTAACTGCTGGACACGTACGCCACAGACCACAGTGGACGACCCTGGGGTCACGATCAAGGGGGCAATAAAGCTGTACACAGCCTTCACTGGAAATGAATTAATTACTGTGCACGGAGCAATGAAAGTCTTATTTTCATTTTATGAACGGGCTCATATGGCGACCGTGTTGGGACTGCATGTCCTCGGGGTCACGTTCAACAGTGAGATATGATCAATAATAGAATACAGGTCGTAAATACTTCTTGTATTTGGTCGTTGGCAAAGTGTGGTTTACTTATACATGTCCACATTTTACAGTTCAATATATGTGTATACGACTGTGCCACCTAATGGATAGATTTACTGTTGTTGTTGTTGAAACCTAACCCTAATCCTGAATAGTTATGGTTATAGTCAATTAAAACGACTAACAAAACGAAAGCAATGTATTTATCATTCATCTTCTACGACTTTATTCTCCACATGAGGGTCGCAGGGGCCGCTGGTGCCAACAGTACCAGTCCATCACAGTCCGTATTTATGGTATTCATTACTTTGTGGAACAAAGCTTCACAGCTCTATATGCCCAACGTTCCAACCTGCTTCATAAAAGCTGACACTATGAGCTGATGCTGACATCAATCTCAAAGTTTTATACTTTTTCAGAAATGTCACAGGGGTTTTTTTTTTTCCAAATCTGTGCCTCTACACACGGAGGCAAACAGGTCTCTTTTCATTGGAGTCATGAAAATGTCACCGTAAAGAGGTGATAAACGAGAGGAACTGTCCCCTTTTTTTAAGACCAGACCTATTTGAAACAAATCTATCACTGTTCTCAGACTCGCTGCCCAGTAAAAGACTCCCTGATGACCTTTTTTTCGAGGGATGGGAGGTGGTTTAATGTCTTGTTTCCTGCTGAATCACACGTGGGAGACACAGGCTGATATCACCATATCACCATCATCATCATCTTTGGTAGATGATATTTGGAGACAGTCTGGAGCCCAATCTGTTGTTTCCTTTTTTCTTTTTGCTTGTGCGATAGCGGCTCGATTGCGCAGCGGTTGACGTCAGCGCCTTGTGAGTGGGCAGTGAAAGTGTTTGGCCGTTTCTCCGGCTCCAACATCAAACGTTGACGCTGACTGTGCAGATACCTCTCCCTGTAAAATCGTAGACACATTTACTGAACAGAATGTGCTTGATTTTTCTGCATCTTCAAAGAACCATATTAGCATATGAGAAGAAGACGTTGTAACTAATGTATTCGGTTTAGTTTTAAACTCCTGAGGGATACAAAAGATTTAGGTCTTCAATTTGTGTAAAATTGTACAATTGTATAAAAATGTCAAATGTGTATAAAAGTATAATCAACTCCTCAATATATTTGAATTATCAGTGGATATCAAATGATTATACAGAGGTTATTTAACCTATAAATTATCGAAGATATTGTTTCTGTCATCTTGTGTCATTTGGCGTTGATGTTGTTTTACAGGCAGCTGTTTCCAGTAAACCCATGCCAACATCTAGACTTAAAGGGGAAATAAGTAGTTTATAGTGCCATCTAGAGGAGAGGCTGAAATTTACAACAAAGACCTGCTGCTCTGCTCACCCCCTCCCTTCCCTGAGCGATACGGTGTCCTCAGCCGGTCAAATGTCGTCCTCGTCGTCTTTCTCCGTGTCAGCAGATGAGGTTCGTGAGGTGAGGGAGAGGGCGAGCTACCGCGGCCGTAGCAGACGAAGCGGAGAGAGAGGAGGCGGGACTTCCGCTACAAGTAAAGAGACGCTTGTTTTGTTCTCTCGCGTTTGTCCTTACAGGCTCCGGTAGAAACATGGCGTCTCGCTGCTAACAGTGGCTATGCAACCACGGTCCGCGGTCATGTTATTTTACATGACTTTTTGAAACACTACGAAAATGAAACAAAAACTATTATACAGCGACTAGACAATGCAGGAGCACATAATATGTATAAAAAAGTGGATTTTGGTTCATATAAACCCATAAATACTACATATTGTACCTTTAAGATGGCCAGCGTTAAGCTATGTTTCCATCATCATGGTACAGTTCAGTTTGGTATGTGCTCAATGGCCTCATCAGTGAGATAGAGTACGTAGCGTGACGTTGTACCGATTGCGCCAACAATGAACAACGACATCGGGCTGTGACACAACAGACAACAAAGGAGGACATCCAGCAGCTCGGTTTGTGGTTCTTTGTATGAGAATAGACTGTGGGCGTTGAAGAAACACCGGTCACAGGGGAGTGACAGTTTTTTGTCCCCCAATCAGCTGACTGTCATGGGTCTAGCGCCACCCGTGCCATACCCTAACCCTAACCCTAAGGGTACCGAAAAAAATGGATGGAACCGTTGTAGCCAGTTATTTTGGTACTATACCTAATGGAAATGCCAAAAAATGAAACGTACCAACTTAACAACAGTGCTAAAAGGAGGGTGAAAACAACACATATTTGGTTTATAGCTTGTTTTCTAGCCTGCAAGTTGTCACTCAATCAGTGAACCTTTCTCATGTGAGATGTCAAACATTAACAGTCTTTTAGTGCATGGATCAAACAAAAATATCTTAAAATAAAAGGCTGCCACAGCGGGAGAGAGAGAGACAATATTGCTCTAAACCTCAGTGGTAGTATTTGCCCATGAGAAATAATTCATATTTTTTTTTCTTCCAGTGAAGGCAAATAGAGCAGAGTCAGGACTTAGTCCATTGCTGTTACCACTCTGTTGTTTTACTAACAAAACAAATCTACACTTTGTCCGACACAGTGATTTTCTCGAATTTTTCCATTCTCTGAACGAACCATGATATAAAATACCATAATGAAAAAGAGGCTTTGATGTAAAGGTCTGTGGTTCCATCGCAAACATGGTCATCAGCCACACACTAACCCACCACAGCTGCCACTAAGAGTTAGGCCAATTTTAGCCGAGGGGAAGGAAGGGCAGGTTGGAGAACAGGAGCCATGAGGGAGGCACACAAACTAATGAGGCAGAATGAAAAACCACTGTGCTCCTTTGTTTTGTGAACAGCTTTATGATCTGCACTGGTCTTAAAGTGAACCGCTGGTGTTTTCTTAGCTACTGTAACCTTGCGTTTGCCAGCGTTGGTGTTGAATTCCAAGGTGACAGACAAACTTGCCTCAGGTGGAAAAAAAGGGATGAATGTGAGCTCAGCTTTCAGCTTCAGCGGTGACGATATCAAAAGCTCTGAGTTATGCTTCGGTGTCTGAAATGACGGTGTTAAGCAGGTGTGAAACCTCCATTATGGAGAAGATGAGTCAAACGCACGTCGGTGTGTGGATCTGCGACAACAAGCAGGAAGGAAGACTTGGGGCCAATTCCAATTCCTATCTTAACCCTCAATCTTAACCCTCAAGCTCAACCCTTAATCTTAACTGGTCCTCAAAACCAAGTGTTGAGGGTTATTTTGTCACTTAGAAATGGGACACCCCTTAAATGCAGATGCGTCTTCAGACTGCTGGGGGCAGAATAACGCGAAAGCTGCGTCCAGTCTGTCAACTCCAAAAAAGAAGAAGAAGAACACATATACGTCCTGATTATTTATTACTGATCCGTTTGTCAGTCAAGTTATTAGGTTGTCAGTTAGTTACCACACACCACGGCTTATTGAAAAGTAAACAATAGCAAACGATCGCTTGTCCGCACCGGCCGGCTATTGACAAAAGATCGAAAAATAAAACTAAATGTTACGCAACAATGAAGTAAGTAATCCATAATATGGGCCTAAACTAATACAATGGTTTTCATAATTTTTATATCTCTACTAACAAAGAAAATACTTAATTTGTAGCGTACTCGTTTCGCTGCTTTCGGCGCCATCTTTGTTATATGAAAGCACGCAATGCATTCTGGGTAGCCCTTGCTCCCAAGGGTGGGCTCGGAAAATGTCAATATTGAGGGCGATACAGCCCTTAAACTTGCCCCTCAACTTAATTTTTCTGCGAATCGGGACAGCACTTGCACTAGAGGGAGCGCGCATTTTTGAGATTGAGGGTTAAAGGCCCCATATGTAAGAATGTGGCCAAAAACATTACATTCAAATTCAAAATACCGAGGTCTTTTAGGTTTCGTTTTCTGACGTAACTGGCAACCCGTGGTTGCTCGTCAGCTGAGACTCTACTGACTGCAATGATTGGTAGACGGCAGTAGGTGGCGCCACATGACAAAACATGATTTCAAAACATAAACATGATTTGCAGTCTGCAAAATATTTTTTTTAATGCAAATATTTTGTCTGTACTGAGTTCAGTTTGTTATATGAACATTATTCCTGAGTCTCTGTGACATATTAGGAGGATTTTATGGCCAGTTGCTTTAGATTTATTACATAATGCACCTTTTAAGATTGAGGATTAAGCAAGGAATTGGAATTCACCCAAAGTCTGTTTAAATAAAGCGTCATCCGTGAGAAATATTTCATTTCTGCCATTATCGTGCTCTTTACGGGAGCAAATAGAACCGAACAAGCGTGAAAACGAATTCGTCAGGTCTACGTTTTAGTGACACCAGTGTCTCGGCTGTGGTCAGCAGACACAAGAAATAGCCCTCAGACCTGTCAGGTCACAGGTCAAATGTCCAAGCGTGACCTAACACTATACCCCACACAGACCACCCACCCCCTCACCCCAGTCAGCAGCACACACCACACACATACACACACACACTTCTGACACTTTTCACATTCTCATGTTGCGTTCTTTCACATTAACAGCTGACCTTAATGGCATCGACATGCTCACATGTGTTTTTTGCGCGTCATTGCACATTTGCTTTTTACACACACGACTACAACACATTAAAGGGCAGCATCAGAGTTTTGGTTCCTTCCTGGTTGTTTGTCTCTATGTGGCACCTGTGATGGACTGGGAAACTGTCCAGGGTGAACCCCATTTTTCGACCTATCGTCAGCTGGGATTGGCACCAGCGCCCCCCTGTGACCCACATGTGGAGGATCAAGTGGTAGAAGATGGATGGATGAACCCCTACTATCACTAAGAACAGTATAAGTGGTTAATACAAGCACGATGTCCAGCTTGTTCTGTCCAGAGGTCAATTTATATACTTGACCTTAGATTGATGACATCTGAATACATGTTTGTCAAAGTTGCATCATGGTGGAGTACAGTCTAATCCATTGGTTCTCAAAGTGCGGCCCGCGAGCCAATGGCGGCCCGCAGAAACACTTCTGGCGGCCCGCAACGAATTACAGTTGATAGTTTTAATCCAGGAGCTACTAAGCTTGTTAAATGTTGATTGGACATTACTGGATACAGACCAATAAGTGTAATCTGTAGAACTGCAATATGGTCATTAAAATTATTACAAATGGGATTTCTTTTTTGTTTTTTTCCCCTTTTTTTCCCTTTGGCGGCCCTCAGTCCAATGTTGGGTTCCTAAATTGGCCCTCAGGTATCAACACTTTGAGAACCCCTGGTCTAATCAGTCTGAGACGTTATATGGCGAGATTTTTCTACTGTTCAGAAATGAATGTGAAACAATGAGGGGGAAACAATGCATCAAAATGCATTGACCAAAAATGTGAAACTGCACTGTTCTGGCCCTTTTAAAAACACCTCATCTCACTCTTTGAAGCGTACTTAGTAGAGATATTGAAGAACCACTTGACACAGCCTTGTAGCTGTAGGTCGCTTGTTAGATCTCTAGTCTGTGATCTCTAGTGGTGCAGATGGAGCCAGTTAACCACTCTCCAGTGAGCACTGGACCAGAATCAGACGCAGCAGAAAAAAAAAAAAACTGACAACATTGGCATCGATGTCTGTCGTCTTCTGAATAACAGATTGTATCCCACATGGTCCTGGGCAGGAACAGGCTGCCTGGCCCTTTCTAAACCGGCATCTGCTCGCTGATCTCATCCATTAAATCCCTGGAGTGGCACAACAATTGTTTTTTCTATTATGTTACCAAACTGCGATATGGCAGCTGTAGTTTTGCAACATGTCCTCTCTGGCGTTATTGTATATACTCTCAAGTAGCACTTCACTGATGTGGAGTTAATGTGGAGCAGAGAATAAAGCAGATTATGTTGCAACAAACACACACACACACACACAGCCACACACACACACACACATGAGCCATGTGATGCTTCTCTGTTTCTGTGTTTGCTTTGAAGATGATTCCAAATGAAAACTGTGCCATTTGAAGCTCCATGTGTGTCACTGCCAAAATGTGTTTGTGAGGCTGCGGCTCAAAGATTCAGCTTTTTGTCAAAGTCAACGGAATGGCAGCATATTAATGTGCTGATGGGGAGGATGCATGATGAACACATTAAATTACGGAGTCTTAAAATTCCATTTGGGGCAAAAGAATCCCTCTGTGTCACTGACTCACGTTACATTACTCTCTGCTCTGCAACTTAAATCACATTAAATTGTATGTGAATCTTTAAGAGGAAGTGTCACCAGACTAAAAAAACAGTTAGGTTTACTGTTTTGAGTTATGAGGCTGAAAACATCTTTCCCAGATGTGTGGATAGAGAGGAGGAAGAGGATACTGTGAGCACACACACACACACACACACACGCACACGCACACGCACACACACTCCGTTCTGAAACTAAAAGCTGAAATATGATGAGCAGAAATCAGTCTACCAGGACACAGATATTTCAAAAACACCACCAACAAAAAAGTGATATTATTAATGAGAAAACGCGCGTTTTGAATTGAATTCTCTCTGCGCGCAAAATACGCGTGCCAGATCTGCCAGATTACAGATGGTTCCCGTTTAAAAACAGACACCGATAAAGTGTCTCCTACAGTGTTAGTCGAACGTAATATAAGTGTGAATATAGATATGAGGGGGGGGGGGGGGGGGGGGGTACACAAACACGTACCAGTTCTTGCTTCAGTCGCCTCAGACACGCGTCCATGTTTTTGCATTCTGGTTTGGAGAACTGTTCCATGTCTCGCTCCTCTTCAAAAAAACAAGGATCTCAGACGAAACGCGTCGCCGCCAGTCGCCGTTCGAGCATGACTGAGCCGAGGAGGCTTCCTTCCTTCTGGGTCGAAAATGAAAAATAAAAAAAATGTAGAGCAGAAAAGAAGAAGAAAAAAAACCTTTACTGGAGATGCACAAATATTGTTGAGGAATGCGCGCGCGCCGGGTCCTAATGACGTGGATGCTGTACTTAAAATAAAAACAGCGTCTGATGACGAAAACGTGTTTACTCCAAAAATGATGACTGAGATCCTCTCGTGTCTGCATCCACAGACTCACTGTGTGTGCATGTGTGTGTCACTCAATGACTGTAAGCCTCTCCCTCCCTCTCCCTATGTGTGTGTGTGTGTGTGTGTGTGTGTGTGTGTTCACTATGTGTTTGCCCTTTCCCATTTTCTCATTCAAGAGGAGCTTATTTTGCCTCCTTGTCTATTTTCGTCCCATGAAGCAGCCTCTGATGACAAATCTCATTCAAACCAACCAGGATGCATCATAAATGTTGGAGCCGCAGATTTACTCTCAGAAGCTTCTGTAATAATAAGAATAATATGACAAGATCTACACAGTGTGAGCCAATAATAATAAAAAAAGCATACATAAAGAAATGTGTTAAGCAGCAAGAAGGATGTTTTAGGAGGATGTGTTGAAACGAGCCATATGTGTCATGAAAGCAGATCCTATAGAGACAGTTTCCTGACCACCATCACAGAGGTCACAGAGGAAGCACCTGAGCCACAGGCTTTTGTTGTGTGACCTGGATATAACATTTTATGAGCGAGGGGAAGGAACCATTTGAACGTACAAGGCAGCCAATCTGGAGCGTGTTTACTGCTGCCTCCCTCCGAAACACACACACACACACACACACACACACACACACACACACACACACACACACACACACACACACACACACACACACACACACACACAGCTGACATTTCTGAAAGGTTTTAATATCAATCTGAAGCAGCCAGGGAATCCCAGTGAGGTCTGCTTCATATCATGTTTGATTATTATGCTCTTATTAGTTGTTTGGTCCATAAAAATGTCAGAAAATCATGTTTCTAAACATGTCCAAATGTCTTGTTTCACCCATGTTTGACCTAGTGTTGTGTCGATCACGAACGATTCGTTTCGAAAGAACTGATCTTTTGAGTGAACGAGCTGACTGGGATCACTTCATGAACTGATTCGTTCCTTTTTTAGTTCAGCTGAACTCAGCAGCGAGCGTGGTGGACGGGAGTAGAACTGCCGCGACCTGTGACTCACTCGAGAATCTTCCGCAAATGACGTTGTGCATCTTTGTCACTCACCCGCGAACGTACTGACACACTGAACTGCGAGACTGAGGACGTGAATCTCGCGGACATACTGAATCATTTAACTGCGAGACTGAGGACGTGAATCTCGCAGACGTACTGAATCACTGAACTGCGAGACTGAGGACGTGAATCTCGCTAACGTACTGACACACTGAACTGCGAGACTGAGGACGTGAATCTCGCGAACATACTGAATCACTTAACTGCGAGACTGAGGACGTGAATCTTGTGAACGTACTGCATCACTGAACTGCGAGACTGAGGAAGTGAATCTCGTGAAAGTACTGAATCACTGAACTGCGAGACTGAGGACGTGAATCTCGCTAATGTACTGACACTGAACTGCAAGACTGAGGAAGTGAATCTCGTGAAAGTACTGAATCACTGAACTGCGAGACTGAGGACGTGAATCTCGCTAATGTACTGACACACTGAACTGCAAGACTGAGGACGTGAATCTCGTGAACATACTGAATCACTGAACTGCGAGACTGAGGACGTGAATCTCGTGAACGTACTGAATCACTGAACTGCGAGACTGAGGACGTGAATCTCGCTAATGTACTGACACACTGAACTGCGAGACTGAGGACGTGAATCTCGTGAACATACTGAATCACTTAACTGCGAGACTGAGGACGTGAATCTCGCGAACATACTGAATCACTTAACTGCGAGACTGAGGACGTGAATCTTGCGAACGTACTGCATCACTGAACTGCGAGACTGAGGACGTGAATCTCGTGAACATACTGAATCACTGAACTGCGAGACTGAGGACGTGAATCTCGCGAACATACTGAATCACTTAACTGCGAGACTGAGGACGTGAATCTCGTGAACATACTGAATCACTGAACTGCGAGACTGAGGACGTGAATCTCGCGAACGTACTGAATCACTGAACTGCGAGACTGAGGACGTGAATCTCGCGAACATACTGAATCACTGAACTGCGAGACTAAGGACATGAATCTTTTGAACAAATTATTTTAATGAACTGATTCTAGTGATTCAGTACAGTCAAATGAACTGCCGTTCCCATCACTAGTTTGACCAAAGCAGTAAGGAACTTTAAAACCTCAGATTCTTCAGTGAGTCTCTGCAGTTACAGTTCATGGCTGTGTATATGTGTGTATATCTATAGTGCATATAGTGCAGTCCAGACACATTCTCAAAGTTGAGACATTTGATCTCCTCTGACTTCTTTCTTCTGGGCGTTTATCACCAGGCCGATGTTGGTTGATTTTCCTCAGATGGATGAACTGACGCTTAGAGCGAGGGAGAAGAAGAAGAAGAAGAAGGATCTATTTCCCGTTCCAAAGGCGATGAAACAGGGCAAATGAATAAATCATCTGAGCCCAAGTTAACTTCAGAGAGAGACGGAGCTTTAACTGACTTGCGTGTTTTTTCTTTTATCCTCTCGTAAATATTCATCGTGGAGACGTGACAGTGGTTTTCTGTTGTGTTCAGCACATTTATTATAGAACTGTACGTCTTCAGTGTCGTCTGGGCTGCACTTTATTAAAACTTTATGGCAATAATTATAATCATGAAAACAGAGCATAGTTTCCCAGACAGAGAACTAGTCTTTACACATTTGTGCCATTTAAGTTACAACATAAAGGAAATCGTATACTGCTGATTATTGGTCGATAGCTTTGCTGTAAAATCCCGACCGATCATTTCTGCTAAAATTCATATTCTTTCACGTTTTCAGCTTTTTAAATGAACAGCAGCCTTGTGTCCCTGCTCCTCTCACTGGTTTTCATTTGAATGCACCAATCAGGTTTGAACAACTGCTGCTTCTCATGCTGTATGATGCTGTCAGTCAAAGTTTGATGAAGCCACACCCACATGAGCTGAGTCAAACTCTTTAAAGTAACACTACGCAACTTTAAAACTTTCTTTTGTCACCTTAAAGTTAGTCCACGTTGATTGCTGATAGCTGATCAGTTTGAAAAAGGGAAAATTATGTTTTCTGCACCTTCTTGTAAATGTAGATTGTGTGCATTTAACTCCTGTTCTCATTACTGTAACTCCCTATAGACTGTTTGTGATATCTGCAAAATGGCGATGTGTCCAGGGTGTAACGTCGTGTAATGTTTTTTCCTATTTCAGCTGATATAGGCACAGCACCTCCCTGTGCGACCCTCATGTGGAGGATAAAGTGGTAGAAGATGGATGGATGGATGGATGGATGCCAGAAAGCAGAGAAATAGATCTTTGCACCCATATACTTGTCATTACGGTAGCCCTCAGGACTTCAAGGTTCCCCAGCGCTAAACAGTTGAATAACTAAGTTATCTTGGAAAAAGGAGCAAAAGCACTCACTCATTGAACCTATTTTGACAATTCTACAGCCATAAAATCTAAATAAATCCATTATTATGATGGTCATAAGAGGGTTAATGAGTGAGTAGGAACACTGTAAAGGCCAGTTTATACTCTACACAAAAGACAGAGACAAAGACGGACAGCAGTAAAGTGTCAATAGTCCAGGAAAACGATGAAGACGCAACTTACAATTGCAGCAAAACAACTGTATAACATGCAGCCAGAGCTCGCTGGTTTATCCCTGCAATTCTTTCTCTCGTGTGCACCAGTGCAATTTAAAAACATCTAAATCAGGGGTGTCAAAAGTATGGTCCGAGGGCCAGAACCGGCCCACCAGTGGGTCCAATCTGGCCCACAGGATAATGTTATATACTGTTCTTTTCAGTTCCAAGATACCTGTGACTAAATATGTCCTGCATTTGCAGATCCGCTGTGATATGTACGTTATGATCCAAACTAGGACCAAACTTATTCCTTCTTAATATTGTTGAAATTGCACTTATTTTTTTCTCAAGAAAATGTCAGGTTTTGTTCATAATAATTATGTTTTATAAAAAGATACTTCATTAAACGTAAAACACTTTGGAGTACTTGTTGTACTCCAAAGCCGGCCGGGCTGCCTCACCAGTGTCATCGAAATTATAACCCCCACCTGCAGCTGCTTGTGTGTGTGTGTGTGTGTGTGTGTTCTTGTACTTGTGCCATACTGAGGACCAGTGAGGGTTTTTAACCAACAAAGTGAGCACATTTTTACGGAGTGAGGAAATTTTGGTCGGTCCTCACTTTGTTTTCATTGAAATCACTTCCTTAGGTTGCTATAACATGCTATACGCTGTTTGTCAAAAAAAAAAAAATTCAAATTTTGGACGACAGAGTATATAGTATGACTTTTTTTGGCAAATTTTGGACCAAACATTTTGCATCAAATTATTTTTTTCCAATTTTGGACCAAAAATTTTGCATCATTTTTTTTGTCAATTTTTTTTCTAATTTTGGACCAAACATTTTGGGTCAATTTTTTTTTGTAAATTTTGGACAAAAAAAAATTCCGTCAATTTTTTTTTAAAATTTTAGACCAACAATTTTGCATATTTTTTTTTTCAAATTTTGGACCAAAAATTTTGGGTCACATTTTTTTTTTTAATTTTGGATTACAGTATAGTATGACGTTTTTGTCAAATTTTGGGTCAAATTTTTTTTTCAAATTTTGGACCAAACATTTTGGGTCAAATTTTATATATAAGTAGATATTTGTAATTGTGTTATTTTATAAAGTGGAAATGCTGGTCCTCACTTTGTCAGCTCTTTTACCCGGTCCTCAGTATGCAGCAAGTACAAGAGTGTGTGTGTGTGTGTGTGTGTGTGTGTGTGTGTGTGTGTGTGTGTGTGTGTGTGTGTGTCCACTTCCTCACAGCTGCCTGGATGAAGAAAAGTCTCCTGACATCACTGCACTGAAACTGAGGCAGCAGCACATGCAGCAACAGAACCCATCGAGTCACTGCAGACAGACAGAGTTATTATCCCTTCTTCACCGACTCACTCACTGTTTTCACTTGATTAGTTTTACCTTGAAGTGTTTGATTTCAGGCCAGAAACGAAGCGAGGACAAAACACATCTATCGTCTCGTCTCACGTTTATAAACCAGAGGTTTAAGGAACAGATAATATTCTCTGCTATTCATTCTGATGCTTTGTCACCAGTGGATCTTCCCAGAGATGATACATTAAATAGATTTAAATTATTGTCTTAGTTCTCTTTAGAAGAATGAGATGATGATGTCATTCCTGCCATTAAATATAATAACTGTAATAAACTGTATGAGGTGTTTATTTATTGCTCATTCAGTCAAACACATTAAATCCACTATAAAGTGGCAGTTTATGTCTTTTTATTGTTGTGGCTGTTATTCCCCGTTTTACCTCCAGTATAACACTGTGATGAATTTGCAATTATTTGATCATTATAATATTTTATTTTCTATTTGAACAGGCTCCATAGTTTTATCTATCAGTAATGTCAGTGCACTGCCATCTGCTGCCGAAATACATCAATACACCCTCATTTAATCTCAACAAAACTACATTTATTATTAGGGCTACAGCATTTCCTGCAGCGTCACTGGGTGATGCTAATTTATTAACATTCATTTGAAATACTATCTTGTTTTTCATGAAACTCTGAGGATAATTTCCACATGTAAACTATTTTATGCAAAACATATAAGACAAATCTTATACTTATTTTACCTTTTTTAAATTATATTTATTCTAGGTTGATTTCAAACCTACTCATCCTTCAGTCACAGCTTGAAATGATGTTCGTCGTGTTCTAGATGACGCGTTTTTGCTCAAAAACACTTGCATCATTTCATTATTTTAACATTGTTCACCAGTAGTTGTTTGAATAAGACAAATGAAACGCTGCTCTCTTACAATCAACAATAATCTGATGAAATGAGCCTGATGAAAACTGCATTCCCTTGCATAATAAACTGCAATCGTGTGAATCACTGGCTCGGATTGAATGATTGTAGAATATCTGACATAAATCACATTAAGCATTTTAACATCATGACGGAGTAGAAAGTAAAAAAAACAGAAAACAATCAAACAGATTGACTGTGCTGCACGTCGTCAACAATAATTCTCCTTTTTAGTGGCTTTTGTCTGTCGGGATAAAGTGCTTCAGTGTGATTTATGGTCGCAGAGTGAGCAGCGTTTTAAATCATTATGTCCCATCAACTTTCCTTCTAAACTGCCGTCTCAATGTGATTTATTTAATTTAGTATATAAAAGAAGTACATTTAATAAAATATGATAAAGAATTATATCAGTTATAATGACACTTATTATTTCTATATGTCAACATGTGCAAATAAGATTATTCTATTCAGTCACATAATATGACCTACACTGCCATCTAGTGGAACATGCACACATGTGCAGGCACAATTGTAGCCTACATATAATTTAATTTGCTCAGTTTTTTTTTTTTTTTAATAAAAGTATTTTAAGGAAATACTGTCTTACAAGGAAATGTAAGAAAAGGATTTAATTGACAACAACCACACTTGATGATTTTCTGCAGCAGGTTTTTAATTTTCATCTCACAATTCATAGTTGTAACAAACAAACTGACATTGTACTGTAAACACAGCAAACAAACCAAAAATAAACAAACAATGTTTTTTTTTTTTAAAAGGATAAAAATGCCAACAACAAGACTCTCCAAGAAAAGAGAGAGCCAAAACAGTGCCGTCCGAACAAGAAGTCATCTCACAGTAAGTCGTACAGACGGTGATGAACAATCTGAGCAGGAACACACGAGGAAGCGGATCATCGTCGTTGTTCTCAGCAAAAAACGGTGAGAAGAAAAAACATATAAAATAGCAGCAAAGACAACTTCTCACTGAGGATACTTTCACCTTGGTTTCAAAACATAACCAAATACAGGAAAAAGTTCACCGATAACACAGCGACAAACGACTGCAACAAACGACTGCGACGTGTGGATGGAAATCGTTTTTTTTTCTCTTCTTAAGCAAAGCAAAAATAAAATAAACACACTTTCTTTATTTGACGATGCACACAAGACGTCTGACGAATGACTCCAGGTGTTTGTTAGCGAGCGACGCTGTAGGAACATATACTGTAAATAACATCTTCTTCACACAGGAGTAAGGCCGTGAACCAGACCAGGGCTCTGTGCTGCCGTCATGTGACCATCACTGACAGAATTTGTGCAGTTCTCATGTAAAAAAAAGCTCAGTAACCTCAATATTAATGAATCTAGTCCACTTTTTTTCTTTTTGACAATGGATCACACAGGTTATAACTAAATGTGATGATGCGACGTCTAACGTTTTAGCTCATTTACTCTTGGGCGCCCTTTTTAAACATTCATTACACATATCACATACATCTCATGTAGCTGTTTGAAACTGTACAAAGGAAAGTATACATTTGGTTTAGAATGCCAACATCATGCAGCCGCTTTTTTTCCTCCATTACAATCAGAATTCACTTTAATGATGGAACAGAACGTATCAACATGTAGGATTTCACTTTATTATGATAAAATAATAATAACCTTGATTTCTAAAGCGTCTTTCACAAAACAAGGTCGCTGTACCAGGAACAATAAATACACACAATAAAAAGACAAAAACACACACAAAAAACTGCAGGAACATAATGTCAACATTGATTTAAAAGACTCCAGAGTTGAGTCGCCACAGTTTTTCCTGCAGGTGCAGAGGATGGAGAGGACACCGAGATCAGCAGAACTTAAATCTTGTCAAATCATGTGATTTGTTGACAGAAGGGAAACAATGTCAAACTCTGTCCTTTGTGTTTTGTTTTTCGGGATAAGAACCATTGTCCTTTTTTTCCACACCAGTTTGACGTTCACCCTCCTTGCAATTAATCTCCAGTCAGAAATCATGATGAGAAACATTTTCTGTCTTTGTCCTGTGTGATTAAACAAAAAAAAAAACACTTTTCATTCTGATGTGGTTTCAATTTCCTTTTTTCGCCCCCTCAAAACACTTCAGACAGAAAACACAGACACACAAACAGGACCCAATCAAATTCAAGTAAACACCGTCTATCTTTCCTCTCACTTAAAGCACAGTTAAAGTCAACAAAAACACCCCTTTTTTCACTATTTCATGATGAATTCACTTGACATTCACGGTGAATTGTGTGTGTGTTTTTTTTTTTATCGACATGAATGGACATGCTGAGCGGGCGATGTCTCCCAGTGTGTCTCACAGGACTCTGCTGTGAGTCTCTGATGTGTTTGTTAGAAATGCAGCCGTTTTCCACACCTGTATCTACAGTACACGATGATGCTCGGTGCACGTATTTACAACCCTGTATGGTCAGATCCCGTCTGTCATCTCTTTAAACATCAACGAATGGCTCTCACTCCTGCTCCGCCTGTGAGAGCGGACATGACATGTCCAACGCTGTAGTGACACTCTTTTTTTTTTTTTTTTTCCCTTCCTTACAGTCACAGAGCAGAGATTCTCACGACGTTGGCTCCAGCTGAGCTGGTTGCTGTCTGGATGGTGTGCATGCGCGGCGGGGCCGCGGGGTGACCTGGCGGGGGCAGCCTCCTCTGCGGGGGCCCGTGGAGTCCGTCTCCGTCAGGGGTCAGAGCTGGAGGCGTCGGGAGGCTAATGATCGCTGTGGTGATTCGGCCGCTTTTGCAGTTGACCCTGGCTCTGTCGTCGGTTTTCAGGTTGAGGTTCGAACGACTGGAGGAGGAGAAGGAAGAGACTGATCAACAAAGGTCAAAGGTCATAGGAAGTGGGAGGGAAATGTGGACTGAGATATCACCACGTGCAACCCCAATGTCACTATAACTGCCTCAAACTCTTTCACTATATTGATTTTATATTGATTGGTTTAGGTCAGTGGTTCCCCCGAACTTTTCACTTCCAGTGTTACAGTTTCCAGCCCAATCACATCTTCAATCACTGGCCCGATCCAATAAAAACTAGAAAAGCACTCGGAGAACACAGACCTCCGCCGAAGGCAGCTCAGTGCCCTACAATATACACTCTGCCGGCGCGCAACAATCACGTGTTCCTGCGTCCCATTGCGGACAAATCCGTCCGTGACTATTCGAGTTCTGTTGCTAACAGACAGACAGAAAAACAAACTCCGGCGAAAAAACATATACCTCCTTGGCAGCTCAGTGCCGACAAAATAGCAATTAAAAATAGTGATGGCGTCTACGGATCACGTTCAAAATGTAATCACTCGTTCCTGGTCCCATTGTGGACATTTCCTGAAAATTTCATGCAAATCCCTCCGTGACTTTTCGAGTTATATTGCTAACAGACAGACAGACAAACATATACAGTACCTCCTTGGCGGAGGTCAACCAGCCCAAACCAGCGTAAAGCCGTAAAATCATAACACACATAAATGATAGGGAAACATAGTTTTTGCAAGTAAGTCAAACATGGGCTACACACTAATAATAATACACTAATAAATGTCATTATTTACATTCCAAATCTGCATGAGGACTACACAAACTCACCAAATGTGAACTCAAGCAGCCCAAATTTTGTTCACCCGCCCAATGTTTTTTTTTCCCGCCTGACGTAAAAACAAAAATAGCCCAAATTAGGCCCAAAAATGTACCCCCTAAACTCCTGCACACTTAAAAACAAGCGTTGTTGTTAATAAGGATGGATATGATGGATATGGATAACGTATGCCATTTAACCACAGGTTTAACTTCTTCGCAAACTAAATATTGTTGCAGAAACCCCCCCCCCCATCCCATAATCTGAGATTAAGTTAGTTTAAGCAAGGAAAAAGATATCACCCAGATAAACCAGGCTCTCTTTATCACGCGAAAATGATGGTCACTGGAGAAAGAAACAATACTTTGTCTTTTTATCGCTTCCCATTTCACTGCATATCACTCACAACCCTTTTTTTTTTAAATATCTGTGTGATTCCCTGCTGTTGACATTCACCTGACAGTGTGAGACGATGGGTCACCGCACTGTATGTGCATAGCACTGAGCTCCTGGAGGGGCCCCCCCTGCTGTGTCGTGATGGGATGGCTGGAGGCGACATTGGGCAGAGGAGTGTTTCTCTTGGCCCGGCCACAGCCACAGCAGGAAGCCGCCGAGCTGTCGCGGCTGGACGCGGACGGTCTGCGATGTGAATACGTCTGCAGGGCCGACTCTAAAAAGTTCTGCTCGTACATCCGCTCGTCCACAAACTCGTGAGCCTGGGAGGAAGGAAATGGTTTGGTGGATTCAGGGAAGGAAAAAAAAAAGGAGAAGACAGAAATATTCAATACAAAATTGCCTGCATATATATATATATACACCAAAGTAGTCAAGTGGTTTGTTTGTTTTTCTACGATAGAAGCAAATGTTGCAGTCACCTCACTTCCTGTGTGCAGCACAGAAATGTTGTAGGGTGACATGAGATCGAAACCAAGGTTATAATAGTTTGGGATGTTTTATTAGTTTTAGTTTTTATTTAGTTTTGACTTTTTGTTTTTAAAATGAGTTTGTTTTCATTTGTTTTTAGCAATTAGAAACACTGAGTGAGTCTCGTGGACCTGATCGGCTTAATCAACATTGTGTGAACTCACATGACAGTGGTTTGAATGTACACTCTTAGAAATAAGGGTTCCAAAAGGGTTCTTCTACAAGGGCTGAGGTTCTACCTGAAACCATTTACTTCTGAAAAACCCTTTCCCAAAGAAAGGGTTTTTCAAGGGTTCTTGGTAACACTAATGGTTCCAGTAAGAACCATTTTGATCCAGAGAACCTTTTAAAACCCCTTTCCTGAATAAAGGGTTTTAAAAGGGTTCTCGGTGGAACCCTCCAAAAGGGTTTTAGGTAGAACCTTTAAAAAGGGTTCTCCTATGAGGACAAGCCAAAGAACCTTATATGGTTCTACTTAGCACTTTTATTTCTAAGAGTGTGGCATTTCTTTAAATGTAAAGTTACTAAAGTTAGAAAACAAACAAAAAACCTTGCAAATCTGCATTTTGAATTCTATATTTCAAATAACAGGCGTTATTAAACGTGAATATATGTATATAATTACGTGATGGTGAAATAATAATTTGCAGACATTTAGGACATTTGTTTTCAACAAATCTTTTGTATAACAACAATACCTCCACCATGATACACACACGCGTCTGAAAACCCAAATCCGATGCAAGGAAATACATTAGATATTGAAACAAAATCAATTAAAAAATACATTACGCAACAATTTAAAACCAAGCAGAAATGACTGAAACATTGGAATGTCATCGTTAAAATCATGAAACGGGCAGATATGACGAAGTTAAAGCTGCAGTAAGCGATAACGTGTTCAACCCTGATTTAAACCTCCTGTTTCCTACACACAGTCCAAATACATGCAGATTTGGGGATTAGGTAAATTGGACTGCTCTAAATTGACCGTAGGTGTGATTATGAGAGTGAAAGGTTGTTTGTCTCTATATGTGTCCCTGTGATGGACTGGTGATCTGTCCAGAGTGTCCTTATGTCAGCTGAGATTGGCACAGCGAGGGTAAAGTGGTAGAAGATGAATGGACGGACTTCTTACGTGTGTATACTGTAAAGGGTTTACTCACAGTGGTTTTCTCCAGACAGTGCAGTAGGTGGTGGTGTTGACTCTCTAACAGAGACATGGACTTGATCAGCTTCTGCTCATCTTCCTCTGTACCCTGACACACACACACACACACACACAAACACACACAAACACATATTGGACATTGATCACTCTGTGCATAATAAACACGCTGCTGAAATGACTGTGGTATTTACAGAAAGAAACGGCGAATATAAACTTAATCATCAGTAATGGAAAGTCAGCCGTGCGACGCCTTGGTTTCACTTCATAAGGCCCTCATTTTTCTACGGAACTGTCTTTCTTCACGCTTGTCGCTTTCGCTCTCATTTCCATCACGAGGCAGGTACCAGCGACTCCTGCTGTTGGCTCTCAAGTCATTTGCCGGCCAATTAGTTCCATTACAAAGCACATATCTGCTTTGTGTGAGCCCATCATCTCTCTCTCAGCCTTGGATCTGCTTTGGCAGAAAAGGTGTGTTTATCATTTCTCCCCCCCCCCCCCCCCCCCCCTCCCCCCGATGGTGCAACGCTTGTGTCATTAGCGCTGTTATTGCTTTAGCTTGAGTAAGCATGCCTCCAAATAACTTCCTCCTAGAGATTATGTTAACCAACATAAATTTCCAAAACTGCACTGTTGCTAGCTTTTACTTTATTCTCCGCGTAGGAGCTGTATTGGATAACCCCCGGGAGGCTGAGCAGTTATTGATTTCTGACGCTTTTCAGAAAGCGAGAAAAGCAGCATGGTTGAAAAACAACAAAAACAGAAACTTATAGAACATTTTTCCCCCCCCCCCCCTCCAAACAGGACTTAATTTCAAAGCGTTAAAGTCTATTGTAGCTTGGTCTCAAACTAATCACAATAACCAAATAACATGAAAACCCGAAAAACTAATTAATTATCTCCCCGCAGTGAGCTTTGTCCCTCAAAGGATTTGGGTGGGAGGCAAAAGCAGCCCAAGGAGCCTTCATTCAGATTCCACACATGAAGAGAAGAACAATAAAGCCTCTGATGTCTCAATGTGTGGATTTACCCTTTGGCAGAAACACAATCAAAGACATTTTGTATAGTTTAGAGAGGGAGAGAGAGACATACTGTCAAGGCAAGACAAGAGCTGATCTGTTTGACGTCACCACATTAATACTTTCTCATTTCAGTAGCCAGTGGTCACTTCAGCTGATGGAAGCACAGACCAAAACATTTTATTCTAATGTTGGGATTAAATTAAGCTGGTAAACGCAGGTGGAACTTAAAAAGGCTCACTTTAGATCGTTAACTCCTTGTTTTTTAAAACTTTTTTCATGATTAAAGGTGCATTATGTGATAAATCTAAAGCAACTGGCCATAAAATCCTCCTAATATGTCACAGAGACTCAGGAATAATGTTCATATAACAAACTGAACTCACCAACAACAACAGTGCAGACAAAATATTTGCATTAAAAACTATATTTTGCAGACTGCAAATCATGTTTATGTTTTGAAATCATGTTTTGGCATGTGGCGCCACCTACCGCCGTCTGCCAATCATTGCAGTCAGTAGAGTCTCAGCTGCCGAGCAACCACAGGTTGCCAGTAGCGTCATGAAAACGAAACCTAAAAGACCTCGGCATTTTGAATTTGAATGCAGTAACCGTTTTTGGCCACATTCTTCCTAAAGGCGCCTTTAAAACAAGATTGATTCTGATTGTTTTAGCTTCTTAAATGTGAATATTTTCTTCGTTTCTTTGCTCCACATATCAAAGAAATCATTAAAACGGAATCATTTCCGTTTGCGGACAAAACGAGACGTTTCTGACATTTTATGGACTAAACAATTAATTAATTATGAAAATAATTGTTAGTTGTAGCTCTATATACTATCCTGATAAACTACTTTTATAATACTGCATGTATTCTAACATTAAATAATGAATATATTACAGGTTATATTCAATGCAAAAACAAGATAATATATCTGTCATCCGCTGTCAGCCGGGACCACGTCGTGCTCCCATGTTTTCCGTCCTCCTGACCTTGAGCACTTCAGTTATAAATCAACCATCTTTTTAATTTCATTTCCCTCCACTCCATCATCTCTCTGTAATGAATTCATTGAAGGACACCTCTCTTTGTTGTCATAAATGATGTTTCTTTTTAGACTTTATAGTCTGCCTGACAGCTTTTTAACAAGATTTTCCCAACTCATCTGGGGATTTTTGTTTTATTTTCATTTTCAAAACAAATTTTCTCAGCAGATTTTCTGACTCAAATGAAACAAATGAAATTAGACTCCCAGGAGTAATTAATGTTGTGATTCTCAGTATTCAGCACTGGATCAACACTGTTTTAAATGTCAGTGTGAAAAGTGAAGTCCTGTCCTTTTAAATTATCCACAGTGAGAAAGGTGCCTGGGGAAATCACACATTTCTATTGTCTCCTTAAAAAAAAACAGCATCATCATCATCAGTATTGGCGACTGTGACACATACAGTAATGGGATGGCACATTTTAGGAGTGAGCTCTGAGAGGAACCACATTTAAAATTCAATGATGACATCAAGGTTATTTTTCCCACTAAAGCCCCTTTTCCACTAGCGTGGCGTACACCTCACCTCGGCATGGCCCGGTTGTTTCCATTCGAGATAGTACCGGTACTTTTTTTGTACCTCTTTTGGCAAGGTTTCAGGTCAGAGGTCAAAGTGCATACAGGAAGAGGCGTGAGCAAGACGTCCAAGAATAAAAAATGAATATTACCGAAATGTAGATGTAGAAAAAAGACTTAAAGGAGACATATTATAGCCTATTTCTCCAAGTTAACCTAGTTCCCTGGTGTCCTAATGAACATGTCTGTGACATGCTTTGGTCAAAATACCATAAGGATGAAGCACCACAGCAGTTCAATCACCCTGCAAAAACAGCCCTGTTCAGAACGCTCTCTTTTGAGTGCCTGTCTCTTTAAATGCAAATGAGACACAGGAAACTACGTCAGCGTCACTGAGGCTCCGGCAGCTAACAGCAGTTAGCATTTGGTAAAGCCTTCATTTGCCGACTCTAGCCGGCACAATGTCGTCAAATATAAAATGTATCCACTGGACACGTAAAATCCTCTGAGGCTGGAAGTTTGTGTAGAACTCTGTGCTGCACTGTGCAGACAAGACTTTGTAGACTTCCGCTCTTCTGGATACTATCGCCCTCGCCTGCACTCTCGCGTTTTTTAAGGGACAAAGGGACAAGAGGAGCCTGCAAGTCAACATTGCAAGATTTATCTCCTGTCCTAAGGCTGAGGCGGACCACAAAACATATTTTTTCACACTTTGCCTACTCATAGGGGCTCCAGAGTCCCAAATATACGTGTTAAAATGATGTTAATGTCCCCATTTAATGAACTGATTAAAGGAGTTACACTGAAAACAACTGCTTTACAAGTCACTTGTTTGTGTGTCGCATGTGAAACAAAGTCACGGCAGTTTCATGCGTGACTCCGCCCACATTGAGGAGAAACCATATTCTAATGGGAAACCAATCAAACTAGGTGAGCTAGGACCATGTAGCGGATGCACGGCGTGACACTCCTTTACTCACTCTTACATGCAGTTTATTTTCAGACTGGTCAAGGCTGAACTTTCCTGTGAGGTTGATACTAGAGCTGCGTACTTTCCATATTTTACTGTACATGTTTGAACAGTTTAACATAGAAATTCTGCAAAGTCAGCATGTCGGAGAATCACTTTGCCAATATACATAACAGTTTTTAGGTTACAACTGCAATGACCCTGGTACTGAGAAGGAGAAGAGGTGATTGATAGACAGTATAAAAAAAAAAAATCAAAAAAAAATCCATATATACATTATTTTATGGCATAGCAGAGTCAATAAAAATGTGTGTGGCAGCGTGTAATAATGGTGACTTCACATTACGATGATCAGTAAAACTTTTATGTACTGCAGGCTTGTACTGTGGCACTACAGGTATCACAGGAACATCTCTGGTTACTTTATGGCTCAGTTTATTTTTTTTGTTTCTGTATGATTTATGTGTCAATGCACCGAAACTTTGTTTAGCCGATAATTTCATTGGCTGAATTGGTTTAAAAAAATTATCAGTACAGCAGTTTTTGACTGCATGGAAATGAAGCACATGGTGATGAACTGTTTCATCTCTCTATTGCTCATTGTTCATTCTTACAGCTGTGCTGATCTAATCCCATCCACATTCGCTGCCATTTTTCCTGGAACGGCTTAAGCGAGTGTGATTGAGACTGTTGTCGAGGCGAGCGCCACAAATCTGTGATGTTGGCAAGCGTTTCCTTCTGAGGTCTGAAACTAGACGAAGAAAGTGAAAGAAACCCAGTCGCTTTTAAAGCAGCACCCAAGGAAAATGTTGACGTGATTATCAACAAAATCGCCCGCTCTGATAACAAGCCTCTGATCCGTGTAACACGTGAGGGGCTGTCGGTCCGAGGGAGTTAAACTCTGCAGGGGAAACTGAAAAAGATCAGCTGTAAACTTCTAATCTAACTATAGTTTATGAGAGAAGCAGTCACTTTGTCAAACGTCCACACACACACACTCACTCCCACACCACAGACCCACGCACCATGACTGACTGACAGCAGTGGCACCACCATAATTTGATGTGCCAGGACGCTGGCAGCCTCATCACAGAGACACAGAGGGATGGGGGTCTCTCCGCACTCGCAGATGGCATTTATATGATAATTCTAACCACTTCCAGACACCCATGAGTTTTCACACTGGACTCGATTACGTCCAAATGGATTTTAGTAACCATCTGCAAGGGGGGAGTGTATGACTGGAAGCAAGAATGATGGACTGAATGGGAAGCATATAGGTCATTTGCTCGTGCATTACCAGGCAAATTTGTCCATGGGTGTAGTAATGTAAAGAAGAAATAGGGAGGAGTCAATTCGAAAAAGAACAAAGGGAACACAGAGGCGGATCCTTGTTGTCTGTGAGTGGATGAACTGTACAACTCTTAGAAATAAGGGTTCCAAAAGGGTTCTTCTACAAGGGCTGAGGTTCTACCTGGAACCACCACGAGAGGGTTTTTCAAGTGTTCTTGGTAACACTAATGGTTCCAGTAAGACCTATTTTAGATCCAGAGAACCCTTTAAAACCCCTTTCCTGAATAAAGGGTTTTAAAAGGGTTCTTGGTGGAACCCTCCAAAAGAGTTCCAGGTGGGACCGTTTATAAAAAGGTTCTCTCTGGAGTCAAAAAGAAGAACGGTTCTTCGGCTCAAAGTGCTAAGTAGAACCATATTATGGTTCTACTTAGCACTTTTATTTCTAAGAGTGTAAAAAGATCAGCAAGTCATTTAAAAGTTAGAAATCTTAAAAAACTAAGCTTTTTCTCTTGGAGAGTTAGACGTATAAACCTCAAACTACGGACACGTTTGTCTCATATTCAATACCGACCGAGAGCTAACCTTGAAAATTCACCCACTTCACTGATGTTGTTTGTTTAACCCGCTAAGGTTTTTATGGCGAACGTCTACTTTTTAGCACAAACATATTGACTGTGAAGACTTGTTGCAGAACAAAAGAACACGGTTTGAGTGGAGGTCTGTGGATAATTGAGCAAACCTCTTGATAAGTTTCACGTCTTCCTCGATAGCACATAATATCAAATTTTGATTAAACTCAGAAATACTTCTCTACTCTATAAACCAGGGTGTGTGACAGGAGGGGAGAGAAAATGTCACACAAGTCACACAAAGACAAGTTTGAGTGCCTTGACCTCAGTCTGCCACCATAGCAATGTTCTATGTCGATACCCAAAGATATTTAGAGGAAAATATCCAATAAAGCATGACACATATACGCTACCGTTCAAACGTTTTAGAAAAGCACTTTTTTTCTAACATTAAATGAACCAGAAATACACTATGCATTGTTAATGTGGTAAACGACTATTCTAGCTGCAAACGTCTGTTTTTTAATGGAATATGTACATAGGTGTATAGAGGCCCATTTCCAGCAACCATCTCTCCAGTGTTCTAATGGTACATTGTGTTTGCTAATCGTGTTAGGAGGCTATTGGATGATTAGAAAACCCTTGAAAACCCTTGTGCAATGATGTTAGCACAGCTGAAAACAGCTTTGCTGGTTCTCTGACGAAAGGGCAAAATTGTTATTTTGAATAAAAATCAATAATTCGAATCTTGTCAATATCTTGGCTATTTTTTTCTTTTAATTTCGCAACTCTTTTGATGAATAATAGTTGTGAGTTTTAATGGAAAACACACAAAAATTGTATAGGTGACCCCAAACTTTTGAACGGTAGTGTAGAGTGGACACTGGTGTGACTGCTGGTGTTGTCTAATCGATGCCTGGATTACTGTGAAGTATGTGTGGTATGATTTAAATAAATTAGTGTTTATTTGTAATTGTAGAGATTCTGGCACACAAGTATGTTGTAAGTCTGTCTGGACAAAGCTGTGTTAACTTTTTTTTTTTTACAGTGGACTCGTCGACACACGAATCGAATGAAACGCCGCCCATTCACATCGACTGTGGAGCCGTCAAGTGCTGCACGTGGCAGAAGTTGAGAAGTTGACTTGTTTTTTTGTATTTTTTTTTATGCAGTATAGTGCAAGAGCCAGTGGATCAAATCATGTTATGCAAATTTTTCCATCACGGGCACTAGACAATCAAAGTCACATTCATGCGTTTAAGCTCACAGTACATCATCCAAACAGCCGCTCTCAGACTATACACCCTGTTCCCAGAGTGCGCCCACAGCGATGGGACACACTTGAAATCGCGTCGCCGTCACTTCAGCAGGATTGGCAACTGTCGCGACGAAACATTAGAGTGATGTGTAGGTGAGAATGCAGCTTTATAGTTTTTTTTGGGGGTGGGGGGGCTAAGATAAAATGGTTTGTATTTATAGAGCACTTCTCTAGTCTTGATGACCACTCAAATCTGCTTTACGCTACAGTTTTCACCCATTCCCACACTTCCTATCACTCATCTTTCAAACCCATCAGGAGAAATGTGGGGTTATTTTTGCATCACTATGTTTAAATATAAAGTATCTACAGAGGCTATAAGAATATAGAGCATCTTAAATCCTTACAACCTTGGCAATCTGATTTTCACCAACTCTGTAAAAGACACCTGAGAAAAAAAGTACTCAAAATTCTTAAAATCGGATTGAATTTCAAAGTTCGCTTAGCTCGTTTTTATTTCTTTAAAAAAAAAGAGAAAAACCCTTGACGTCTAGACAATTATTGCTATTTTATATCACCACTAAAAATGAGATATAAAATAAATCTTAACTTTGACTCAACGACACATAAGAAGACAAAAAAAACCATGTTTTTAAAGCCTGAATAAGTGACGTACAGTATAAACACACACCCCCAGGATGTCCATATAAGGAGTTGTGTATTATTCCCGCAGCAAATCACCATGGGTGCACCTGCGGAGTGAGCACTAAGGGTTAAAAGTGTCTTGCCCAAGGACACATCGGCATATAGACTTGCTTTACTTTAAATGCATTATTCCATACATTGAAATTAGCAGTTTCTATATAATGAATTTGTGTTATGTATATAAAAATGTCCATAAAAAGTCAGGTTCTGCAAAAACAGTTTGAAATGATATTTCCTTTTAAGTCAGGTATCCTTAAGTTGGCTGAACTTCTTAATTTTTCTTATCTGTGCACATGTTTGAGCTCAGATTAAATGCATCAGGCTTGTGTCAGGTGGAGATTCTGGTTAATGCTCTCTGACTTATTTATACAGAAATGATCTATCAGCTATGCAGAGAGGGGACCATCACAGTTTATTATCTTGATGTAAGATGTAAGAGACACATCCCGTACGAAGAGTGTGTGCAGGACAGATAACGTTTTGGTCCGTCCAGGCTCTTTTAAAGAAGTAACCTTCTCAGCACAGTGTGAATCTGTAAAAAAAATAACCTCTGATATCAGTGATTTCATGCTTTCATTGACACTGATAAAATAAAGGCTGGGACTGAAGCGATATCGAGGTAAATGACTTTGTGTGATACGCTGATAAACTCCTCCGCTAATCTGAAAACAACAACAAACGTTATGACGTCCAACTTCTGCTGCAACTCATAAGTGATTCTTAAATGACCCTCTGGTTAATTATTGTTTGAACAGATGCTCGTGTTTGTGTCCACTACTCTCTGCGAATGTGCTGCCTCCCGAGTTATTGAGCCGCAGTGAACTGAAATAATTAGTAAATTGCTTTTTGACAAAGAAGCAGCACAACGATCCCTCATACGAATTACACTTGTCGTCATTTCCAAATGAACACGTTCCAAACAAACGACTTCCCGGTCTTATCGCGTCGCCTACTTTGAGTCTCAGAGTTGTCAGAGGTCTTTCTTTCTCACCGTCAGCTCCAGCAGTTCGTTGAGGGTTCCGTTGCGTTTTCTCTGGATGAAGGCGTTGGCGCTGCTGGACTTGGCTATTCTTATCCTGGTCAGTCTGGCTTTCTGAGCATGGGAAGAAGAAGAATAGGATGAGGTTACAGCGGAGGAGGTCACAGAGGATGATACAATGTCATATTTAACAGTGAAAATCTGCAAAGTCATCACTCAAACTCTGTATGAGTCTTTATAGCCACTGTTATACTGCAGCCATGGCATTGCAGTTTTGCAGTGTTGCTCTTTGTTACGCCCTTTCCTTGATTTGTGTGTTTTATATCATACTCAGGCGCAGTGGCATTGTTGGAGTACGGAGGGTGTTCTATATAACATAGAGCAACCAGGGTCAGATTTGATAATGTGACGATTTCCAGGGGCCAATGGTGAATTCACACCTTTTTTTTTTTTAACAGAAAAAGTTACATACAAATGCACTGTTTTATAATAATTTAAATGATCATTTTTAAATAGCAATGTAACCACATCTAAGCCACACAGGAGTGAAACATGAAGACACCTGGAGTCAAATAACATAATAGCAGATAAATGCATGTGTCTGTTTGTCACAGGTGGGGTTCAAACACGGTGTTAGAGACCAAATTAACCCCTGTCAAGAATAAACCTGGGTATAGTTTGGCCTGGGTCAGAGTATACCCCTCTTATGTGATTTATTCACTCACTCATTTTTATAAACAGGAACAGGAACGCGTATTTAGCCTGGAATAATTTATATTTTAGCTTTTTTTATATGACAAAATGTAGGATCTAGAAGTCATCAAGTGCGTTTCATACATTTATCCGAAACGAGTCTCTAATTACTAACAATCTTTTCACATTTCACATTTTCTTATATGTGATAGTGATAGTGGTGGATTGTTGTCACAAGTTTCTTCTTGTTCAAGGGTTGTGTTCCTGTTTCAAGATTTAAGTCAGTTCTCACTTTCTTTACATGACACAGCTGAAACCCCAATAAAATGTTGAACAAACAACACTGTTTATGTTTACAGTCATTTACAGGCAGCAGCTTCACCAGCAAACTACTGTATTTTAGAATTACAGTATATTACTGTACGTTACAGCATGAAACTGATGACATTTTTTCACTAAATTACTGTATATTTACAGTATTTGACCTTTATTTGAATCCATTACTCTTAAAGGTGCCATATGTAAGAATGTGGCCAAAGACGGTTACTACATTAAAATTCAAAATACCGAGGTCTTTTATGTTTCGTTTGCTGACGTAACTGGCAACCCGTGGTTGCTCGGCAGCAGAGACTCTACTGACTGCAATGATCGGTAGATGGCGGTAGGTGGCGCCACATGCCAAAACATGATTTCAAAACGTAAACATGATTTGCAGTATGCAAAATATTTTTTTCAATGCAAATATTTTAGCTGCACTGTTGTTGTTGGCGAGTTCTGTTTGTTATATGAACATTATTCCTGAGTCTCTGTGACATATTAGGGGGATTTTATGGCCAGTTGCTTAAGATTTATCACATAATGCACCTTTAAATCCTGTAAAAAATGGCATTCTCTTTTCTTCCCAGATTGCATTGCAGTTTACAGTATGATACTGTATGACAATAGCACAGTAAAATACTGTTCAGATTTTACTGTAAATTTACATCAAAGGTTTACAGTGTAGGCTACTTTATACCCTTAAAGCAGCCTAGGGTGATAATCTAGCATATGGTTTATTCTGGACTGGCCTGTTACATGCGATTTCCTGTCTGTAAATAATACATTATAAAAACCGAAGCTGACCTATGGCCATGATTGGCCCACGGGCCGGACTTTGGACTTGTCTGGTATAGAGCCATGGTTCTCAAACTGTGGTACGTCAGCTTCCTCTAATGGTACTTGGAGGAAACTCAGAAATACTTCTCTACTGTATAAACCAGGGTATGTGATCGGAGTGGAGAGAAAATGAAACGAGTCACAGAAAAAACAAAAAAACAACTTTGAGTGTCTTGACCTCAGTCTGCCACCATAGCAATGTTCTGTGTCGATACCCAAAGAGTCCATCTACAGTATATTTGTGTGGAACATTCAATTCTGAAACCAGGAGCATTAATGTGCTGCTATTACTGCCTTTATGCTCTTTGGGGAAATCTTTTCCCACAAAGTTCTGTAACCTGGCTTCAGGCCGCATTTTGCTCTTCGTCAGCCATTAGAGCGGCGGTGATGTTGTGTGAGAGGAACACTTTCTCCCAGAGGTGTCAGTTGTCGTGGGTTCACGCAGTTCCAGACGTGTTCTTACGCGACTTTTTTTAAAAATAATTTCTGTCCGTCTTGCTTTGTGCACACGGACACATAAATGGACCTTTTCCAAAACTGTTGCCACAAACTGGTCGAACAAAATCTCACCCATCACAAGATTTCGCTCAAATGGAACCAATCCACAGAAACTGTATTTGTTACTGTTCTGTTCCAGAGATGAAATGTCAAACATTACGTGGCTCTGTGTTTGGTACAGTTTTACCAAAGATTTTACTTAGAAAAACAACTCATTAAAACAAAAAAATGAAGCATATAAAGACTTGAGTTCAAAAGTTTTAAACTTTCCTCATTAATTTCTGTTTCCTTTTCTTCAATTGTGCCTTCTTTGTTACTTATTTATTTCCTAAGCCCTGCCTTATCTTATTCCACTAATACAGCGTGGTTTTATTCTGCTGCTGGTTTTTATTATAATTTTATTTAAGTAGGAGCAAACAAGGAGCATCAAGGTAATGATGATCCAAATAAATAACAAAGAATCTCTTTGAAACGGCTGCATTTGAAGCCCTTGGCCTTAAACATCTCAAGTTCGTCAGAATTAGATACGAAACCTTCAAACTTCACCTTGAGATAAAACCACCGTTTATGAGGGAAAAAAATAATTACACTGAAAACATGATGCAGTCTGCCAGCCAATGAGAACATTACAGATAATACAGAAGATGGTTGATCATGTTTTTGCTAATTCTCCCCAATTAGAGGCTGAGAGCAGTTTATAACAATAATGTAAACCTTGAAGTTTACTTCAGTTTTTCAAACATTTATGGAAAATTAAGAAAATAAAACGTAACAGAAATCCTTACAGAAATGAACAGAGGTGTAAATTAATGAATAGCATTACTGTAATTGAGTAATTTGTGTACTTGTTACTTTTACTTAAGTATGTTTTTCTGGAAGTGCTGTAATTCACAACATTTTAAATCACCATCAAAATGATGACCTGAATTTAAATAAAAAAAATTCACACACCGGAAATGTTGGCAGTGCTAAAAAAGTGCTAACATTAGTGCTAATTTTGTGACCTTAACCCTTAAGAGTTCCACCGTATCCTGCCATTCCGTTTTGAATATACGTCAAATTTCCAGAGGATATATATTTTTGGTCAACTTTAGAACTGTCATCTCAGTTTCTTAAATTAGCCAAAACTGGCTAAGCTACAAAATAAAGAAGCTAGCAGCAGAAAACACCACCTTCCCAGAAACAGCTGTAAAAAAACATTATATATAAATATATTTTTCAACTTTAAACGAGTCACTTTTTCAAAGCCACTTCAGCCTGAAATATATATATAAAATATTAATCATATATATTTTTTTATTTTAACCCTTTAAAGTCCAGTTTGTTTTCACAACTCCAGTGTTTTTCTATCTAAAAAAAGGGGGAAAAACTACAATAATTTTCCCCCCCAAAAAAGTATTAGGTTTGGTTATTAGCATGGATACCATGAAGTACTTTTTAAAAGACTGACTCATTTAAAGAGGGAAACAACTTTTTAAAGGAACTCTTAAGGGTTAAACAAGCTACTTTTTTAAACTTTAACTTGAGTTCATTTTCAGACCAGTACTTTTACTTGTACTTCAGTAAAATTGTATTAAAAATACTGATACTTTTACTTGAGTAGAATATTTCAGTGTTCTTTCTACCCCTGGAAAAGTGCGAGAAATGAAAGAAAATAGTGTAATTTCTCCAAAAATAATCATACATTTATGATACAGTGCTGCCTCAGAAGCTACTGGACATGTAGGCTATAAGATGAGAGATTTCTATAACCTTTCCCTACTCGTTTTTTCATCCCATTAAGTTATTTTAGAAACAGGAGACTCAGAACTGCTGGAGTCTAGAGCTGTAATGATATGTAAATGAGTGCAGCGTGATGTACAGTGAAAAAGAAACGAACTAAAGGAGAGGCTGCGTCTCTCAGCGTAGCTCGATTTTTTAAAAAGAGCATGCATTTAAAAGTGATGGGGCTGTTACGAGCTGCCTGATTATTTATCAAAGGCTCCGCTTGACACAGAGCTACGAAGAACTTATTCACTCTGTAAATGCAAGAGCACTGCAACGAGCGCAGTTCTCATGTAAGAAATCTCTTCAATGATGAAATTTAGCCTTTTTTTTTCTCTCTAGGTGTGATCAAGTTTGACTGAATTCAAAAAAAACAATCTGTAGAATTGAGGCAGGTTTTTAAGTCACATAAAGACGCCACAGAAGGATCAATACTTAGGAACGTATGAATATAACAGTATCTGTTTTACACTGTAACACATGTATGTGGTTATTGATCCAAACTTATTCTAAATATAGATAAAATGAGGCTTTGTTGTTTTTATCCTGCGCTCTGATTAGAAGGAAATGAAATAAGGTAAATGACTCATATTATACCCTGTTTCTCCAAGTTAAACTAGTTCCCTGGTGTCCTAATGAACATGTCTGTGACATGATTTGGTCAAAATACCATAAGGATGAAGCACCACAGCAGTTCAATCACCCTGTCAAAACAGCCCTGTTCAGAACGCTCTGTTTAGTAGTATGTCTTCAGGTCCACCTTAAAAAAAAAAGTAAAAAAAAACTTAAGGGACAGGAAATGACATCAGCCACAGAGGCTACTGGGAGCTAACAGCAGTTAGCATTTGGAAAAGTGATCATTTGCAGGCTCACATTGCCGTCATATATAACATGAATCCACTGGACAGATGAATCCTCTGAGGCTGGAAGTTTGTGTAGAACTCTGTGCTGCACTGTGGAGCCAAGAATAGAACTTTTCGCGGACAGAGTCCCGAATATAAGGATTTCAATTATTAAAAAGATGATTTTGCATAATATGTCCAATTTCACTTTTAGAATTGAGGCTGATTTTCTTTCAGGAGACAAGAACGGCATAGGATGAGATTCAAATAAAAATGTGACTCTTAGTAAGTAGAACAAGAATAAAGGGCAACTTTTTCATACAATTAATATTTCAAAACAACAAACTTAACCCTTTAATATTGCTGACAACACGTTTGCACTTTGCATTACCATAGTTACGCGACATTTGTGCTATCAGAAAAATTCCAGCGGATTCTGAAAGCTGAGAAGTTGCACGTCAAAGCCAACGTGTGGTTATTACGGTAATTTCACTCGCCTTTGTCACCAGAGTGGAGAGAGTTGGAAAAAACGCCTGTATATCATTTCCATTTTTTTGGGCCTGTTTTTGGACATTGAGACGAAGACTCAACCAAGCAAGCAGTTAATTGTAAATAACTGCCTGATATTGAAATTTATTCTGGAAAAATGGGCAAAAGCAGGTGTTAAAAAAGGTATTAAAGGGTTAAAAACTCAACAAGCAAATCATTATTCATAAATATGGGCATAAAGTGTGGGCAGGAGGATGGTTTTTCATGGCTTAAGAGGAAAACCTAACTCCCGAACTTCCTTAACACTGTGTCCAAAGCTCCATGATAATGGACTCTCATTATTTTACTCCCTCATCTCTGGTTCTCGGTTGACCAAGCAAATCAAGTCTATGTGCTTCTAAAATTACCAGCCACACTGTGACAGGAAGAAGACACTCAGTGTGTAGAAGTGTGTGTGGGGGGGAAAAAGGCACACAGTGTTCAACCCCAAAGACAAGTGAGCCTTGAAACTACTCCACACAGAGACATTTTCCTTTCGCACCAGTCCGACTCTCTTTCTCTTTTCTTGGACTGTCTCCTTCATCTCCTCCTTCTCAGTTAACTCCTTCCTTGCCTTCTCATCTCATCCATCCATTTGTTTTGCCCTCACATCGCCTGTCTGCCCCCACTCCCCCCCTGATCCTCCTCCTTCTACTTGACAACCTGCCATTTTTCAGTGTGGTTCCACTTGACTTTGCTCTCCCATTACCAGAGTGACCCCAGTCCATTTACTTCTTCAGCAGTCACTGACGCACTGATGGTACCGCCACCGCTCATTGTGCACTAGTACAATCAAGCTTGTCGTCTTTTCAAAATTTGAGCCTTCTGGTAGAAGTTTTTGGTCTTAAAGGTCACATAGAGTGGTCCTGTTGCACATAAATGTTAGTTATGGAGGTCTACTTACATATATTAACTTGTTTTTATGGTCAAAAACCTCCTAGTTGCTGTAAACGAGCCGATAGAAATCCTCTTTTCTGACAGTATTTTTCTGCTGCGAGATTTCAGAGTGAACTTTCACCCCCAGAAGACAGAGTCTTGTGATTGGCCAGTACTATCCAGCACATCCGTTCTCAGAAGCGCAGCGCCCCCCTCTGGAACGGCGGATGCACTGCTCCTCATTATCAAAACATTGTTTTAACAGTGTTTAAAAATAGCTTTGTCACGACTCCCCGCTGCAGTCCCTTTTATAACTTTAAACCGGAGTCAGACCCAGAGTCAGAAGACACTGTCGCTCGTGAAACACCTCCACAACGGACGTTATTCTTCTTCTGCGGTTCAATGTACGTAACCGGATGTGCCCGGACTACCGCCCGGAGCAGGACGATCGGTTGTTCAGGAGAACCGCTGCTTACGTAACTATTACGGGATTTTCAGTGATCTCGTTGAGCCCCGAGATTACAATAAAACACAACGTTCTCAGCAATGGCTGAACTGTTTGTTTCGAACCGTCAGGGCTTCATAAACAAGGTAATGACGCAGATACACACCAAAAAAACAGCAATAATAGGAACTTCCGGTCTAGTTCCGCTTTAACAGAAAAATAAGTACAATAAAAGGAGCGTGTGCACCTTCATACCTGCAGTGAGCGACCAAAACACTGGGCACACACACCACACACTCTGGCTCATAAAGAAATTCAATCGGGGATTCTCTGCTTTCTATTTTCCTGACTTTGAAGTTACCATGGGTACATGATTGGACCGTTTTTTGCGAAGTCAAATTCCCCGATGACAACATAAGTGCAGTGGGGAGCTCTGAGCAGCCTGTCGTTAGATAAGAATGAAGATGATCAAGACGTGAGCAGAAATGTAGTAGTAGAAGGAGGAGGAGGAGGAGAAAGCAGCGTTAAAGTAATACAGATCTGCAGTATTCCCCTTCTGTTACTGCTGCACCTTCTCTATGAGGCGCCAGTTTTGTGCAGAGAAAACTCAGCTCACAGGTGCACAGTGAGTGAAGTGGTGACATAATAACTTTTTTCCATTACATTTTAAGAACAGAAAAACAACACAGGCCGGTGAAGGGAAGCTGCTGCTACTGCTGCTGCTGCTGCTGCTGCATGCTGATTTTTTTGCAGTTTTTATGTGCAAGAAGATTACATGGTATATGGAGCTTAAAGCAAACAACAGACTGCAACACTTCCATGTCGCTCTATTTTCATATTCCCTACTTTATTCATGCCCACGCTTTCATTTTGATGTAAAAAATAAAGACCTCTAGGTTGCATCAGCCGTCCATGAATCCAATACCAGCCTTAAACGTAGCAAAAAAAAATAAGGCTGTGTCATGAAAACTATACAGAATCAGTCTCGGCTCTAAAAATAGAAATCGGATGCTCGGAAACATCTGTGTCTGCGTTTGATCAAGAACAACAGAGTGTGTGTCAACAGAGAGTCACTGTTACATCGCGAAGCAGCATAAATGTACAATTGATTCACTTTGAGGAGGCACAGGCTGATCTGTCTGTGGTTTATTCGTTTGCTCGGTGTTGAAACTGATTTGTCAAGGATTTGACCCTGAAGTACATTTTTTTTTTAAAGGTAGTTACATGTTTTCATTTTGTGCAACACAAAAGAATGTGGATTGATGTTTTTAGAGTCACTGTATATATGGGGTTATAGTGAGTGGAAATCAACTACCATTACTGATGTTAATTGATTTAATGTTAAATGATTTCATATTGTTAATTAATTAAATGAATATTTTTAGTCAATGTAATTGGCTTTAGTGTTTTGTTTTATCTTTGTGAGTCTTTTATACTGATGATACACATTATAATGTAACCCTTTAATACCATAAAAGGGCCATAACATGTCCTGTCAGTAAGTGTTTTTGCCCATTTTTCCAGAATAACTTTCAGTATCTGGCAATTATTTACCATTTACTGAATGTTAAAATAGTGAATTAAAATAAAGGAAAACGAACACCAGATTATGTGTGTTAAATTTGAAATTTGAACACTCCCCTCTTAGAAATAAAAGTGCTAAGTAGAACCATATAAGGTCCTTGGGCTTGTCCTCATAGGAGAACCCTTTTTGGCTCCAGGTAGAACCTTTTTATAAAGGTTCCACCAAGAACCCTTTTAAAAACCTTTATTCAGTAAAAGGGGTTTTAAAGGGTTCTCTGGATCAAAATGGTTCTTACTGGAACCATTAGTGTTACCAAGAACCCTTAAAAAACCCTTTGTTCAGGAAAAGGGTTTTTCAGAAGCAAATGGTTCCAGGTAGAACCTCAGCCCTTGTAGAAGGACCCTTTTGGAACCCTTATTTCTAAGAGTGTATAACACATATTTAAAATAACATTTGTTTTGAGTCTTTGTCTCAATGTCGAAAAAAATGGTCACTTTTGCACAGACAACGCTCTCCTCTCTAGTGAAAAAGACACTTATTCGCCGGCTTCCTGCAACAGCGCGAGTAAAATCACTGTAACAAGCACACGTCGGCTTTGACGTGCAACTTCTCAGCTTTCGGAAACCGCTGGAGTTTCTCCAATAGCACAAACCGTTGCGCAATTTCGGCAATGTGAAGTGCGTTTGTGCTGTACACTTGTTGGTAAAGGGTTAATAATCCCATAATGTCCTTTCAGCACGAAGTAAAGAGAGAGAACGAAACTCATTCACCGACTCTTACAACTAAAGCTGTCGCAGGAGGCTTTGACCAATCACAGGTCACTGCCAGAGCAGGACATCGCATGACTCAAGTGAGTGGCACAGAGCGCCATCATCACTGAGATCAAGCGAGATTTAGCAGAACTCCACAGGAATATTCCAGACCTGCATCTTCTTGCAACTTTCTCATCCACTTTTCCCTCATAATAATCCCAGAATACACTCACTCTACACTCCTCTGTCTTGTGTGCTTGTCCTTTAGCTATCGTGCCCCAGGATGCCATCTGCCATCTTGTGTGAACACAGCCTGTGAGGAGATGAGGAGTTGCCTGGCATTTTGCCTTGTATAACGCTGTCAGTTACATCCATACATACATATATACAGTATATATATATATATATGACATTTCTCTCGGGAATAAACCTGCTGACAGACAAACCGGACTGGACTGGTGAGATCTTGATAGAGTGATAGAGGGAAAAACAGTCACATACGGGACTTTTTTATGACGACGGATTGAAAACCAGACATTCTCCCTCTTCAATTAGCTATCAGCAGCTGCTCTCTGACTAAATAACACTGTTATGTAGGCCTGCGGAAAGGTCAAGCCCACTGGGTGAGTGTAATGAGTGCATAGGTAGCATTTGGTACTTGAAATGTGTGTGTGTGTGTGTGTGTGTGTGTGTTGAATTTTACAATAAACACATCATACTCTCATTAATGTAATCATCTCTAATAATCCCGTGCCACTTTGGAGAGCATGTACAATGTACTCGTATACGACCAGGTAATAGCAATGTTTTACTACACATCCTGTTCCCATAGGAGCAGATGTGAAGGCTAATGATGTTAACCTTCTGAGCGCGGCGTTTGTCCGCTCTCTGGTTCTGGTGGTAGATGCGGCTGAAGTTGGAGACGATGACGGGGACGGGCAGGGCGATGACCAGCACGCCGCTCAGGGAGCAGATGGAGCCGAAGATCTTGCCGGCGATTGTTTTCGGCACCATGTCCCCGTACCTGCGCGAGACAGAAAAAGACGTTGCTTCAAAAAATAGTGACACAAGTATATGGTTTAGAATAATGTGGCTGGTGGCTGGTGGCTCCATTTTGGATCAAGCTCAGGTTGGGGTTGAATACAAGAACAACATTCACTTGGGTCAGGCTTAGATTCAGTAGTTCATGATTCTGTGATGTCACAAAGTAAATTGGGGGTTTTACAAATCAGTGACTTGTGCAGACAGGCACTGTCTCTCACAAAAAAACACCCTTCATCACTGATAAACGGACAGTTGAATTTTGAATATTTTTGCCTTCCAGATCCATTTGGCAACACCAAGAACCGATCCTGTGACCCATGTGGGTGTCAAATGAGCCCAATTTTACTAAATTAAACTAAATTACTGCATTTTCTGAAGTTGTTTGAGTCTGTGACCATCTGATATTGGTCAATATTAAAGGTGCCATATATAAGAATGTGGCCAAAAGCGGTTACTACATTCAAATTCAAAATACCGAGGTCTTTTAGGTTTCGTTTTCTGACGTAACTGGCAACCCTCGGTTGCTCGGCAGCTGAGACTCTACTGACTGCAATGATTGGTAGACGGCGGTAGGTGGCGCCACATGCCAAAACATGATTTCAAAACATAAACATGATTTGCAGTCTGCAAAAGATTTATTTTAATTCAAATATTTTGGCTGTACTGTTGTTGTTGGTGAGTTCAGTTTGTTATATGAATATTATTCCTGAGACTCTGTGACATATTAGGAGGATTTACTTTAAAATGTAGGGAACCCACAGAGATGCCATTCCCTGCTCAGAATGCTTTGACTACACTCTGTAAATAGGGGGATAAAAAAGGTCATCATAATCTTTAAAATATAACCTTTAAGCTTATCAAAATGTCACTGTTTTGTTGCTTCCAGATTTAAAAACTACGTCTTTAGACTTCGGAGGGGGAAAAAAAATCATGGTTTGGGTGAAAATAAGGAAAGGTTAATATTCTTTTTTTTTTTTTTCGATATTTCATTTAAATAAGCAACGATGTCTATTGTGTTGAAAGATGGAATAATTCTATGGTTCACATACACGGCCTCCTAATCTGGATTTAGATAAAGTAGACATATCTTATTGTCACACATAGTGCACCGTCTAATAAAATACTACTAATAAGAACAATAATACAGAGAGAGAAGCCTAACAGATCTCACGGTGTAAGCCCTAGAAAAGCCTGAGAAAAACACCTTAAATCCTTTTTAATAATAAAATAATCTCTGTCACCTTTGGTGTGAAAGGAAAATAGGGGACAGAGGAGAGAGAAGGAATTACAACTTCCTCTTTTTTCTCCCCTTGCAATTTCTCCTGCCGTGAGAGGAAAACTTACAAATTACACAATTAATGGTCATTACGAGCTGTGACATGCCTCATTCTTTAGTGTGACTCCTCTGGGCTTCCGTTAATGTGCTTACACAGGTGCGCGGCCGCTGCTGGACAACAGTCGGGACAGAGGCAGCCAGGTAAGAACTATAGTGACATCTCCTCGGCTCCTTCAGGATAACACAAAGCCATTGCCAGTGGAATGAAGGGTCTGGAAGAACTCACTGACCAAAGCCGTGAGCCAATGTTGGCGTGCACGTAGTGGAGCAAATTGAATTAAATTGTGGGGAAAAACAAACAGAGTTCCTTTTCCTCAAAGAGAGAAGAGTGCAGGTCCTGCATATCACCAATTTCCTCAAGGGCCACTTAAAAAATACACACGAAAGAGTGCTTTGTTAAAGTTCCACTAAAACATTTGTCTAAAGACAAATTCTTTTCAACGCAACGAGACTCCTGAGACGTCGGGCACCATGCACCGTTGACCATTGTGCCTCTAAAGGGGCCGCTCTCTGCTCAGACATGCTGGTACTTTCACTTTTATTTCATTTGGGGTTGGTGGTGGTGATGGTTTTTTCTATCACTCTGGATGAAAATATTCAATCCATCCATCCATCTTCTACCGCTTTATCCTCCACATGCGGCATCGTGGGTGGAGCTGTGCCTCATCTCTGCTGACATGGGGGCGATAGGCGGGGGTCACACCCTGGACAGATCACCAGTCCATCACAGGGACACATGGAGGCAAACAACCACCCACTCTCACAATCGCACCTATGGTCAATTTAGAGTGTCCTATTGACCTTAATCCCCATATCCTATGTTTTTGGACTGTGGGAAGAAAACGGACACACAGGGAGAACATGCAAACTCCATGCATAAAGTCTTCCACTTTAGATAATAACAAATCTGTAATCACTGACTGAACCACCTCTTAGGGGCTGAGTTATTGGGTCTTCTGCATTTAAGAGGGAACATAACAACTTTCTTAAATCCTCTTAGAGGAGAGAAGTCGAAGGGGGGCAAATTATGTGCACTGATGATTGGTTAAAACGACAAATTGACTGCCTTTCATTGTCCTCCTCGTGTGAGGCTGACAGAGATACAACAGCGGGATAGAGTCCATGGATTTATTGATCATGTTTGTACTAATAGAGAATATAAATGAAGTGGCACAGCCCACTGTGATGTCACATGTTGGGTTGTTAACTATGAAGCCTTGAGTTTTTTGCAGATTGGCCAAAAGTGCCAGAAGTGTCATTTTGAGTTTTTGAAACGTGTCTAAATGTGGGTTTACATATAGGAGTCTTATAGGAGTCTTTCTGACACGGATGTATGATGCTCTCGGGATGAGAACCGGTAGGAAGACACCATATTTGGATAAGAGGGTGGAGCCGAGGACTGACGGATCGTCATTAACGACATCTGCTGTCAATCACACCAGAGACACACACATTCTAAAGCACACTCTGCTTTAGTGGCTCTTTTAGCTTTAACAGGTGCCCACGGTTGGTGTAGTGGTTAGCACTCTTGCCTTTGCAGCAAGAAGACTGGTTCCTGGGTTCGGTCCCCGTTCGGACCACTTTGGAACAAGGGCCTTTCTGCATGGAGTTTGCATGTTCTCCCTGTGTGTGTGTGGGTTTTCTCCGGCTTCCTCCCACAGTCCAAAAACATGTGATATGGGGATTAGGTGAATTGGTCACTCTAAATTGACAGTAGGTGTGAGAGTGAGAGTGAATGGTTGTTTGTCTCTATATGTGACCCTGTGATGGATGGACTCTGCTTTAGTGGCTCTTTTTAGCTTAAATAGAACCATAATTCAGGAAATAAACATCTAATGAACAGCTAAGTTACAAGAAGACCAGAAATTAGAGGCTCAAACCACAAACTCCTCAGGAAAATGTGTCCTGATGTTATATCAAGTGACAAGCATAGGCTCATTTGGTCATGGACTTTCAGGC
The DNA here is from genome assembly GCF_963457635.1 of Microchirus variegatus. NCBI lineage: Eukaryota > Metazoa > Chordata > Actinopteri > Pleuronectiformes > Soleidae > Microchirus > Microchirus variegatus. The sequence goes on along the minus strand of NC_139808.1, from coordinate 7,747,665 downwards.
TTCTATGCATTGACATCACTCTCCAGACGCCAAAGACTATGTCAGTCTTTTAACCCTTAGCGATCACGCGGCACAGATCAGCGCCACAGACGCACCCTCGGTAAATGCAGTGGGAATAATACACAACTCCTTATATGGACATCCTGTGGTTTACAGGTCACATCTTCACGCTTAACGTGTCAATTTATATCGTATTTCATCAGATTGCCTATAGGTTGTAATGGGGAAGAAAGCAGCCTGAATGCTCTATGTTCTAAGGGTTAAATACAGCTAAAACTTATTTCTTATTAAATCTCAGATTCAGTGGGTTATTTTTCTTCTTCTCTAAGTCAAACTTTACTTGTGTTGTTTGGTAAGTCATGGCAGACAGGAGGAGGGAGGCGGCAGGGAGACAAAAATAGGAAAGGATTATTTTTGAAGCAGTGGATGTTTGACCACAGGGCTTGTTATTGTTGCAGAGTCCTGCTGTCGGCTGCTGGACAACCGCACAAGTGATTTCACAGTTTGCTCCGCTCGCTGTCTGTCAGCTGATGAGCGACGACGCTCGCCCTCCCGCCGTGACCGCTTTGTTGCAGTAATGCGAGACACTTAGCGCCCACTAGGATTCCTCAAACATCATTACGTTCGGCGACGGCGTCGCGTTTGAACGTCTCCCTCGTCGCAGTATGTAGGTTAACAACAGGGTGTTGCGACTGACACCGAAGCGCTTCGCTGATAAATAGCTGTGATTAAGTTTATGCGGGGGTGCAAAATAAAAGCTCGCTCTGGGGCCGTCCTTTCATTCGCAGTGGCAAAAAAAAACAAAAAAAACCTACTGTGCCTTTCTCTCATTATAACATTTAAATTCACCCTGTAACCACCAGGTCGCCTCACTGGATCAGATTGTCTAATTTTGTCGTTCCAAACTGTCCAAACAGTTGATGGTTGGATTAGATAGTAGACAATGACCTGTATATTTATGAATCGATCTTTTCGTCTAATGCACTGCTTTTTAATGATTAGCATATTAGCTTAAAGATGGCAAGATAGGGGATCATCTCCATGTTCCCCGCTTTCCCCCAAAAGGACCCAGGGTTAGGGTTAGGGTAAGCATATGGATATTTTCTCCAGCACTTTTCAAAATAAACTGACAATATTAGGGTTAGGGTAAGGGTTAGTGGTTAATTCAAATTAAAGGTCACATAGAGTGGTCCTGTTGCACATAAATGTTAGTTATGGAGGTCTACTTACATATATTAACTTGTTTTTATGGTCAAAAACCTCCTAGTTGCTGTAAACTAGCCGATAGAAATCCTCTTTTCTGACAGTGTTTTTCTGCTGCGAGATTTCAGAGTGAACTTTCACCCCCAGAAGACAGAGTCTTGTGATTGGCCAGTACTATCCAGCACATCCGTTCTCAGAAGCGCAGCGCCCCCCTCTGGAACGGCGGATGCACTGCTCCTCATTATCAAAACATTGTTTTAACAGTGTTTAAAAATAGCTTCGTCACGACTCCACGCCGCAGTCCCATTTATGACTTTAAACCGGAGTCAGACCCAGAGTCAGAAGACACTGTCGCTCGTGAAAAACCTCCACAACGGACGTTATTCTTCTTCTGCGGTTCAATGTACGTAACCGGATGTGCCCGGACTACCGCCCGGAGCAGGACGATCGGTTGTTCAGGAGAACCGCTGCTTACGTAACTATTACGGGATTTTCAGTGATCTCGTTGAGCCCCGAGATTACAATAAAACACAACGTTCTCAGCAATGGCTGAACTGTTTGTTTCGAACCGTCAGGGCTTCATAAACAAGGTAATGATGCAGATACACACCAAAAAAAACAGCGATAATAGGAACTTCCGCTCTAGTTCCGCTTTAAATTAAATTAAATTTAATCAAATCATTGTAGGAATAGACCAATGTCGCACAATATAGCAGTTGAGGAAATGATGTCGGAAAAAATAATCCCTATCTATTATTGGACCCGTTAAGGCAAAGCAGGGAACATAGGTACGCTCCCGCTAGATAGGTAGCTTAGAGATAACTTGGCTTGTTTACTATCTTCTATCTTTGCATTTGCTATCACCCTGAATGTCCCACCGAACTTCATCCAGAAAGTTCATCGTTGCTTGTTGAAATATTAAAATTGAAGTTCATACTCAGACCCAGACATGATGATCCTGCCGTACTCGTCGCCTCCTGCCTCTGGTGTAATATATCTGACCACAGTTTGAAACAAGTTTTTCTCATAATATTGTAACATAAAACCTCCTGTGATGTCTGCTTTTTAAGAGCAATATTTTTCTGATTCACTCAAACTCCACAGCTGCTACTGCCACAGATACACAATCAAATTCGGAATTCTGCAACGCAGTACAAAAAACGTACATTTTGTCTTTCCCATCTGCTAAAAGCAACATCCTAAAATGTAATTTCCTGTTTCGGCTTATCAAACAAATCGAAAATATTAGACAACGCTAACTCAAATAAAACCCAAAATGCAGTTGATGGTTTCATTGATTCGGGAACAAAAACTATCCAAACCCACTTGGGCCTATAATGTGAAAAAAGTAATTGCCCCTTGAACCTAATAACTGGTTGTGCCACCGTGCTAGCAGCAACGACTGCAAATAAGTGTTTGCGATAATGAGTCTTTCACATCACTGTTGAGGAATTTTGGCCCAGTCTTCTTTGCAGAATAGTTTTCATTCAGCCATATTTGAGGGTTTCTGAGCGTGAGCCGCCTTTTTCAGCTCATGCCAAGTGTGGACTTTGACTAGACCACTACAAAACCTCCATTTTTTTTTTTTTTTTTTAAGCCATTCAGAGTTGGTATTTTTTTCCCTTAATTAATAAAATCATCACATATAAACTGCATTTTGGATTATCTTTGTCATATATTTAAATTTGTTTGATAAAATGAAACATTTAAGTGTGTCAAACAAAAAAAAAAGAAATCAGAAAGGGGGGGGGGGGTACTTTTTCACAACACTGTTGTTGTTTGACCTTTCCTTGCTTATTTTATTCCCACAGTGTGTCGAAAGGAACAGCCCTTAATAGATCTATGATGGGCATCACAATGCAATAAGATAGGATGTGTTGCATCAATAAAAAAAGGCACTGTGACACCAAGGGCCTTATTTAAATACACAGACTGTGTGTAAAAGTGTGTAACAAGCAGAGTTTATGTGCATTGTGAACCTTCATTATGTATAAGCATGGAAATCATAAAAGCCATTGACTTAGAGCAGGTTTTTGTTGGTCAATAACACTGACGTTCTGCTGCACCTGACCACACATCGTGTTACCCAGCGCAAAATGCATTGTTCTACCTTTGCAACAAAGGCGCTGGACGCGAAAAGGACAACTGTGTCGTCTTCACGAGTCATATCTTTTTGTTTTTATAACGACACGGTCTATAATTCACATCTTTTAAGGATAAACTGTGACATGTTCACATCAGTCTTCTCGATATTTGCTACGCCGGTGCGTCCTAATTGCTTTTTTGTCAGAGACACACACACACAGTGCAGATAAATAAGGCGATCTCTTTTATGTGCGATGTTTGCATAATCGTCCTTGAATCCGAGCGGCTCTGACGGCAGCTGCCAGACTAAGTACACAGCTGAAGGACTGATCAGAGTCCACTGACGTCCTACCAGTAATTACCCAAACAAACAGGAAATACATTATCTCAAATACTGTGATTCCATTCCATTTATTGTATTAATATTCTAGCTTATTAAGGAAAGGTTTTACATAGCTCTACTTTTTCTATTCCTGCATTTCTTCTTGTCATTTTGCCACACACTCACATTCAGGCTCAACTCTTTAAACTGCACCAGAGCACATTTGTGTTACTGACACTGCAGCTCCAATCGAAAAAAAGGCAAAAAAAAAGGCATTTGAAAATGGATGCTTTTTATATATTGCAGCATGAAAATTGGATCACAGTTGGTATGATGAATTGATTTCTGTTAGAAAGGCACATAAGTTGCTTCCCTGTTGTGTTTCTTATAAAGAAGCCACTTAACGAATGTTTACTTAATCCTGAGAGCGGATCTGTGCCGCAGGTCACTCGCCGTGGGAATAATACACAACTCCTTATATGGACATCCTGTGTGTGTGTGTTTATAGGTCACATATTCAGGCTTTAATTAACTGTGTTTTTCCTTCTTCTTTTGTGTTCATTATATATTGCATTTTTAGTAGGAATATACATTAGGAATAATTGTGCAGAAGTCACAAATTAGACCTGTTTTTTTCATGATTAAAACAAGATTTATGATTGTTTCAGCTTCTTAAATGTGAATATTGTCTGGTTTATTTGCTACATAACAACAGAAGTCATTAAAACGGAATAATTTTGGTTTGTGGACACCACAAGACATTTGAGAGCCTCATTATTTCCAGGTTTGATAAACACTGATCAACATTTTTTTAAAAACTTTTTCTGACATTTTATGGACCACACGATTAATTGATTTATGAAAATAATGGTTCGTTTCAGCTCTACTTCATACTCCCTCACGAGTGACCACAGGTGAGCCACACCACAACACCACTGCCTCCATCTGCACATTTACAACAGTATCATCAGTGCAAAACAAAGAAACACACACACTCTCTCTCACACACACACACACACACACACACACACAACAAAACAAAACAATGGACTCTGCTAAAGCTGAAGCGAAGTGTAAGTGATAAAAAAGCTGACCTGACCATCTATCCACAGGGACTGCATGAGTAAACAAACTGCTGTATTGACATTCACACACAATCTTCTGTTTTGTGCCGAATGAAGCAGGAGAGAGCGGGTGATAACAATGGAAACCAGGCAGAGGAAGAGAAAAGATGTGGGTGAGGATGGGATTCAAGATGAAGAAGAAGAAAAACAGAAACCCGATGTCTGTTATTACACAAACAGGCATGTGAGGGATGTGAGATATCGGTTGCTTGACCTGCTGCCACTGGGGAGGAAAACCAAAAAAAAAAAAAGCTCCATCCATCATTGACTCATGTGAGCTCCTGTTTGAATTAAGGGCTGCTCCATCTCAGCAGTCGGCATCAAGGGCAGAGAAAGCTGCCGCAGAGAGCGGAGGAAAATGACCCAAACAATGGTGGGTTTATGCTAAAACATGAATAAGAGACGGTTCAAGTGAAGTTGGACAAAGGATGATGTGAGACCAGCACCTTCACAACAGCAGAAATAAATTGCGACTTATTTTTCTGTCAATGCCTTATCGTTTCCACAGAATATAATATTATATTCCTCTTCTTGGATTTTTATTTGTTTTTTAATTGCTACTTTGCGTTGTGAATTTGAAATCAATTGTTTATTTTGCATAATCTTGGAAGAATGTTGACTGTTTCCAGTGTTTTCTTGCATTTAATCCAAAAAAGACAAAGAGGACATATGGATTGGTTTGAGTGTTATCAAGGTATCATGCGATATTGTAAAAAAATGGGGACCACAAAATGGTACAATCCTGGTTTTGAAGCAGCAGAAAACCCCCCCATCACTTCATGAGTGGCAGCAACTCAGAGACATCAGAGATTTCACATCATCAGTGAGAATGGAGTTCTTACACTTTGAGGATTTTTGAGGAATATTGAGCGCGAATGCAAATGGTTTCCCGCAATATGCACAACGTGTTTTAAAATCGCAAAACTGACTTTAATTTTTGAGACACATACTCAGTCCCTGTGGGAGAAAAGACTGTGGGCTCTCGTTCACTGGAGTGGGAAAAAAAACATAAAAATATGGAGAGAAACTGAATAACTTGTGACATATGCGGTGGAAAGATGGGGACTTTATTTCATATCTCCCTCTTTGGTCTGTTTGGCGATAAGTCTGCACAAAAAGGTCAAAAGGGAGGATAACAGGTTTAGTTTAGTTTAGGTTTTGGCTGCTAAACAAACTTTATTTTTTTTTTAATTGGAAAAAAAAACACAAACCAAATCATTTCACAATAGATACATGGTTATTTTGCCGCAGGTGTGCCCTTGGTAAATTGCTGTGGGAAAAATACATAACTCCTTATATGGACTTCCTGGGGGTAAAATGTGTTGTACACTGATTGTGCAGAAGTCACACAATTAGATTGTTGTTTCTTTACTTTTTATTCATAAAAAACAAACTGTGAAGTATCCAAATTTCACATATAATTTAATTTAATAAAGACGTACTGAAAAAAGGATATAAGATATTTTATATTGCACATGTTTATATCCCTCTGTATACTGTATGTTTAAACATAGTAATGGAAAAAAGCCACCAAAATGCTCTGTGTTCTAAGGGTTAATATGGAATATATAGCTGATCTGATCAGATCACTCAGATAAAAGTTGTTATAACTGTTTATCTTTATAATAATTCAAGTTAAAGATATTACCTAACTATTAACCACCTAAATATGAAGACTAGATGTTAATCTTAAGACATAGAAACTCCTTTGGTTTTGTCTTTTGTTGTGGTGGAGATATTTATTGTGTGAGGATTTGTTTTTGGTTCTTGGCATTGCAATATTTCTGAAGTAGCGAAGTAGTGAAGTGCCTCACACACCAAAATACATCCCCTTAGGGTCTTTATGCAGGAATAACTTATCTCATTCATCTCTGTGACTGTCACAGTAACTTGATCTCTACCTCTCCTTATCTATATACAAGTTTAGGGCTCTGTTGTGAATCCATTAACACGTGTGCTGACAGCACCGCATCTCTCACCATTTCATCTGCAGGGATTTGGAATAAATTACTGCTATTTCAGGCTTATTCTGTGACATTTTTGTGAATTAAAAAAACAACAACAAAAAAAAAAACATTTTTGTGAGATAAATGACACAATACCATGTGTGAATGCATCTTCGTCATTCGATCTTTCGCCCCGTTTGGCACCAGTGTGACCCTCATGTGGAGGATAAAGCGGTAGAAGATGGATGGATGATGGATCTTTTGGAAGCGCTTACAGCACAAAACAGTTACTTTAAGTAAACATTATGGACTTGAAGTGTAAAAAAAAAAAAAAAACGCTCAAAGAAATGGATTAGACAATACTGATTGAAGTTGCTCCTCTCTGCCCTCCATAGACGATGTGTTGGATGTTCCAATTTCACTCTCCATAAACCATCACTCCATTTTTGTTTGGGGGGGGGTTTGGGCCATATCACTCAGCCCTCATGTGACATAAGTAATCGAAAAGCAAGTCGCAGTGGCTAACATTTTGAAGCCCTAAGTTTTGCAGGATGGTCAGCGCCATGTTGGTTTCACTGAGAGGGCGGTGACTGACATCCATACAACATAATGCATCACTGTCACATCGTCGTTACGCACACGCCCTGGTTTATCATGTATTTTACTCTGAATGGAACCAAACAATTGACATGCACACAATAAAATAACTATTGAGACAATAAACTCTTCAGGAAAATGTTCAGGTTGCTTTTCCCATAGACTTAAAGTAGACATATTATACCCTATTTCTACACGTTAACCCCTGTTCCCTGGTGTCCTAATGAACATGTCTGTGACAAAATACCTTAAGGATGAAGCACCACAGCAGTTCAATCACCCTGCCAAAACAGCCCTGTTCAGAACGCTATAGGTTTGAGTGCCTGTCTCTTTAAATGCAAATGAGACACAGGAAACTACGTCAGCGTCACTGAGGCTCCGGCAGCTAACAGCAGTTAGCATTTGGAAAAACGATATTTTGCCGACTGTAGCCGGCACATTGTCGTCATATATAAAATGTATCCACTGGAAACGTAAAAACCTCTGAGGCTGGACGTTTGTGTAGAACTCTGTGCTGCACTGTGCAGCCAAGAATAGAACACTTCGCAGACGTCCGATCTTCCAGATACTATTGCCCTCGCCTACAACAATTCCAGGAATGTCTCATTGTTACGAAGCAATGATTGCGGAAGGCAACATCACATGTTTTATTCTTAGACTGTGGCGGACCACAGAAACATGGCATCTTTTTTCACACTTTGCCTATACTCATAGGGCGTCCAGAGTCCCAAATATAAGTATTAAAATGATTACAACATTGATTTTGCATAATATGTCTCCTTTAATAGGAGAATACAGCTTTCAGGCACCTCCACATTAGAAAACTACATCTGTTAATTAAAGGTGTCAGTCTGACTTTCACAAACAGAAGGGGATTTCAGATAATAAAACGCACTCATTTACCTGAATACAACTTTACATCAATATAATCTCTTTTCAGTTTCCTCTGCGCCCGTCGCTGATAACTGTGAATAATTTTTTGTCATGTTCTATCACAGCTGCCCATGGCTTCTTACTGGAGTGTCTCTCTCTCTCTCTCTCTCTCTCTCTCTCTCTCTCTCTCTCTCTCTCTCTCTCTCTCTCTCTCTCTCCTCTAAAACAGGCCTCATTGACAATTTCAGCAACGCAATCATCAGAAGTAATGAAGCGCAGTGTCCTGGAGGATGTGACAGGAAAGTCATATTTGTCTTCCGTGTTTGTCTCTCCGCTGCAGAGACGTAGCAGCGTGTGCGGCTCGGAGAAGTGCTGGAATAGCAGGACATTCAGAAACAATTATTGTATCAGTGCTGAGCAAGGCATCGGGGTTTTGGTATTGACTTTTTTTTCTTTTTCTTTTTTTATTACGAAAGCCCGACAATGAACAACATTGCCAGCTCGCTAAACCTGTGGTTTCAATGGACGTAGACAATGACAGATTATTGCCAGAGTCAATTATAAACACAACATAGTTGAATAGTAGGCTTTGTTCAGTCTTCCTCATGAGTAATTAACTTCCGGATGTGTTTCGGAAATATTTTTTAAAAGATCTCACCAAATGTTTGCATAATCAAGAGCAGTTTTTTTTTTTTTTTTAATCAGGAAGTGATGTGTTTGAGCATAAATACTTCAAGTCCCTTATGTACGCAACATCTTCAGATGGTTTGATGAATAAACAGCCATTGTTTGTCGTCCCCTTTGTGCCAGTCAAGGACACGGTGCAGCATCCACCTCACAAGAATTAGCCACGTTATTTGGTTTCAAAAGCAGCACACTAGTCTGTCATTTGAATTCAGAGTGGATGTTCCCATGAAACACTTCCCTGTGGTCTTACTAAAATGTTTATTTAATAAAACACAACATGAAATAAACATAAAACTGAAATCTGATTCCCTAATTAACCACACAATGCTTTTACAAACTTTCGATTTTTATATGACCCTAAAGGTCAGGGAATAGTTCTGGTGCTGGAGTTAATTTGTTACTTTTGATTGTTTGCATTCAAAATTGAACTAGGATTGCTCGTAGGACTCACAGTCATGAAAGGGAATCATGAGAGCGACAAGTCAGAACAGCTATGTACGACTTAAACATGCTAGCATAAAATTGGTCAACTTCCTGTTGCGTCGAATATTCCCCAAAAAATCCTCTAGAAACTTTGGAATAAACACAAACAAACTCACAGATTTACTTCCAGATCCGGCGCTATGGAGCTATAATGCCTCCCTCAGGCGTAAATCCAATTAAAAATAAAATGACTTGTCATATCTGATGACTGTGAGAAATGTTACATGAAAAAAAATGAATGGAATGGAATTAAATTTTTAAAGTTTTCCTGCCATTAACTTTGTCTGAGCACTGAGGCCACACCTTTTGACGTAGAAAAAATCCTTTGATGTTTTTTAATCATTAACTTGTCAAGAACATATGGACCGAGTTTGACGTCGCTAGCTCAATCATGCTAGGACGAGTTCGTTCAAACGTGTAGACTAGCCATTATTTGTTTTTTTTCAAAATGGCCGACTTCTGGGTGGGCGGAGCCAATGGGAGTACATAAGAAATTTGTTATGAATCAACCAACGATTTAACCCACAACATACAAATAATGTCTCATCTGTTTAATCTCTATCACCGGTCGTGCTCAGGTTGCTCCGTCCACATAGAACGGAACACATTTAACAGTGGATTCGAGGAACTCGCCCTCCATGTTGCATCAGGGGCAAAAAAAACACAAAACAAGAATGTGGCAATTATTGTACTTTCATTCATGTGCTAATCTGATGTTTGTGTGACTGAGCCTCATCGCTGAAGCACAGGCTCTGGTGATTGACCAGTGGCTGATTTGTCTGGACAAGGAATCAGTACGGAACCAGAGATGGACGTCACAGAGGAAAGGAAAACTACGGGAGTTAAAACAACTCATTAAGAATCATCTGTTACACTTGTGTGTGTGTATTTTTTTAGAGGTTTGAACACATGTACGACTAAAACTGCATCTGTGTTTTTATAGAAAGGAAACTGCAGCTTTGGGCACTGGTACCAAATGTGATGAAAACCCAAACCTAGTATCAAAATAACAGATGCTTCTTTGCTATAGTGAACAAGAGAGAGAGTGTGTGTTTTGGGTTGATCTGTTTTATTTATTTGTGTGTAGAGAATATTTTGGAGGAAAAAGGCGCCTCTGCACTGTCGGCCAAGATTAACTGCAGGGGGAGATCAGTGTGTGAGTGTCGGGATTAGAGTTGGAGGTGGGTGATGACGAAACCGTTATCCGCATGTAGATGCCTGATGTGGAGGCACTGCACAGAAACTGTTGTGCTTTTTAACACTTGATTAGATTTTTCATTTTGAGGGAATTAGAAAAAAAAAAAAAAAATGACACTATTGGAAAAACAAAGGAGACAAAAGGGTTTCATGGTGCACAAGTGCACGGGGGCATAGAAGCTGAAGCGTAGGCCTGAAGCTGCAGAATAATTGCCATATGTTTCTTTTGGCGCTACACAAATAAAACATTGAATTGGTTCGACTGTGTGTATCTCACTGCCTTCACATGTCTGTAGGCCAGAGATGTACTGACCTGAAGTGAAGGAGGACATGAAGCACATCGCCACATTTTAACTTCTTTGGATTTTGTTTCTGTTTATCAATCAATGATGACGTTCCAGCACGATCTGAGTGACTTCTGCTCCGCCTCATGGCCTCTGCATAATTTGCCATCAATTTCAGTCGTAGAGAGGAGCTCATGACAGGGAGCTGTTATCCAAGATCATTAGTATTTCAACAGCATTTTGGACGAAACTCAACACAACAATGAGATTTTTTTTTTTTTTTTGCAGGAATCCATACTGCAGCTTGAATTATACATACATCTCTGTTCCAATATTTCCAGGCATTTGGTAAAATCATTTATGCTCCCCTCACTTCTTAACAAAAACATTTAGACTGTAGGTAACTTAAAGGAGTCATATTATACCCTATTTCCCTCAAGTTAGTCTAGTTCCCTGGTGTCCTACTGAACATGTCTGTGACATGCTTTGGTCAAAATAACATACGGATGAAGCACCACAGCAGTTCAATCACCCTGATAAAACAGCCCTGTTCAGAACGCTCTGTTTAGTAGTATCTCTTTAGATCCACCTTAAAGGTCCACCTTTAAAAAAAAGTAAAACGACACTTAAAGGTACAGTATGTAGTATTTATGGGTTTATATAACCCAAAATCCATATTTTTATACATATTATGTGCTCCTGCATTGTCTAGTTGCTGTATAATAGTTTTTGTTTCATTTTCGTAGTGTTTCAAAAAGTCATGTTAAATAACATGACCGCGGACCGCGGTTGCATAGCCACTGTTAGCAGCGAGACGCCATGTTTCTACCGGAGCCTGTAAGGACAAACGCGAGAAAACAAAACAAGCGTCTCTTTACTTGTAGCGGAAGTCCCGCCTCCTCTCTCTCCGCTTCGTCTGCTACGGCCGTGGTAGCTCGCCCTCTCACTCACCTCACGAACCTCATCTGCTGACACGGAGAAAGACGACGAGGACGACATTTGACCAGCTGAGGATACCGTAGCGCTCAGGGAAGGGAGGGGGTGAGCAGAGCAGCAGGTCTTTGTTGTAAATTTCAGCCTCTCCTCTAGATGGCACTATAAACTACTTATTTCCCCTTTAAGGGACAGGAAATGACATCAGCCACAGAGGCTACTGGGAGCTAAAAGCAGTTAGCATTTGGAAAAGTCATCATTTGCAGGCTCTAGCAGGCACATTGCCGTCATATATAACATGTATCCACTGGACAGATAAATCCTCTGAGGCTGGAAGTTTGTGTAGAACTCTGTGCTGCACTGTGGAGCCAAGAATAGAACTTTTCGTGGACTTCCTGTTTTCGGATACCGTTGCCCTCGCCAGCACTCTCACGTGTTTTACGGACAAAGCAGAGCTCCACGAGACAACGATTCCAGGAATTTAGCGCATTGTGACGTCCCAGTGGGCGCGGAAGTCAACATTGCGTGTTTTATCTCCTGTAATTAGACTGAGGCGGACGACAAAAACACGAGTGAGTCATCTTTTTGTCACACTTTTCCGACTGATAGGACCTCCAGACTCCCAAATATAAGGATTTAAATGATTGAAAAGTGAAAGTGCAATATATCAGATATGAACAAACAATGCTGTAGTCACAGCACTCCAGATATAATCAAGGATCTGTCTCATCCTTATCATCCTCATTCTCCCTCACGCCATTTGATGTAGAGAATAATACCAAACAGCTTTGGAATAATGTGTCAGCAGATCAATTTGGCTTTAGAGCACTTACCTAATTTCTAATTAGAGCGACGTTCCAGCTTCTGTCAGCCACATACTCTATCTGCATTTCAACAAGAGCAACACAACAGACTCAGGCTCGAAAGGCAGGACACGTATTGGCAGGAGGGACAGAAAAAAAAAAAAACAGAAAAGACGTGAGTCAGAGAGACGGCACCTACTATATCCACCACAGATGGGCAGCCAGACGCAGCTCATGACTAAGAAGTGTGCAAAGTGGTTGAGTGGATTACAGCGTCCCTCCTGGACACAACTCAAAACATCTGCTCAGGAACATTTCATCTTTAAAAAAAAATACAGGATTCATGAACGTAACTAAGGCGGTTTATGGGCTGCTCTGACAAACCTTGCAAGAATATTTCTCATTCAGTTGCCTGAAGAAATCGGATTTTAAGATAGCAGTCAATAAAAGAGCAGAAGACACCGTGGGTTTGCAAGAGTTGGCTATTAGCGTCCACGACGCTGCTTAAATTACAACATTTAGACGATAAGACATCTGGTTTAGTTTAGTGTTGAGGGTGAAAAAACAATGTGACTGGTTCACTGAAAGAAGAGAAAACTACCTGCACATTTGCACTCAAGCAATTCATTTACTGCAAATGAACAGCGGGGACTTTGGTGTTTTTCATTCGAAAACAAATTGAATATTGAGAATTTGAAAAACATTCGTTTTTGTGGGTGATTGCACTGGTGGTTTTACAACCTGTGCTACTTTTGAGTCTGTGTACAGTTCTTTTTATGGGATGGAGGAAGAGTTGGCTGGGCTCAACATGCTAACAGTTATAGAACCAAGGTGAAATGAAATGAAATGGACACTTTGAGTGCTTTCAACAACCTTTAAGCCTGGAATCTACATTCTTACATACGACATTCGACATTATATTATGGACACATGGTTCTCCACTCGGCAGTAGAGAATGAATAAAACATAATAAAAGTGCAACTACAACATGGAATGATAACATTAGCCTTCTCCTCTAATTAGTAATAAGGATATAAGGATTTGCTCCATATTTGAAAAAAAGAACACTTATTTTTGATCATCAAGTCAATGCAAAACCATGACAGAAAAATGACAGATTGGTCCACTAATGAAGTCCACTCATGAAACCTGCTCAGGCAGAAGAAAAAGAAGATTGCAAAAATATACAGTAGTAAAATTGTTATATCAATTATTTTAAAAAGTGTGTACATGTAGTGTTTGTGTGTGTGGATAATGTGGCCGTTCTAACGTGCAGTATATCAGGTACATGTAAGCATCATCAACTCTACTGGGAAACCCAAGTATGAGCATGGCACAGTATTGACATTATCTCCCTCCCTGTCGATTAGATATTTTATCCAAATTGTTGGAACTCAAACACTGCTTTTTTTTTGCATTTCCATGAATCGCTCCCACGTGTCTTCACTTGCGCTTCCTCCTCTCGCATCCAGCCTTAAAACCATCTCTCCATAAGGCTCAATTAAAGAATTCACAATGAGGAAGGAGGCGATGAAAAGACCTTTCTCTGGGATCTTCTTTTTTAAAAAAAGACTCCTAAATAGGTTAGAGGAGCTTAAAGTAGGGTACCGTAAAAAGCTCTGGAGACAAAAGGAGCTACTGTGGTATCACTCGAGAGGAGTGGCATCCCATTTCAGGAGTCCACAAAAAGGATGGGAAAGAGAGAGAGAGAGAGAGTGATGTGGTAATTGTGAAGCAGCAGGTAGAGTGCAAGCAGCCTTAAATGTATCCAGGAGCGTTTATGTCACAGATCCTACCCAATAATTACATTTAGACCCAACAACAGACCAGAATATTGTGCTTTGCTTTGCAATTCATGCATTTATTTAAAGTACCTCTAAAGTTAAATGCGCTTAAAAGTAAATAAGAGCCAGCAAAACACAGAACCAGTTATTAACATCCAGCTTCAGATGACAGAATGAACAGAATTTTTTGTAAATTTTGTATTTCAATTTAAATATTTTTATAGATTCAGTTGCAGTTTTATATTATATTATTGTCTAATACAAATATGTACAGTATGTACATTAAAATCCACTTTGTCTGTCACTGACTTTCCACTATATTGTTCTGAACAAATCTTTTTAATGGAAAAGCAATATAACTGTGCCGTGCTGAGTCGAGCTAGTGGAAACACGCCATTCGTTTGCTCGGACACTGATAAAAAATCCTTGTTTCATCCGAATAAGTGAGAATATGGTGAACAATATGAATCTATCTTTCCCAAAGCTGATGACATCCTCACATTATTGTCTCAGCAGACTGTCAGAGAAGCAAAGAAATGATAAAACATGAACTCAAACTTCAGAGCCTGACATCAGAGACAATGATCAATGATCAATGAACTGATTATCAACTTCCTTTCAAATCACTAAAGGATTAATTGTTGCAGCATCTCTACATGAGACGAGAATTTTAATTAGATAGATCAAAGAAAAGGAACTTATGGAAACATTAAAAAAACGTATATAGACACTTTAATCTAAAGGAGTAATAAAACGCCCTTATGTTAAGATTGTTCTCTCTCACCACAACAAAGATTAACTCCCTTAATAAGGTGCTGTAATTAAAACAGGGAAACAGCGAAACAATAGAAATAAACGATTAGCTCACATATTGTTTAGTTGTATTATTTCACGAGGGACAGAGCCAATTAGAATAACAAACTACACGGATGAGCTTAAACAGCTTGAACCATATATTTAAAAAGAAATATCCCATGCTCTGGAAATGAGTTTATACAAACTGCTCCACAGGAATTTAATAAAACTGGAGGGCAAAACACTGGAAATATGTCTCACAAAAAACATCTGGCCTTTGGGTCCAATAATGCAACGAGAAAACAGACACGTCGCTTTATCGAGCATGAACGCAGCGTATATTTCTCAGAGTAATGAATGTTGCAGGAGGTTTTAACACAAAGTCAACCTCAAACACTCCGTACTTTCCAAGGCACTTAGCGTTTACGTGCTTTTACTTTTAATGTTAGATAAATAATTGAGGTAACTTTATTGTGTTGACTTTAGAGTAATTAACATGTTAAACATACTGTTCTTCACTTGGTCCTAACACACATTTCCAGATGCATGTATAGTATTCTTACTTTATCTGTTGACTGTCAACATCTAATTGTCAAACTGATGTTTACTCAATGTTTACGGATAATTAACAATTTATCGTACATATGATCCTGTTGACTTCCAAGTGACACAAGTAGAAGTAAGAAGTAAACTAATAAGACGGTGATACAATCTGCAGATATGTGGTTAAATTATGGTTAATAACACTGCAAAGTATAAGGCAGTAAAAGTATTTATAGTCAACAGGCTTCTCTCGTATAGGGCAGCGATTCCCAAAGTGTGTGGGCCGTGATGGTACTACAAGTTCACTGTGAAAGGTCATTGGAAATCCATAAATAAATCCATATATAAATCGTTTTTTAACTTTCAGTTTTGTTATTAAGTTGCAAATTGCTATAAATAAAATAAGTAACTTTAAAGACCTTGACTGTTTGTCTGACCTTGTAAAGCAGGTAATGTGTAATAATCCAGTGATCACACTCTGTGTTAATTTGATCATTTTCATTTGTAAATTGTTATTTTTGTTGATGGATAATTTTGGCGCTTTTATTGTGAAGCTAAACTTTTATTTTTTTAAATATTACATGGAACCCAGCTATAAAAGCCAAATGCAAAAAGTTTGAATGTAGTTGTGTCCCCATTTTCACATGAAAACAATAACATAATATGTTATCAATAATACTAATACTAATACTACTACTACTAATAATAATGAATAAATAAATAAATAAATAAATAATAATATTGTATATATAATATTAATCAAATTTATGTGGGAATTATTCTTGTGTTGATCATAGTCGTGATGTAAGATAAGGTATATTGTACAATATACAGTATAGCATACTATTAACTGACCATCTTTGAAATCTGAAAATGTACAAAATAAAGTGTTACCTTAATTCAATTCAAACACTAAATCAGACAGGGTCAGTATATTATTTGCCAAATACAAACTAACAAACAAAAATTATTAAAAAAAAACAAAAAACAACAACAACAGCCTTCCTGTATGAATAGAAAAATCATGGGACGTCACCTCATTATTGCGAATAAGATGTTTTGGCAGGGCTCATGTAATTAAAAAGAAATATAAAATATGAACAGAATCTTGACTGAATATGGAAATAATTCTTTTTTTTCTTGACTGTGGCTTAATACAAATGTAAATCACACCCACGGGCATTTGTACGGCTTAATCACCGCAGTAATGATTTGTCTCTCCTCAGATGTTCCTAATGAATAAATCTGAGCAGTAAACTGTGGCCTTAGGTCGACGAGTTTAAAAAAAAAAACAACGTGGCTTTTCCCTCCTTGCGTCATTTTTTGAACATTCACCTTGCAGACATCCACAATGCAACAGCATTTTCATTATTTTCTTCGAGTACTACGGGAACCAAACAGCATTCATACAGACACAGTTACACAAATCAAGCATTTAGCTGTAAAGAGCAAAAATACTTCTGTCAGGAGTGTCAGGACTTACTTCATCAGGTATAGTCAGAAACATGAAAGATGTGTTTTTCTGCAACTGATGGGCTGATAACTAGTGTGTTGTTTGCCCTGTAGGTTCAAGGTGATGCAAGATGACGTTAACTGAGTCAGAAGAGGCACCTGGTGCAATAAACTATCTAACTAACTAACTATGTTTTATTTTTAGGAACAAATGTGGGCAAACACAAAACATTTAAAGTACAAATAAATGTTTGTCTCAACGTGTAAACAGTGTAAATAATATGTCAACAATGAACCCGGCCTTTATTTGTAATAATAATGTGACTTACTGATTTAATTTGTTGTTGAGAGATGATTTGCTTTGGTTGTCGTGCATCAGTGAAGGCACGTTTTTCCTTCAGAGCAGTTTAGGAGGAAATGATCCATTTTGCCCTGATGCACTTTGACAGAGAGCTGACTTTCTTCAAAAAAACAAAAAGTATCTCAGAATGACTTGACATTTTCCATCAAATTAGGTAGAATCACCCTGAACAAGGATCCGTAGAAAATATTTGCAAATCTCTCAAGGAATAATTTTAATGATTTTTTGAAATTCAGTAGTCCTGACGTCATTTTGACAGTGATCTTACTTTCTTCAAAAAAAACAAAAACTATCTCGGAATGATTTTAAATTTACCATCAAAATAGTCTGCATCGCCCTGAACAAGGATCTGTTTAAAATATTTGCAAACCTCTTAAGGAATAATTTTAATGAATTTTTGAAATTGAGGAAATGATCCATCTGCCCTGATGCACTTTGACAGTGAGCTGACTTTCTTCAAATAAAACAAAAAGTATCTCGGAATGACTTGGAATTGTTCATAATAATAATCAGCATCACCCTGAACAAGGATTCATTGAAAATATTAGCAAGCCTCTTAAGAAATTGTTTTAATTATTTTTTTTTAAATTGGGGAAATTATCCAACTGCCCTGATGCACTGGGAGGGATTTTGAGGTGACTATTCAAAAAAAACCAAAATGTATGAAATGACTTGAAATAACTTGAAATTTGCAAGAATAATAGTCAGCTGCCATGTTGTCATCTGGCTTGGAGCTGTTGTTTTGTTGAAGTTGCGAAACTAATAATCAATGTAATTTGTAAAAATAATGAGTGCAAATAGTGGATTTAAGTGTCCTTGAAATGCCCAACCTCATTACTTGGATTTAAGAAATGAATCAGATTTAGACTTAGAGGGCTTTAATTATAATGACATGTTTAAAACAATATTGACTTTTCTTAATTGAAATGAAATACCCTTAAATACATACAACCATGAGGAGTTCTGTTGCCAGCATGAGCAGGGTAATATTTCACTGAGAGAGTAAACCTTTTTTTTTTTTTTTTTTTTCTCACATATTTGAAAACAACAACAAGACAGAGTGTGGAATTGTCAAGGCCTCAACTACATTTATGAAACAAAAACGGTTTTATCAGCACAAGAAGGATTGAAGGTCTTACAGGTCTGGATTACATGGTGCACGTTTATGCTTGAAATAGCACAGGTGAAACAATTCAGCATAAACCTCCATTGTCACGGTGACACACAGACATTTCAAATCAGTAACAAATGTGGGGGTGAGCTCAAATTATTGACTCTCCCGTTTCCCTTGGGAAAACATCTGTTTCGCTGTGATACGCCTTAAATATTTGGCTTCCCGAGCTTCTTGTAGTCACAGAATAAATCCAATTTGACATTTTCTAACAGGGTGATAATGAAACAATTTTCTTCTCCCACTATGACAAAATGTTTATATTTCACATTATTTACTCATCACTAAATTTTATTATTTACTCTGCCATTCACGATGTGTGTCTTATTACTTAATTACGAATGAACAAACACAGAATCAAGGTTTTCATCACATCTCTTGACTTTTCCTCTCGGTTGAGCTCAGTAATTATGTGATTCAGGTCGTTCATCCTGTGATACAGTTGAAATCGCTGTGTTATCTGAACACATTAGAACACATGAGCGCTCACGTGTTCTCAGTCATGATCACATCATCGAGCATTATCTTGATTTAATGATTCTGTTCAGTGTGACAGTGACATAAATCCAAGGTGGTGTTTGTCTGAAAAGTGGCTTAGAACAGTCGCCTCTGATTTGAAGCAAATAAGATAATAAACCAGACGTGAATAATCCGTAGAAAACAAAGCATTTCGGCTGCTTTTTTCCATGACTATGTTTAAATATATACTGAGGGTATAAGAATGTGCAATATAGTGTGTCTTATATCCTTTTTTTTCCAGCACAACCTATAATTTCTTTCATTTTCAACAACTATATAAACACACCTGAGCAAAAAGTACTCAAAATGTGAAATTTGGAAATACGTCTCATTTCTGAGTTCTCTTGGCTCATTTTTGTGAACAGAAAGAAAAGAAAAAATGCTCTATTTTGTGACTTCCGCACAATTATTGCTACTTTATATCACTACTAAAAATGCGATATAAAATGAATTATAACTTTGACTCAACAACACATAACATTTTTTTTTTTTAAGCCTGAATATCTGACCTATAAACACACACCCCCAGGATGTCCATATAAGGAGTACCTACTAAGGAGTGAGCACTAAAGCCCAATTTATACTCCTGCGTAAAGTGCTCTGCGTAGGCTACGCAGAGTCCTCTGCGTCGACGCAGAACCTGTCAAAGAGCCTCTGCGTCGTCTCCGGGTGCACGGAATATTTTTTAAGTGTCCGTCACTCCTTCAAGGGACAACGGAGATGGCAAGAGCTGCGATTGGTCCTCAGGACAGGCCGAGCGAAGCTGCTCTGTGCCGGCTCACAGTGAGCAGCGAGCGCTACAGAGGGCGGAGCTGATCCCCGCCGACTTCGTCGCTGCCGAACTATAAATACGTCATATCTTAACACACACAGCACATGTTTAGACTCTAAATGGCCAATTTCTCGCCTCAAATTATCTTAAAACTGCGTTCCGGGACACAGAAAAGTGACAAACGGCCGCTGTTTCAACAACAACAGTCTTTCTCCCTCGGACGCCATTGCTCACTGTAGCCAAAAGCACAAAAACCTTGCGCAGCGACCCCTACTGATCTGGCGGGAAATTGCAGCGCCTATCCATCAGCACGACGCAGAAGTATAAAGGCTCGAGTGGTCTACGTGGTGACGCAGACGGATAACGCATTACGCAGTCGGAGAAGTATAATGTGGCCTTACTGGTTAATGTTTAATTGTAAGTGATCAAAACTTTTTTTTAAAGATTCTAATGATATAATTTCATAGCATGTCTTGTTAATCTCACTGTGTGTGTGTGTGTGTGTGTGTGTGTGTGTGTGTGTGTGTGTGTGTGTGTGTGTGTGTGTGTGTGTGTGTGTGTGTGTGTGTGTGTGTGTGTGTGTGTGTGTGTGTGTGTGTGTGTGTGTGTGTGTGTGTGCTGAGGCATGAACTGAGCAACTACAAATGAGGAAGTGTATCAGCCGTCTGGACATGTATTACAAAACTCTACCAGTGATGTGAGTGAAAGGAGAGAGAATTATTCATAACCAACTGTGTAACAAGTGGTTCAGAAGTTCTTCAGTATTGTCTTAAATTCATGAAATTTCGCACATTATAATGGCCAAATGTAACTTCTCAGTTAAGTTCATGAATGAAATCCGAGACAGCTGATTGGTACAATGTGAGAGTAGAACAAGACAGGAAGTGTGTTCAAGGCACTGATCTGAACTTGTATCAGGGCTCTTTCAAAGCTCTTTTCAAAGAGTGAAAGAGACCTCGCTGTGTTTTACAGTAATGGAGACGGCTATTGTCTTCTTCTGGTGAGCAGAATGCATGGATGGCAGGCCAAGCTCTGCTCACAGCTCCCCCTGCTGTACAACTAAGTAATTACCTCAAAATATCTGGTGCCAATTGCAGGATGAATAGAATAGAATAGAATAGAATAGAATAGAATGCCTTTATTGTCATTATACAAGTTGTACAACGAGATTTACTTGACTTCACCTTGAAAGTGCATACAGCTAACAACGAAGAACAATAACAACAACAACAACAACAACCAGTGTATGGGTCAAGGACATTAAAAAGAAAAAGTGACCCTAGTTAACGTGAGGTGGGTTTTCAGTTGCAGCGTACTACATTAAAAGGATATACAGCCATCAAATTCTTATTGCACAATATGAAATAGCAGGTCTGTAGCAGGGTTTAAATATAAAAAGTGCATTTCTATGAGACGTGACCCATAGCAGGGTATAAAAAATAATAAATAAGACTATTTCCACAGTATGAAATGTATTTTTTTTTTTTAACAGTATATGAATATAGAAATATAAATATCACAGTGTGAGATATGATTTTAGCAGCATATAGAATATAAATATCACAGAGTGAAATGTAATTTTGCAGTATATAAAAATAGAAATATAAACATTTACACAGTATGAAAGTGATTTTAGCAGGGTACCATTTAAAAATATAGATATTGCACAGTTTGGAATGTAATTTAAGCAGGATAAAAATCTGTATATACAATATAAGTAGTGCACAGTATATAAGTATTGCATAGTGTGGAGTAAATTATTAAATAAATAAGCATTTCAGCATGAAATGTAGAGTATTGCACATGCCAGAATGTGTGAGAGTATGTGGTAGAGGTAGGATGGTCAGTGCATGTCCATGTTCAGTGTGGTTATGGCTCTGGGGAAGAAGCTGTCCTTAAGTCTATTTGTCCGAGCTCGGACACACCTGTAGCGTCTGCCAGAGGGCAGCATGTCGAACAGATGAAAGCCGGGGTGGGAACTGTCCTTAACAATGTTCCTCGCTCTGTTCAGGCAGCGAGAGTGGTAAATGTCCTTTAGGGAGGGGAGAGTGCAGCCGATGATCCTCTGTGCTGCGTTGATGACTCTCTGAAGACCCTTCTTGTCTGCTTCAGTGCAGCTGGCGTACCACACTGTGATGCAGTACAGCAGCAGGCTCTCTATGGAAGAGCGGTAGAAGTTCACCAGCAGCTTCTCATCCAGGTTGTTTTTCCTGAGCACTCTCAGGAAGTGCAGGCGTTGTTGGGCCTTCTTGGTGATCTCCGTGATGTTCGGGGTCCAGGAGAGGTCAGCCGAGATGACGGTGCCCAGGAACTTGAAGGTCTGGACCCTCTCTACACAGACACCGTTGATGTAGAGGGGAGCTGGGTCTGCGCGGTGCCTCCTGAAGTCGATGACGATTTCCTTTGTCTTTGTGGCATTCAGTGCCAGGTTGTTCGCTGAACACCACGTTGTCAACTTTAGGATCTCATCCCTGTAAGCAGACTCATCTCCCCCTGAGATTAGTCCAACCACAGTGGTGTCGTCTGCAAACTTGACGATGGTGTTACCAAGGTGGGTTGGGCTACAGTCATGGGTGTAGAGGGAGTACAGTAGTGGGCTCAGCACACACCCCTGTGGAGAGCCGGTGCTGAGTGTGCGGGTGGAGGAGATGTGGTTACCAAGTTTAACAGTCTGTGGACGGTTCGTGAGGAAGTCTTTTATCCATGAACAGGTGTGTGGGTGGAGGCCTAAATCCACAAGTTTACTGACCAGAATGTCCGGGATGATTGTGTTGAAGGCTGAGCTGTAATCGATGAAGAGTAGCCTCACATAGCTCCCCTGGTGTTCCAGGTGGCTCAGCGCAGTGTGGAGAGCTATGGCTATGGCATCCTCCGTGGATCTGTTTGCTCTATAAGCAAACTGATGTGGATCGAAGGTCTGAGGAAGGCTGTCTTTGATGTGGTGAAGAACCAGCCTCTCAAAGCACTTCATGATGACCGGTGTTAGGGCGACTGGGCGGTAGTCGTTGAGGCTGTCTGTGGATGATTTCTTGGGCACGGGGATGATTGTAGCTGTCTTCAGGCAGGATGGGATGGTGGCTTGAGACAGGGAACGGTTGAAGATGCAGGTGAAAACTTGTGAGAGCTGGTCTGCACAGGCTTTGAGCACCTTCCCTGGTATCCCGTCCGGGCCAGCTGCCTTCCTTGGGTTTACTGCTCTTAGCACCCGTCTCACTTCAGAATCCTGTACAGTCAGTGTGACGGTGCTGGGTGCTGGTGGCTGCGGAGGTGGTGAGGCTGTATGGGGCTCAGTTTTCTCAAATCTTGCGAAGAAGCAGTTCAGCTCCTCTGCCAGCGAGGCGTCTGGGTTCCCAGGTGTGATGTTACAGCCCCTGAAGTTTGTGATATGCTGTATGCCTTGCCACACCTGTCGCGGGTTGTTATCAGAGAGGTGGTCCTCTATCCTCTTCTTGTAGGCCGACTTAGCATCCTTGATTCCTCTCTTCAGGTCTGCTCTGGAGGCACTGTACAGTTCCCTGTCACCTGACTTGAAGGCAGCGTCACGCTTCCTGAGCAGCATTCGGACCTGGCTGGTCATCCAGGGTTTCTGGTTGGGAAAAACCCTGATGCTCTTTTCCACAGTGACGTTCCCAATGCAGTAACTGATGTATGACAGTACTGCTTCTGTGTGCTCTGCCAGGTCCTGGTGTTCAAATACCTCCCACTGAGTGTTCGCATAACAGTCCTGTAGCTGAGAGAGTGCATCGTCCGGCCAGGTTGTAACAGTCTTTTTGAGAGGTGTAGTTCTCCTCCTGAGAGGGGTGTATGCCGGGGTAAGGAGCAGAGAGAGGTGATCTGACTGGCCTAGATGAGGTTGTGGTATGGCTCTGTATGCATGCTTGATGTTAGAATAAACATGATCCAGTGTGTTTGCACCCCTGGTTGGACACTTAACGTGCTGAAAAAATTTCGGAAGAACCGTCTTAAGGTTCACCTGATTAAAATCCCCAGCTATAATGTGAACTCCGTGTGGGTGCGCGCGCAGCTGTGTGTTTATTGTTTTTAGCAGGCTAGCGAGAGCTATGCTAACGTTAGCATCCGGAGGTATGTATACAGCTGTAACTATCACTACTGTTAGCTCTCTGGGTAAATAATGTGGTCTGCATTTAACTGACATGTATTCTATGTCCGGGGAACAGTGTTTATCTATGATTTTGCTATTGTTTGACCAGTCATTATGTACGTAAATGCAAAGACCTCCTCCTCTGCTCTTACCGGAGTCTTGGTTTCTGTCCCAGCGGTGGAGAGAGCGGCTAGCTAGCTCTACTGCGGCGTCGGGGATCCGCGGGTGAAGCCAGGTTTCGGTTATAATCATAACACAGCAGTTCTTAACATAGCGATTCCCAGCCAACTGTAGTTCCAGCTCGTCCATCTTGTGAACCATAGATCTCGCGTTTGTGAGGAACAAGCTGGGTAGGGGAGGCTTGTGCGGCTGTGTCCTGAGTTTCACCAACAGGCCTGACCGGCGTCCTCGCTTCTGCTTTCTCTCCCTCCGCCGTCTCCGACGCCTGCCGGACCCGATAACAATCCACGGAGAGCCCGGTTGCCTCGCGACGTCGTCGGGTATATTGTGAGTTCGTTGAAAGTCACTTGTGGTGGGTAACTTATGCCTAAAACCAACGTCGAGTAAGTCCTGACGGCTATAGCAGCGATTTGAACACGTACTTACGAAAAACACGAACGAAAAACACAGAAAATAGCACAAAAAGGGAGAGCCGTGAGCCGCTGCGTCCGTGCGCGCCGCCATCTTGGATCCCTATTTGGATCTAAGATGGATTTTTGGATCTTGGAACAGGTCTAGAGTTATCAATTGTCACCCATGACTGTAGAGTTGCATTGTGTGGTCATATTAAGTAAAAAAATGTACATTAATGTACAGTAACTACTTTGGGGTAATTTTCTATATATCTATATACTTATCTAATCTATATACTTTAGTGAGAGTGAGATATTTCTATACAGTTTACAGCATTAGTTTGGTGAAAATCACTTCCATAACAAAATAAAATTGCTATGGAAATTGAAACATAGCTAAATGAATCAACATCGGATGAAATCAAAACAGGACTTCGTGAATCAAATCTATTCAGGAATTCAGCCCAGACTGATACCTATTGAATCTGCTCATTTGTATGTTCATGTACCTGGAGGCTTCTATTATAGTATTATAAAAACTTGTGAAGAGAAATAGATGAAAAAAAAAAGAAGACAACTTTATCTGGTATCGTGCCAGGCTCCTATTGTGAAGGGGAACCACGTGTCAGTACCAAGGTCCCTCACAAGGTCAGAAGTGTAAGTCAGGTGAACATGAAAGGATGGAAAAAGAGAGTCGGTCTTAGACGACATTTGAAAAGCTCTGTTATAGTTGTTCGCATAAAGAGATAAGGTGAGCGTTATGATACAGCTGCCGTGAATAAGAGGGAATCCACACATCTCAAGGAAGGCTGGGAAAGGAGAAAAGTGTTGCATGTGTGTTATGCGTGGCCTTACCCGACTGGGGAAAAAAAAAATAGTAAAGGCAAACACTCTGAAATATACTCTTATTGATTCTTCTGAAGCTCTTTCACCCCCTCCTACACCCCATCTCTTCCATCATCCCCTCTGCTTTCATCTCATAAAAGCTGGTGAGAGCGACCAGGGCATGTTTGTGCTCTCCACCTTCTGTGGTCCTCAGCAGAAGGGGGGGCGAGGGGGGCTCGAGTCCAACCTGCCCCGTCTGTCCCCCCAGACTTTGAGGCCTCACCTCATGCCCTTTCAAAGCAACCTCAACCTTTAGCAGTCTGCAAAAAAAAAAAAACATTTCGACTGGATTCTTCCTCTGAAGCAAATATCAATGCAGTCAGTGGAAGCGAGGGGGTTCTTTGGCAGGTCACATTGTTTGGAGAACTATTTCATTTTAGTTTAGGTTTGGAAAATGAGATGAGTAGCACCACATGAAGAGTGAATGAGTCATTGAACAATGCATCCCGTGGTCAACACGATTATCCATTTATCTGATCCAGTTAACTGTTCCAATATTTGTTGAATAAGGCTACGTTTACACTAGCAAGGGTATTCTTAAAAACGGAGACTTTAGTGGAGATTTTGGAAAACTCCGTTTTCACGTTTGCATGTAAACGGAGACAAACGGAGAAAAACAGAGTTTTAGGCAATCTACGTTCCAAAAATGCAACCTTTTTACATTTGGTTATCTTCATTTTTACATGTTTGTATTTGCAAATACAGCTCCTATATTACGTAGAGGAGCAGAGACGTGTTAGGCCTCGGAGGTGAGCCAGACCGCGTCACCGTCGGCATCGCCGGTTTTGGGTCCGACCTGGGCGGACTGCTGTTTGGTGGGAGAAACTTTGAGAATGAGGTTATTGTCCCGGAGGAGTGGCGTGACAATTTTAGGACGTTGCGATCATCGCTGCTGTCACTCTGTCACTCGTATAGTTACGTCCGTACATCGAGGGTGAGAGGTCAGTTGTTGTTGTTGTTGTTGTTGTCGATGAGGATTCTGATTGGCTAAGTATGTCTTTCTCCTTCTTCCTACACTGCCGCCCACAGGCTTGGCGTAGTTATGATGGGTTAATAGAAATGGTAACTTTTTATGAAAACGATGATGTGTGCACTAAGTTATTTTCGGAAAACGGAGGGAAGAAAATATCCGTTTAAAGGTGAAGTAAGTAGGTTATAGTGCCATGTAGTGGAGAGGCTGAAATTTACAACAAAGACCTGCTGCTCTGCTCACCCCCTCCCTTCCCTGAGCACTACGGTGTCCTCAGCTGGTCAAATGTCGAACTCGTCGTCTTTCTCCGTGTCAGCAGATGAGGTTCGTGAGGTGAGGGAGAGGGCGAGCTACCACGGCCGTAGCAGACGAAGCGGAGAGAGAGGAGGCGGGACTTCCGCTACAAGTAAAGAGACGCTTGATTTGTTCTCTCGCGTTTGTCCTTACAGGCTCCGGTAGAAACATGCCGTCTCGCTGCTAACAGTGGCTATGCAACCGCGGCCCGCGACCGTGTTATTTTACATGACATTTTGAAACACTACGAAAATGAAACAAAAACTATTATACAGCGACTAGACAATGCAGGAGCACATAATATGTATAAAAGCTGTTCTATCCAGCTGGTGTAAACGTAGCCTAAACCTCATGTGATCACAAATAAAACAGCAATCATGTGTGAGAGTGTGAGTTTGTCTTTGTATGTACTGGCGATCTGTACCTATGTCATCTGAGATTGAAAGGGCATGAGGTCAGTAGAAAGCGGATGGATTAGTAGACAGACTTTCTTTTTGTTGTTGTGGTAACGCAACAAAAAAAATGCTCGTGACATCCAATAAAAGCACTTAAACTTTAAGCTCGCTCTGTTGTGCTCCACTGAACGTCACAGCCAACCTTTGCCACCACTCATCGTCACTGGGTGCAATTCACCTGGAACCAGGTCTGTGCAATTTACAAAATCACATTTGTTTTGCTGTCTGGGGCGTCTTTGGTGTCCAGCTGTCAGTGGCCGAAAGAGAAGGTTTGTATACAACAATCGAGTGGAGCGAGCAGAGCTGCAGCAGGTTCCACAAATTACATCTAGCCACTTAGCTCTGTCTCCATCTCTCTCCACTGGGCAGTTTTAAAAAAAAAAACACGGCAAAGAACTGGAACTCTAAATTCAAGCCTCCGGAAGCACAGAGTGAAAAATAAATACTTTATGTATGTTATATATCAGCGGAAATTAATCTCAGGACAGACTGTACAAAGGAGCAAAAAGTCGCAGGGGAAATAATCGTTGATTGTCTTTCTTTACTCAGAATTCAATTTGATTTTGTTCTTTCAATACAGGACAAGACGTCCCTGTGGAGTCTGGTGGTCAAAATTATTAACTTTGTAATAGAAAGTGCGCTCGCACCAGTATTTCAAATATTTCAATTTTTGCAGGTTGACGGCGTGTATACTGAGTGTGCAGAAGGTCCCTTTATTCAACTGATTACAAATGAAGACATTTCGGAAACAGAAATAATGGAAAACAAAGACAAAAGATAAGACTGTTTCCCCCTGAACCACTGCATCATACAGTCATTTCTGAATTTGGAAATGTTAAAAACCCTGGTGGAATAAAAAAAAAGTGCATTCCAAAATACTTTTTCATTTTGTTGTGATGTTTTCAAATTAAATCACTAAGGTAATAAGTATTGAACGTTAACGCAAGTTTTAGTGGGACGGCTACAAAAAATCCCACTGTTGTTCTGCTTCATCGGCCATTTCTTCTTCATCTTCTTCTTCTTTTTTGGAATTTTTCATAATTCAACGTTGTTTTCAGAAACTGAGTTCTCTAAATGGCCCCATTGACTGATGTTATATTCAGTATAATTACATTACTGGATTATTAATCCCGATGCAGTATAATTAAAGGAACTGTGTGTAAGATTTAGCAGCATCTATTGGTGAAATTGCATAGTGCTACACGCTGAATGGCTTTTGCTTCAAGGCTTTTTTCCATTTTCAGTTTAATTGTATTTACTTCTTACTCTCACTAAGTGATAACCTGTTGCTGTTCACACCATTTTTAAACATTATAATTGACTGTTTTTGCAGTTTCATGTCATCATCACCAGAACAAAATACACTGGTGTAATCTGTAAATGTGACCAACTCCATCGTATTTGAATACATGCAAATCATGTTTATATTTTTTAATTTCATGTTTCGGCATTTGGCGCCACCTACCGCCGTCTACCAATCATTGCAGTCAGTAGAGTCTCAGCTGCCGAGCAACCACTTGGGTTGCCAGTTACGTCAGAAAACGAAACCGAAAAGACCTCGGTATTTTGAATTTGAATGAAGTAACTGTTTTTGGCCACATTCTTACATATGGCACCTTTAAAAGCCGGCTCGGTCTGTGGCTGTCCCCTGGACTCCATCGAGGTCATCCAAGAGAGGAGGGTACTGGCCAAACTATCGGCCATCATGGACAACACCTCTCACCCACTGCTCCTTCAGTCAGAGACTGATGCACCCTAAGTGCAGGACGGAGCGGCTCCGCAGGTCGTTCATTCCTACTGCTGTCCGTCTGTACAACAGTGTGCAAACCAAATAACTATGTTTGTGTCACTGCTGTATTAGTCTGTTATTGTTTACAGTTTTTGTTCCTCGTTTTAAGCTGGTCTATTAAGTTATTGTTTACAGTTTTTTGTTTTTCGTTTTTAAACTGGTCTGTTAAGTTATTGTTACAGTTTTGTTTTTTTGTTTTTAACTGGTCTGTAATGTTTATTGTTTACAGTTCAGTTTCTTGTTTTTAACTGGTCTGTTAAGTTATTGTTTACAGTTTTTGTTTTTTTACTGGTCTGTTTAGTTATTGTTTACAGTTGTGGTCCTGTTTGTCTTGTTTGCCTAGATTTGTCTTATTTTTACCTTAACCTAATACGCACCTTTTTTACATTCACTCTTATCTTGTTTCTTTCCATGTACAGTTTTTAAAATATTGTGTAATTGTTTATCTGTATATGGAGCTGCTGAAACCCTGTTCTCTCCCCACTGTGGGATAAATAAAGCTATCTTATCTTATCTTATCTTTAAGAAATGTCTTTTCAAATTTGAACACGTTCAGCTTCTAATCCTCCTCTCCAGTGGGCCCTGCATTTGAGTGTGAATTCACCAGAGATGTAGAGAGAGGCACGCTCTCTCACTTCCTCTACTTGTGAGGTGTGATCATCAGAATGCAGAGTGCCTTTGGGAAAAGATGTAATAAGTTACAGGAAGAGTAAAACACACTTTTCTTTCCTATCACCCAACCCCCCCCCCTCCCTCCCCTGCACACAGATGCATCCAGGACTAAGTCAACTTCTCAACCTTGGAAGTGAAATGGCCGCCACGCGGAGCGATGAGTTTCCAAGTTCAAAAGCTTAACTCGAACATGAACTACATGGTATTGAATCCAAATATCCCTCCTGCCTGGAGCTCTGTGAGAAGATCAAAGTTACATCTCACTGGTCTGATATTGAGAGGCTCAGCACTAAAGCTCGGACACAGATATCATATTAAACAGGTGAGAATGTGGTCCATTCATAAACCGTTGTTGTAAAAAACACATCGCGAGCAAGTTGGATTTCTGCAGCGACCTGAATGACCTGAAAAAGGAAACATTTAAAAAGGGTTGAACTGCAATGAACCGGCATTTTGGAGAAAAAAAATACTGTGAGGCTGGTCTGCTATTTGTCAAACAAGTTGCTTTTCAGTATGTTTTATCTATTTTCTCAGTACACTCAGGACTAAAAGGGCAACATGCCTTTGTGATGGTTATCAACCAACACTAAGAAGACACAGTGTAGAACAGAAATTGCTTGAGCCTTCAAAACTCTCCCCACTTCCTTATATTCTATACCATTTCCTAATGGAACATAGAGCCACACACAACAACACATCTTTTCAGCAATGTTCACATTGGAAACAGCCTTTGTTCTCACACCCTTCAGCTCTGAAGGTTCACCACCTTCTCCAGAGGAGTCAAAGCAGTGCGTGTGTACACTAATCCCATCTTATTGTCTGTAATTGCACGTGTAGCTGGGCGAAACTGAAGCATTCAGTTTGTTGTTTGTGTGTGTGAGGATGGAATGAGCGTTACATTGTCCTTGAACAATGAGGAATATAATGTTTATCGTTCAGTATAAGGATGAATTTGGTGTCTTATTTTCTTTAAATGGGATTTGCAATGATGGCAGGTATGTTTCTGTACACATATATGTATATACATATATACATTTTATTCAAAATAATAATTTTGCCCTTCAAAGTTTGCTTTCGTCAAAGAACAAGCAAAACTGTTTTCAGCTGTGCTCACATCATTGCACAAGGGTTTTCAAGGGTTTTCTAATCATCCAATAGCCTTCTAACACGATTAGCAAACACAATGTACCATTAGAACACTGGAAATGGGCCTCTATACACCTATGTACATATTCCATTAAAAAACAGACGTTTACAACTAGAATAGTCGTTTACCACATTAACATTGTATATTGTGTGTATTTCTGATTCATTTAATGTTATATTAATTTGAAAAAAATGTGATTTTCCCAAACTTTTGAACAGTAGTGTATAATGAAAGTATGTCATGGAAGCTGCTACTGAATGGGTGTTTGGTAAGGCATTGTTTGCTCTGCTGAGCCTCATGTTTTTGTACACTGTCCCTGATAAAAAAAAATAAAAACATCTGCTTGCTCTGTCTAATCATGTCACGACTTCGACTGGGATCGTTAATGACCTTCGACCACACTGTGTCTCCTCGGTTGAGCATCACTTGACTGTATCGCAGTTATATTCTCTTCTGTGTTTCTCTCATTATCTCTTAAAGTGCTGTTCACATACTGATCTGTGCTAAACAATTGCCGATCAACTTCGGCGCATACGCTTGCTGGCAATAAAGTGTTGAGCCAATCGGTACTTGAATAGCGTCATGTGTTTTACGTTAAATACCTGACAGAGTGCTTCTTAAGTACTCACTGACACTTTGGGCCAATTCCTATTCCTATCTTAACCCTCAATCTTAACCCTCAAGCTCAACCCTTACTCTTAACTGGCCCTTAAGTGTTGAGTCTTATTTTGTCACTTAGAAATGGGACACCCCTTAAATGCAGATACGTCTTCAGACTGTAGGGGGCAGAATAACGCGAAAGCTGCGTCCGGTCTGTCAACTCCAAAAAAGAAGAAGAAGAAGAACGCATTTACGTCACAATTATTTATTACGATCCATTTGTCAGTCAAGTTATTAGGTTGTCAGTTAGTTATAAGATGATACTCATACAAATACCACAACCACGGACATATTCAGCTGACAGTTACCACACACCACGGCTTATTGAAAAGTAAACCATAGCAAACGATCGCTTGTCCGCACCGGCCGGCTATTGACCGTACGTAAAATAAAAGTCAATGTTACGCAACAATGACTTCAGTAATCCATAATATGGGCCTAAACTAAGATAATACAATGGTTTTCATCATTTTTATATCTCTATTAACAGGGAAAATACTTAATTTGTAGCGTACTCGTTTAGCTGCTTTCGGCGCCATCTTTGTTATGTCAAAACACGCAATGCATTCTGGGTAGCCCTTGCTCCCAAGGGTGGTCTTGGAAAATCTCAATATTGAGGGCGATACCCTTAAACTTGCCCCTCAACTTAATTTTTCTGAGAATCGGAACAGCACTTGAGTGCGCATTTTTGAGATTGAGGGTTAAGATAGGAATTGGAATTCACCTTTGGTCACTGTCAATATTTAGTCTAATCCCATGATGTACGACTGCAGCGTTGTAGAATACACAGAACTGTGAAGGATAATGTGGCTGACCAATGGAGTGAGTCATCATAACCCACCTTCAAACCTTTCAACTGAGCTCTTTCCCACTGAATTGAGCGAGTGGACCATCGACACTGCAGGCTGCTGTTTGCTCACACACACACACACACACACACACACACACACACACACACACACACACACACACACACACGAGGCAGAAACACTTTTGTACTTTCAATCGGACGCATTTATTATTCAAAGGCTCCAGCATTAATTTACACTACCATACAATATACAAGCTGAGACCAGTGTGAGCACATCTCTAGAATTAGAAACCTGATTTCACACCTGGTGTATGGCTGGGTATTGATATTTCTGATTTTAATATCAGTAACTTGACTCCTTTAATGATTCCTGACTTCAACTTCCTGGTCATTATGACATCTTTTCACAAGCACCAGTCTGTCAAAACTCCTTTGGGGAATGAGCTCTTGTTGTGGCTTCCTTGCAAGCCTTGAGACAACCATTCACAAGCACTGTGGGATTTCAGCACACTGCATGCAAACTGCCCCACCCGACGTAGAAAAGATTTGCTTCGTTTCGCTTCTGAAATTTGATATTGAATGACAACACGCGTTCAATATGAGGTGACGCGGAGGGAGTTTAATACCCAGCTCTAATCTGGTGAAATCGCACGGCACCTGTGAGGCACTGGGGCCCCGTCTCAGCAGTCATGGATGACTCTACATCACCTTCTTATCAACCCTGTTTGTGGGGACTAACACGTTGTGTTAATGCCACCATGGTGTACACCAGAGAGTTTAAAGGTACAATATGTAGTATTTATGGGTTTATATAACCCAAAATCCACTTTTTTATACATATTATGTGCTCCTGCATTGTCTAGTCGCTGTATAATAGTTTTTGTTTCATTTTCGTAGTGTTTCAAAAAGTCATGTAAAATAACATGACCGCGGTTGCATTGCCACTGTTAGCAGCGAGACGCCATGTTTCTACCGGAGCCTGTAAGGACAAACGCGAGAGAACAAAACAAGCGTCTCTTTACTTGTAGCGGAAGTCCCGCCTCCTCTCTCTCCGCTTCGTCTGCTACGGCCGCGGTAGCTCGCCCTCTCCCTCGCCTCACGAACCTCATCTGCTGACACGGAGAAAGACGACGAGGACGACATTTGACCAGCTGCGGATACCGTAGCGCTCAGGGAAGGGAGGGGGTGAGCAGAGCAGCAGGTCTTTGTTGTAAATTTCAGCCTCTCCTCTAGATGGCACTATAAACTACTTATTTCCCCTTTAACTCACATTAACAGACGGCCCAATTGAACTCTGTACTTTGATTCATAATAACAGGGCTTTCAGTTCTCGTTGGATTTCATTCTGATCCATCCATCCATCCATCCATCTTCTACCACTTTATCCTCCACGTGAGGTTTGTGGGGGGTGTTGTGCCGATCTCAGCTGACATAAAGGCAGGGTCACACCCTGGACAGGTCGCCAGTCCATCACAGGGCCGACATACAGAGACAAACAACCATCCACTCTCACACTCAAATCCCCAAATCTGCATGTTTTTGGACAGTGGAAGGACCTTTGTTTGCAACCTAGCCATGAACCTGGGTCTTCTGATCCCTCCATCAACTACATATTTGTGTCTGTATTTGTCAAAGTCTGTTTTGCACTTTTAACACGTCCCCCCCCTTCCTCTCTCGCTGATCTGATAGAAGTCACAGTGAGCTCTGATTGGCTGCAACCGCACAGCCATGCTATAACAACATTAAGGCAGCATACGGTAGGTGACACAGCTGTATACCCAAAGGTGAAGCATATCCCCCTCAGTATTTGCATCATCTTCTGCTCTCCCTTTTTTTTCACGGCAAACACTTTTGACATTCTAAAGCCAGAGAAGCACAGATGTCAATATTAAAATGAGCGATGGCTGCATTTGCATTCAGCTGCTTGAGGTTCAGGATGAAAAAAAAAAAAAAACGCAGATACACATTAACATCCTTAAAGTCTTGAGAAAATTTATTTAAATAGAAATAACTTTCTGAAATTGCAGGCGAAAACAAATTGTGCAATTTTCGAACCACTTTTACAGCGCTGTCAGGGGAGATGGCAACATATTACCAATATATCAGGTATAATGGAGTATTGCACTGTCATTCTTGTATAATGTAAAACATACAAACATCAAGTGCGACTTAAAACAGGGGCAAAAAAACAGTTTTCTTAACCATCAAGGGCTAGTTCGGTTTTTATGCAGCCAATAGGGGGCCCCGACACTTGCAGCCTGAGGGCTGTTTTTACTGAAATGTGCAGTGACCAGCTGCCTCCAATGCATCTGTTTTTACTTAATTTGTATAGTTTTTTAAAGCTATTTACCATATTTTATTGTTCTTTACATTTATATTTTCACATACTTTTTAATTACAAGGTTTTTCCATGTTTTTTCATTAATTTCGGAAAAAATTATATATTTTGAACTCATACATTTTTGGTTGGTGTCAGATTATTTATAACATAATGGTGATGAACACTAGTTGGAAGGAATTTTTGCTTAGGGCCCCTACAGACTCTAGAATCGCCTCTGACTGAACACACAATAAGGCAAGAACACTGAACTATATGCATTAAATAAAGCAAAGCAATAAACAAAATGTCAATTATTTTTTTTATGTGGATTTATATATTTTAATAACACATTTCTCAAAATACAAACAGCCTTTCATTTCGTTAAATTACTCTGAGACTGTATTTCCTGAGCTGTCTTTTTGAGAAATTCAGCCCATCAGCATCTTTGTGACACATAAGACCCAGTAATTCAGCCTGAAACTCTAAACACGAGTGGCTTTTTCCTCTGACAAAACCAAATTAAATGCTGAGTTATCAATATTTACATATACAAATGATTACACCCTTTGCAAACCCCCTTCTGAAGCATTGAATCTCCCCAGCTCCCACAGGTGGAAGGAAACCTGTGTTGTAAATCACACACTACCCTTTGAAATCCCACTTTTTAACCTACTTTGAGACATTTGATGTCAGAAGGTAGAGATAATGATGATTATGATGATGATGATGATACTAAAATATAAAGGAACCAGTCTTCTTTGTAAAATGTTAATGCTAGGTTAGTTCTTCTCCTAAAATACATGGGTCTATGCATTATCAAGATTTAGTTTCCAGATATTTCTTCATCCATATGAAAGGACATAGGACATAAAAAAAATCAAAGTTATCACAAAGTGAACAGACCAAACAATCTCCAAATGCAAGACGCATATTTAATATCTCGAGGAATTGAGTTGTGCCGTTTTGAAAATAAAAACATTTCAGAAACCTGAACGAGGCTGAATAAATACAAATTGATGTGACTGAATGAAATCTGCCCTTGTTTTATTTCATTTGGTTTCAAGTAGATGTTGTTGTTGTTTTTTTCATTGTCTGGTGGAGAAATGCTACCCTGAGGCTATAAACACTGCTCTACACTCACAAAAACTCATTCATTTCTCACCAAAAACCTGAATAAAAGTATATTCACCCTGAAATCAAACAAAACACAGACGCACTCGGTCTTTAAATGCGACACGGGCACGACTGCCAAAGGTCACGGACTGAGCGTGGTCCTAATTTGTGTTCATATTAATGTGTGTGTGTGTGTGTGTGTGTGTGTGTGTGTGTGTGTGTGTGTGTGTGTGTGTGTGTGTGTGTGTGTGTGTGTGTGTGTGTGTGTGTGTGTGTGGCTGCTGATGCTGATTTATGATGGGGTTTGTGTGAATATCTGCATCCATCGACTCACACATCGATCTCACTTTACAGGAACACACCCCATCAGCAAAACATCACCCTGATAACGCCCCCCCCCCCCCCCCCGAAAATGCAGGCGGAATATTATTAGCGAGGCGCAGCGTGATTTTGATGAAGTTGTGATTGTCTGCAGGACGCCACCTGTTTGGACGAGGGCGGGACGTCCGTCACTAATGTTCGACAAACACGGCCATTATCATTGGTCCTCCTCGTCTTGTTTTCCTGGCATTAGGCTTCGAAATGTGTATCAGTTCCTTTAAAAAAAAAAAAAAAAAGCACAATCACATTTGCATTTCATACGTGGCTTTGGCTCACGGGAGAGTTTGCTCTCTCTGCAACACACCCTAAATGGCCCTTTTGCAGAAAAACAAATCCGGGAAACAATGGGTTTTGTGTTTTGCTTGTGACTATTAGAGCCCAGGGATTCGGTTTGGATGGCTGCGAAAACGGCTCCTCCATGTAGTTTATGCAGGGCTTTATGTCAGAGTTGATGTGTTTTTAACAACACCTGCTTTATCTCTCCAACTGCTTAATGTGTCTGAAGTGGACGTGTCGCACAACCGACTATTCACGTCACATGTCATTTCTAAAAAAAAAAAAAAAAGTGGTGCATTATCGCGCTGAGAAAATTGTGTCCGATTGTAGAATGAGTGGAAAGAGTGGGATTTATAGAGCCAGACACAAAGACAAAGAGATGTGGAGAGTTGGAGTTCAACGAATTCATTTGAAAGTCTGGAACATTCATCTTTGTGGCTCACACAAGGCTGAACCATCATCAGTTGTCATTATCGCCGACCACTCAGCCATTAACATAATGCAGTGCCCGTGGTTCAAATCTGTGAATTAGGGAGAAAAGATGACCTGATCAAGGTTTTTGCTTTGTCCTTTCAGGCCGAAGGTACTGCAGTGAAGATTTACAGCGGTGGAAAAGCACACGCAATTTTCATCATTCGGCTGAAGTGAGAGTCGTCCGGATGCTGCAAACTCCGACGACCTAAGTAGTCGCTAAGTAGAGTGGGTTAGCGAGTGCATTTACACAGTTGTTGAGCACATTTACTCTGACCACTAAAACATGTCATTCCTGTTGAGAGGCACAGAAAAATAGGGAAAGGTCGCAGCATCTGACTGAAAGATGCTGACTTCTCAAAGCATCATGCATTGAATGACTGGGTGAGAGAAGTGGTGAGATAACATTCAAGAGTGAAAATCCACATGAGTCACTCTGGATATTTAGCATCATGCATTATAAAGTCACCCTAAGGCCAAAGTAACTTTTCCCTACAAAGTCTTTTTCATTGCATCGAGAAATAAAACAGCTGCCAAAAAGTGAACCCTAACCCTAATCCTGGTCGAATAAGTGAGCATTACATTACATACAATCGCAGAATGACCCAAACCGGGAATGCAAGAGCAAGAGATGGGTGGGGCTATGAAATCACCATTTTCGTCGCCATCACCGGCAAAAGTATTATTTCTGTGCTCCCCCTAAAAAAGGTTCTGTATGGATAAAACGTTGATACGATAAAAAGAAAATTACTTTCGTGGATTTCTTCATTCACTCATTTATTGGAAAAGCCCACCCTGATCATGTTTTTTAGTCTTCCTTTATTTAATAAAAAACCTCTTAATATTATTTTTCAGTCTTCATTCAATCACATATTTGTGTCAAACTGATATTCGGTTATTTAACAATTTCTCACACATAGCCTCGTTCTTGAATGCATTTTTTCAGTCACAAAACTGAAAAAGTAATTTCAACAAATATTCGAAAAAAAAAAAAATCACGCATTTATTAATTTAGTTTCAAGGTGAGCTGCAGGTATAGAGCAAGATGGAAGTCTTTTACTCCTGAAGGCTGCACCTGCTTATGTATCCTCATCGAGTCAACACTGCTGGAACAGTGTGTCGATTTCTTTGGTAATAAAAAATGCCCAGAAGAAGACTGACTAAAAGACAAATTATTTTACCACTGATAATACTCTATTCTGAGCCACAAGGCTGTCCAGGATGAGCTCAAACAAGGGATGACATTAAACTGAAGACTGTTGACAGGTCAAGGGCATTTAGAAGCTGCTCGTTCATCTGAAGAGACGATGACAGAAGAGGAAAAGGCCACGGGAGACAATTTACACCGAGATGGTTCATCTCCATGGCGACTCCTTGGAGGCTGGCTTCGCTCCACGTTCGCCTCATGCACGTACACAGGTTAGCGAAGGCATTCCCACACGCTGGTTGAAGTTAAAGGCGCCATATGTAAGAATGTGGCCGAAAACGGTTACCACATTAAAATTCAAAATACTGAGGTCTTTTAGGTTTCGTTTTCGGACGTAACTGGCAACCCGTGGTTGCTCGGCAGCTGAGACTCTACTGACTGCAATGATTGATAGACGGTGGTGGCACCGCAGGCCAACACATGATTTCAAAACATAAACATGCAAATATGACTGTTGTTGTTGGTGAGTTCAGTTTGTTATATGAACATTATTCCTGAGTCTCTCTGATATTTAACAAGGGTTTTATGGCCAGTTACTTTAGCTTTATTACATAATGCACCTTTAACTTTAAATGCTGCCTTAACCTCTTTATTTAAAGTACTCATATTATACCCTATTTCTCCAAGTTAACGTAGTTCCCTGGTGTCCTAATGAACATGTCTGTGACATGCTTTGGTCAAAATACCTTAAGGATGAAGCACCACAGCAGTTCAATCACCCTGATAAAACGTCCCCGTTGAGAACGCTCGCTTTTGAGTGCCTGTCTCTTTAAATGCAAATGAGACACAGGAAACTACGTCAGCGTCACTGAGGCTCTGGCAGCTAACAGCAGTTAGCATTTGGAAAAGCCATCATTTGCCGACTCAATATAAAATGCATCCACTGGACACGTAAATCCTCTGAGGCTGGAAGTTTGTGTAGAACTCTGTGCTGCACTGTGCAGACAAGAGTAGAACACTTTGCAGACTTCCGCTCTTCCGGATACGATTGCCCCCTCGCGTTTTTTTTTAGGGACAAAGCCTTTACAGCCTGAAGTCTGATGCTGAATAAAGTTTGTTTTGGAACAGGTCAATCAAATCAAGGCTTCAACTCAACAGTACAAAAGATGCTTAAACTCAACCGGCTAAAGGAAATCCCAGGTTGATCTCTCACGTGGCATGAACAATGGATATGTGTACACGTTTCTGTTTTAAGGAAAAAGGTACCAAATTTGTACCTGAGGGTACCGGTCCAGTGACAAGCCGTTGTATCCCGAAATCTACAAGATTGTACCTTATTTTCTGAGAGTATAGAAAAAGCATTAAACGCTGTCTTTGTTTTTTACTCATAGTAGAATACGAAGAGTCACAGGACAGGAATGTGCACTCGAAGATGCCTCGTGATTCAGACTTTGCCTTCGCTGTAGAAACATCCTCCACATGAGTGGAAGCAAAACAAATAAATAAATAAAAATGCAGCTGTTGCATTCTTTAAAAGTTAAAACTATGAAGTGGCGTTACTTTTCCTCGGTTGTGGCAGTTCGGGGCAAACGCACAGTTTGTCATTGCAAATGAAGAGAAGAAAGAAAAAAAAAGCCTCCATTTTTGATGATTCAGCAGCTGGGGCACAATGAGGCGCGCCAGGATTTATAGTAGATTTGACACGTGGGAATAGGAGCAATACATTATGACAGTATACGAGACGGGTATTCCTCTCTTTAAAAGGGGCGCTCTTCAACTTCTTCTAAGGTGAATATAATGTCCTTGTGCAGCTGATCCCATGTGCCCATACCTTGAATGAAATGTCCTTGGTTACATCGTCACAGTGTCCTCGGAGAATCATTGTCCAGCAAACAGCAAGAAATGGTCCAGCGATATTATGGGAAAAGACATAGAGAACCAGCTGCAGCTACAGGTCAGAGTGACTGTGAGAAAGAGGCCGTCACCCATTTATATCCTCATTGTGTGGCTATGCCCTCACTATTATTGCCTTTTGTGACAACTCATACATCAACGGCTCTGTGGCCTTGAGTGTTTATGAGAGTGCCTCCGTTTTTTTTCTGTGCAAGTTTTACCTCACGTAAATTCTGTCTCCGTAAACTGCACACATTAACGGTGTCCAGCCGATGAAGCCTTACTACTTTGGTGATGCTGCGACTTTTCCTAAAATATTAAAATGAATTTCTCGATGACTCTTGGACGACCTTCAACTGGACTCTGAGTTTGGCGCAATTGCCACCATGTTTAAGAGGATATATGCAAAGTAGGCACAACAGCAACCTTCAGCAAGCTGTAGCAACATAGACTGAAACAGAAATGATTGGTCAACGTGAACATCATCTCTGCAAAGTTCGACTTTGACCAAGTGAAGCAGAACAAAATTAGAGAGGTTTTAGTACAGAAAGTACAGACGAGGTCTCATTTGTTTTTTCATGTATAATGGACTTCACTTTTATATCACTATTATTGTTCAATAAAAACAGTTAAAGGCTTTGTTTCAAAGCTCCTGCAGAATTATATGTATTTTCCATTCCATAAACGACCACAAGATGGCTCGATGTGTCTCTCTTTGTTGGCCAGCATCTCAGCGAGGGACGGTTCTATATGAATGATTGACACCTCTGTGTCTTCCTTACAGCCAATAGAAGGACTCTGCCATCTCCAAATGTTGATTGACAGCTTTGGTAGCCAATGAGAAGCAGCAGAACGCCTTAGGGTAATGCTTCCCCAAGGTTGGTTACGTTGGCCAGAGACACCGGGAATGTTTTGAGTGTAACACAGGAAGTCCGACTGACTAGAGAGCGCTTTGTTTTCACTGAAAAATCTATTTTTCACGGATAAACATCAAAGGTAAGAGCTTGTTTAACGTTGTAGTTCGGAGAACCAATTTCGTTTGCCTTTTTCTTTGGCTTTTATCGCTGCAATGCTTTGACGTCGACTGCTTTGATGTATACCGTCAGAAACAGCAGTTTCTCAACTTTCATTTGACTGTGTGTTGGATAAAGTTTCAAAGCATTGTTCAAAGCAGAGTGGGTTAACGCAGTGGTTCCGTACGAGGTTTGATATGTAATACGTTATGTACTTGTTATTTGGGCTGTGTTTGTCACATTTAAATTAGGCTTGTTTACTAATACAAAGAATCTCTCAGTGTCCCCCAATTGGGATATTCGGGGTTAAGTTAAAATAAAAGATGAGTCAGCCAGTATTTAGTGACTGAGCTGTTTTTTATACTTTCTTGGCAATCATTTTATCGCACTTTCCACTTTTTCGACCAGCAATTATATTATATATTATTACTTACTCAAAAATAATCATCCTCCCTTAAAAACAGGAGAGATATCCTCTCATCCCATTTGTCTTAGATGTTATCTGTTCCGTCTGTGTGTTATTTAACAAACATAACACACCAGACGTTACAGATGGCATGACAACTGAGGCACACTTTGTGAGCTACCAGATCTTCTTTATCCATATACATAAATTATAACTTGTGTTCATTATTGGCACAACTTCCGCTAAAGTGAGAATACTCAACTCGACTTTATTTATTTTATACGTTTAGGCAGTAGTCTGGGTACAAATCAGGTATAAATTGAAAAATAATAATAAGCTTGTCACGTATATATCCAATGAAACCCCCCCCCCCCCAAAAAAAAAAATGCAGTATATGCAATATACATATATACATATATATATATAAAATGCAATATATAATGAATCATGAATTTAACTCGACAACACTATGAAGACAAAAAAGCCAGAAGATCTAGAAATAAAATTATTATCACAAAAATTTACCAAGGGTCTGATCTGTGCCATAGTCCATATAACAGCATGTAAAGGAACCTTTAGCGGTGCATTTTGAATGGGAATCAAGTGAATGGAAAGAAAGTTGCTTGATAACCTTGCATTTTTTACTTTTTTTAAAATTATTATTTCAAAGAAGTGCAGTGAGCCTGAGGTAACAAAATGTCTACTTCATCATAAATGTTAACGCAACAGCATTTGCACTTGAGGAGAGCTCAGGTTGAGTTGCCTTGCCTCTGTATCAGGGCTGGGCAGATGAACAAAGCAGGCTGCAGCATTAGCACATGCGAAACAGTCTAAAACGATCCAGACAGTGGCAGAATTATTCCTCGCTGTCACTCAGAAGAGCTCAGCATCTTCATTTAAAAAAAAATAAATAAAAAAAATAATGGATAGTTTTCATACTGTATGAGCGAGTGACATCTGCCAGAGACCGAAGTTATTACTTGTCAGTTAACTTCAGCCCCGCATCTTTTCCCTCCAGTCGTAAATTATTAAAACAGAAGATGCAAAAAAAAAGAGATGAGCTTTCCCGAGGCTGCGGCCGCAAGAAATCAATATTGGCAATCAGTGTTAGATGTGAGGCGACAGCTGTATAGTAGAATAATCTGCGCACTCTCTCCCCAAGCATTTCATATAAAACTGACAAACTGCTTTTTTTCCCATCGCGCAGAATACCTTTACGGCATTACAGTATATGGGTTTGTTGGTTCACGTGCAGCAGGGGAGTGATGTGTGCACGCTTTGTATTCCACTGACATGGATGTGAGTTACAGGAAAAAAGTGGTGTAAAAGAAGCAAATCGAGTGTATTACATGCAATGATGCCAATAATGGCGTCCTGAAACAAGGAAGATAAGATAATACTTTATTAGTCCCACAATGGGGACATTTATGGTATCACAGCAGCAAAGATAGTAAAGGTAATAAATAAGAAACATGCATTTCTACATCTGTGAATGTACAATATAGAAAATATCGACTATTAAGCTTATGAAAAATAGAATAGACTATACAGTACATCTATCTATCTATCTATCTATCTATCTATCTATCTATCTATCTATCTATCTATCTATCTATCTATCTATCTATCTATCTATATAGCAAGTTGTGTCAGCATATCTCGCTGACCGTTAGTCAGATCGCCCTGAGACTTTGGATATGGGTTGAGCATGGCCCAAGGGTGTGCATCCTTGATTTTGAACTTTCTTGGAGGAATTTAAATTTTCGCTGATTTATCACGCTACACCAGTTAGGCAGCGGCTCATCAGCAGCAGCTGCGCTGTCTGAAGCAGGGGAGGTGGGAGTGAAGACGCTGTCCTCACGGTAGGTGAGACATTTTTACACGGTTTCACTGCAGAACATGGTGTTCACCAATACGCGAGCACATATTTATTTTGCATTAGCATGCTACCGTTTTGTGGCTTACTTGGCGAACCTGGCTAAC
This sequence comes from Microchirus variegatus, assembly GCF_963457635.1. Lineage (NCBI taxonomy): Eukaryota > Metazoa > Chordata > Actinopteri > Pleuronectiformes > Soleidae > Microchirus > Microchirus variegatus. The sequence goes on along the minus strand of NC_139808.1, from coordinate 7,704,371 downwards.
GTAATACAAACACTGTGCAGACCTCATTAGGCACAACGCAAATGTTTTCATTTTCGATTAGCATTAGCGTAGCTAGATGTTGTGACTGTCAGCCACGCCAGCCTTTACCTGCCTTATCATGCATTACCATAACTGAAAAATCTTCTTCAGCTCCCACTATAGGAATACATACTTCCTACGGGCACTGCTCCAAAACATTAAAGAACCAGGATATATAAAAAAAATGGGCTTAGTATTTACAGTGTAAAGAATTTATCTTTGTTTTTTTCTCGTTGTATAGTCAGTGACGAATGACCCTGTGACATCACCCATGCCTTCACTAAACTCTAGTTCTTTGCTGTCAGATCTCATTTTAAGGCACAGCTGTGCAGGTTTGACAAAAAAGTATACTGATGTTCACATGATGCAAGTTCTGTTTGAGAGACAAGTGGCGAGTAGGTTAACTCAAAAATCTCGCTTTTCACTTCTTTTATGACCCGGTGTCACGTCTATTCTCACTGCTTCAGTTTTGGAGGTGAGCGCACAGAAAAGAAGCCATGTATTTCAAGTGTTATGTGACTCCGTGAGGTGTAAAAAAAAAGAGATAAAGCCTGAAGTTACTCCAAACGTGATGGGAAGACAGAGAGAAGTGCTGAAGACAACAGAGACATAATCTCTTTGAAGGATGCGATAAAAGCCAGGCTGTGAGATGTATAATTCTGTGGAAAAATCATGGGCAGTGTCAAAAGCAGTTCAGCTGAGAACAAGAAGAGCGCGTTCTAAAATGCACTGTTTACTTTACGAGAACAAGCTCGTTCCCTGATGTCATTAAAGATATGTAAGAATAACATTATTAAAAAAATGGTATTTTGTGATAAGTTTCAACTTCATTTGAAATTCAAGCTGTCCTCACATCAGTTTGCATTAGTGGCACAAATAGGATTGTAATAGTTTTTCTTCTAATTGAGATTCATTACTGGTATTTTTACAGTTTTACAAAGACAGAGCATCTAATAGATGCTGAGTCATAACATTGTACATGGATGACAAAGGGAAACACACACATTGTTTGTCCGTATCATTATGGAGATGCGTGTGCGTGGATGAGCAAATGAGTTTCTAGGTTTGTAAGAGCCTGTAATCATTCCATTAAACTTGCTAATATGAAACTCATCTGTACATGTCTGAATAATCAGGTTTCTGAGGTGTTCAGCCACCGCTTGTGCTTCCTCTCTGGGTTTCTACTTCAGCTATGTGACGCGAGTACATCTTTCTTAAATGTTATTTTGACACGTGGAACTCGACTCGAGAGAAATCACGACTGAGAAGAGAAACACTATTTGTTAACTGTGTTTTCTGCTGCTGTGGGTGAACTTTACACAGGAGTTCACATTTGTTCAGGAGAACCGCTGTTTACGTAACTGGACCGGGTTTTTTTCAGAGATCTCGCTGAGCCCCGAGATTACAATAAAACACAGCGTTCTCAGCAGTGGCTGAACTGTTTGTTTAGAACCTTCAGGGCTTCATAAACAAGGTAATGATACGCAGATGCACACTAAAAAACAGCGTTAATTGGAACTTCCGGTCTAGGTCCGCTTTAATAAAAGGGGATGACAATGCTGTTGTTTCATCTTTTTCCAGGAGACTAAACACCTTGTCTAATTTAACTTCTCGTGACTGCAGGCATTCCATGTAGCTTTAACCCTCTAGTGACCACTGTTAACGTCCGTGTAGATAATCGTTCAGTCAAGTCATCGCCATCCACAACACAGTCGATCGGTAGCAGCTGGACACCAGAAAAACCCTAAGAACTAAAGACGTCTCTTTGATGAAACAAAACTTCGAGCCCAGATGCTACTGAATCAAAGTGTTCTGGATTCTGGTTCATCACGATACACGTTTTTGCAGCCAATTACAAATAAATCAGTGTCATAAGATGTTGTATTTTTTTATTGTCAGCTTCTCATATTGGAATGAATGTGCTGCACAGTCGTGATCATACTTCTGCTCACAGAGGAACCAATCTGCCAGCCAAAGCTGCTGGGTTTTTTTTTTTTAATGGAGGGAGCCTTTTTGAAGTCCAAAGTTGATATGACACTCACTTGGTCAATTTATTCCTTCAGCTGACTTGTCATTATCTCCGGTTGACCGCTCACTTATTTTTAATGGCTTTGAAAATAGGTTCTCTTAATTTCGTTTCTTCCCAAATGCATCTCGACATACCAAGTAGCAGACACTCACACAGACACACACACACACACTGTTTATTGACAAAGAAAAAAGAAAAAAAAACAGTTGCTGTGGTTGTATGGCAACAGAAGAGACAGTGGGACAGCTAAAAACGCACGAGAACAGCTGTCACTGAATAGTATTTTTAGAAAAGCACTGAGGCTGAATCTTATTGACAGGCTTGACAGTTCAATGGAACTGTGTAACAATGCTGTTCAGATGCACAGATACTGCCTCCGTTTCCTTTCTTCTGAATTTCTGTGACGTCTTCTCACTTATTAGCTAAGGATTTGGCATTAATAAACAAGTTCAACCCCAAATGAGAAATGAAGGTGGTTCACTGCGTGCCGGGTGGAAAATGCAGCACCTGGTTCTTCTGCGACGACGTGCTATTTGGGCTGATTGGTGTTCTGTGCTTGGACAGAACACCAATCAGGTGTGCTGACTGTCCATGGGAGAGTCAGTTCCACACTTTTAGCATTACTGCTTGGCTGATATTATAATACCTAGATCAGGCGTGTCCAAAATCACAATGTTGTACGGCCTGCAGCTCCTATTTTATAATGTATTATTCATGGCCGACCTGTGATAGACAAATTATATTATGTTATTATGTTATTTGACTCCACTTGTGAAAGAAAAGGCAGATTTTTGTTCCATATATTTTACTCATATGTGGCTTCGATTTGGTTACATTGCCATTTAAAAATGATAAACGTGACAATGAAAGTAAAAAAAATTATAAAACAGCGTTTGCATGTAACGTTTACTGTTAGAAAAAGGTTGAGGGACCATTGGCCCCCAGGAATCTTCACGTTATGAAATCTGGCCCTCGTTAAAAAAAAAAAAAAAGTCTGGACACCCCTGACGTAGATGTATGTAATAAAGTTGCAATTCAATTGATAAGTCTGATTATAAGAGGAATTAAATGCCTATGATCACCATATCCCATACTGACAAGGTATTTGGATTGTTTTCTAATATTTCCAGACATAAAGGAAGGCAACATTTATTGACCCATAAGCTTCATTCAGTCAGACAGAAAATATTACATTTTATAATAAAATATATTTTTTCAAAACAGGAAGCAAGACACAGGCAACATCATAAGACCCTGCTGAGGAAGACCACAGGAAGTGATCGCAACATGTCAAGGTATTCATAAAACCTACTGAACAAAACTTAAGCTCAGTGTCAAAAATATAAATATATTTTATTTTTTTCCCAAAGTATGAATGGCTTCAGGGAAATGAGATGAGATGTAGCATTTGGAAAAGTGATCATTTGCAGGCTCTAGCAGGCACATTTACCATCATATATAACATGTATCCATGTGTAGGACTGTGGAGCCAATAATAGAACTTTTTGCGGACTTTCGGTTTTCGGATACCGTTGCGTTACGGACAAAGCGGAATTCCAGGAATTTAGCGCATTGTGACGTCCCAATGAGCGCGGAAGTCAACATCGCGTGTTTCATCTCCTGTACTTAGACTGAGGAGGACCACAAAAACATGAGGGAGTCTTTTGTCATACTTTAGGTCCCAAATATAAGGATTTAAATGATTAAAAAGTTGATTATGCATTATATGTCCCCTTCAATGCAAGTTGCAAAAAATGCCGACTCAAACAATGTAATGTGCAATAGTGAGAGGTTCATCGTAAAAAAAACAGACGAGAGCTCAAATCCCAGGAAAACCAGAGCGGCTTGCTTATAGTATGGTTGCTGTAATCATTTAGCGATTGAGAGACTCTGCATTCAGTGCGCAAAACTCCCCAATTCACTGATCACATATTAAATTTACAGCACAAGTAATTGGCCATTTCCTGGACCTCTCGTGCGTGACATAAAGGCTGGAAAAGCTGTGCCAGTTAAACACAAAATGCTCCGTCAAACCGTGGCAGTTATCAATGATTCATGTCATCGCAGCCGGAGTGTGAATAACACTCTGGTTGTTGTGCTGCTCACTAATACTGATGCTGGTTAAAAGTGAAGCTACTCTAGATTATAGCAAATGTTTATCATACACCACAGACCAATATCTAGACTTGTCATGAAGCAAAGAGCAGGATACATACAGGATTATATAGTAAATATAAATGTGGTCACCTGTTGTGGCAGTCTGGGGCTTTTTGTTCACCTTATTTTTAAACAACTTCAAGGCTTAAAACCCACCTACCCTGGAGATAATTAGTGCATCACACAAAGGCACGAGAGCGGGAAGTCAAGAAACCTTTATGGTAAATGAGATGCAGTGATGAAAACAAACTCACAGTCTTACAGAGTCAAATGAAGTTCACGCGGAGAGGCGGCAACTTGTTTTTCCTACTCAGTTTTACGACGCCATCGCCAGAATGCCAAACATAATCGCAGTAGTGAGGGAAGTAACTGCATGCGCTCATACGAGAATAACAAGCTTCCGGGATTGTTTCTTATCCTGTGAGGACACAGCGAGGTCAGCGTAGCCTTGAGATGTCACGAGTAATTGGCATCCAGAGCTTGTTGATTCACTTCAATAGACGCGCGTCAAAGTTGACGTGGTCAAGAATGGAGCTGCGATCTCTTTCCGACGTAGGATATTGATTCTGAAAGGAGCCTGTCACGGAGGTCCTGTGTCTGGCAGAATTGTAATCTTTGAAACACTCGTGGTGCTTTGTTTTTCTTGCTATTGCCACACTGTTTTTCTGCACTGACAGCAACGTATGAACATGGAGTGATTTGTTTACTGGAATAGAGCTGCAACTAACGATTACTTTCGTAATCGAGTAATCTGTCGATTATTGTCTCGATGAATTTGGTCCATAAAATGTCAGAAAATGTTGATCAGTGTTTGTCAAACATGGAAATGATGATGTTCTCGAATGTCTTGTTTTGTCCGCAATATTTATATATATAACATGTAGCCACTGGAGAGATAAATCCTCTGAAGCTGGAAGTTTGTGTAGAACTCTGTGCTGCACTGTGGAGCCAAGAATAGAACTTTTGGCGGACTTCCGGTTTTCGGAAGTAAAATGTCAGAAAATGTCGATCAGTGTTTGTCAAACCTGGAAATGAGGATGTTCTCGAATGTCTTGTTTTGTCCACAAACCAAAGTGATTCAGTTTTAATGATTTCTTTGTTATGTGGAGCAAAGAAACAAAGAAAATATTCACATTTAAGAAGCTGAAACAAACAAAAATCTTGTTTTAATAACGAAAAAAGATTCAAACCGATGATCAAAATAGTTGACGATTAATTTAGTAATCAATTAATAATCGATTAATCGTTTCAGCTCTATACTGACATTAATTTCTAACTCAGAATGTGCGTTTACTTGATCATGGGAATAGGGATACACCACTTTTTTTCCAGATCGAGTAAAAACTCAAGCACTTGCATTTTACTACTTGCTGATACTGAATACAGATATATAAATATGCCACTTCAGTACCAATAAACACACATTTACGATGCATGAGAGAAATTAGGATTACTCAAAGTAAATAAGAGTCTGAAAGAGTCTGTTATAAAATACTTTTCAGCGGCGGCGCCTCAGGGCGTGCTGGAGAGGATGTGTGTGTGGGTATGAATACTAATTCCAACACTTAAGTTTTGGACCGATAGTTAATATTGGTATCGGTGTTGGTGTGTGATGGATTGAATTGTCTTGTTTTTATGTTTAAAATGCAATTTTTAATACTTGTAGTGTTAACCGTAGTTGTAATTACCTGATGGCAACAGTAGGGGGAGCGTAGAGCTGTTGAGCAAACCTTACGCTGCACGTGACGTCACTTCGTTCTCTCAGTTACTGAGACCCATGATCTGAGGAAAGGGTGTGTCCGTGCGTCCTTCACTCATTTACTCCCCTTTTCAGGTATGAGTCCCTCATAATAAGAGCTGTTGTTTACTACAGTGTTATTTCAACGTGTAGACGTTATCAGGAGACTATTTGTAACGCAGTGTGTCTGCGTGTTGTGATGTAATCAAGTTAATTACCTGACGACGAGTCAACGAGCCACATGAGCTAACGTGTTGCGATGCTAGCTGCACTGCACTCGTTTATGCTACTCCGTAGCTGTGGGAAACTGTTTACTGTTGTTGTATGTAATGTTAGGCCGTTGTGTATTCAACATACTGATGGATGATGGATGATGGATTTACTGAGTGAGTTGGAGTGTTAACATTGTAAGGTTTAAAGCTGCTGTATTTAATTTTTAATAAATTTGTATGCATTATTTCATTTCAAATGAGTCACTTACATTTACTGAGCTTTACTATGCTTTATCTTGCCATTCAGAGTTGAAATGAGTAATGTTAATAATAAATATGTAATGCTCAGTGTAATGTAAAGTAATTCGTTACTACTTATGTAAATTGTAATGAGATTACTTTACTAGTTACTGGATTTGAAAAGTAACTTCACTACTTATTACTTTACTTTCCCCTTTCTCAATTTACCGTGTTGATATATGGACAAACATCACTTAGCCTGCCCACATAGTGTTCATTGTATAATGTATACATAATGGCATGTAAAACCATATGATCCAACGCAGACTGGATAATTTCTCTATGCGCAGTTATATCCCCACATCCATATATTATGACGCACACATAATGATTTTTACGACGATGATCGAGTACAGTCGCGATGAAATACAGGGGATCACAGTAGATCTTAGTAAAACGTGTTGACAGATTCTCAAGAGCGCACTTTTCATTGTTTTCACTCCGTGGTCTCAATATTTGTGTAGAAATGCTTTAGCGCTGTAATCAAGGGAATAACAGATGAGCTGATCTCTTTAGATAACTGCTCAAAGAGTTCGCGGGGAGTTCATAATCTGCGCTGTTTGCAGCCAAGTTTTGCTTTTGCGCAAAGAGACTTTCCAGTGTACTCGCATGTTGTTGGAATCGTTTTACTGGTGTTCCAAACTGATGTTGGACAGACTCTATAAGCGGGTATATACAGGCGCGTGCTTGCTACAGTTTTTGTGTGCATCATCACAACATTGTTTTGGGGGAAACGTGAGGAAAATATAGGGTGTCTCTACGTCCTGCCTAAAAGTAGGGCATCTAATTTCTTATAATTTTCAGTACAGGGCATCCCCAGGACGCTACCCAAAAAAGTAATATCGTTACTGTTATCCGTTAATTTGTAACTCGTTACCCCCAACACTGGTTATGTTGATGCACATTTTCGCTGGTAATATTATAATCAACAGAATCTACTGGCGCTTGTTTATGTTTGGAGTCATGTTGAATATGGGAAATGGTACATATTGTGATATTGTACTGACATGTTGTTGTTGTATTGATTATTATTTCAGTTATTAACACCCATGATCTGAGGAAAGTGTGTGTCAGTGGATCCTTTACTCATTACTCCCCTTTTCAGGGCTTTTACAGGTGTATCCCTTGATGGGAGACATCAACCACTCACAGGGCAGTTTAGAGACAGATGGCAATTAAGGCAAATAAAAAAATATATATCATATAAATATCAGCTGAGCCTTTCAGAGACAAGGAGATTGTCTCGTGACATCTGTTGTTTATGAAGCAAGTACATCCCAAGACACAGAAGCTCCTTTCCAAACACTAGTATTTTGTAACGTGGGGATGGAAATCAACGACTAATTATGTTTCTTGTGATTCTGCCCACGACAGGTTTAGCCAACACAGGTAAAATACTGGTAAACAAGTTTGTTGACAAGTACACAAATCGGCTACCAGTGTCTTAGTTTCATTCTGATAATATTGCAGTTTTCACAGCACAGCAGTTATGTTGTACTGCCACTGGCGACTGCTGTTTTTAGAGCAGTGAAAAGGTGATTTGAAAGTGTAGCTGGATTACGTGGACGGTGCTGTTACTACTTAGAATTGCAACAATTTTTTTTTTTTTACATTTGTAGTTAATTGTTCTGTCTGCGATTTCATACAAAATAAAACCGCCCCCCCCCCGCAGTATAATTTCCAATGGACCAAGGTGAAATAAAACAGAGTTATGTGTTAACCTTACCCTGTTATGTACTGACACGAGCACATTCTCTATAGAAGCTGCACTTCAATCAAGCCGCTGGTTTACAGTCGTATTAATCTCCCCTGTCACGTTGAGCAGAAAATCGGAGCGACACATCTGTTTCATTTCCACTCTCCGCTACTTTTTTTTTTTCACTTTTCACTGCCTCTTGTGTTGTATATCAGTGGCACTGTTCGCTCCATGCTCGGGGCTCACTTATATAAAATAAATCTACTACTGAGTTCCAATCATTCACTTTTGACTCCTTATAATTGTATTTGGGCCAAATTGGATGAGCATATAGCACTGATCCCAGCTTGTCTGTTTTCCTTTCATCAAACCACAAAAAGATTCATAGTCTCACAACATCTGATCATGATCATTTCAAAAACACTGTTTTATTTCTGCAGGGCACTGCATAATTAATACTAATAATTATCATCAGTAGAGAGTTGGTTACATAAACAACCACAGTGCACTTTCTACCACATGTCTGCCTCCCCCCTGTGACTGTTTGTGAATATGCGTCTCTATTAGGGCAGAGTCACACATTATTGATTGCTTCCACTGTCCGGTCTGAAAGAGCTCAGTGTGGTTAATGGATCTCATAACTCAGTTCATGAATGAAAGGCAGCAGCATCATCCCTTTCAATTCATAATCCCAGGGCACAAGAAAAAAAACACTTGATTCAAATAAACTTAAGAAAACCCTACATTTGACAACATCTGCTGAAAAAACTGGCAGATGAGATTGCCAGTTTTAGATAGAACTACTGCTGATGTTATGGTAAATGTTGTTTATTTTTTCACATTCTACCGTATAAATAACACTTGTTTTCATTGAAAGTAACAATGTTTTGCCATATATTTTCGTGAAAATACTGTATAGGTAAAGGATTTTACCTTTGGGTATTTTTACGTATTAACACAATGGTTAATAGGTTTAACAGTAATAAAACATATGTTTTTACAAAGAAAAACAGCAAAAGATACAGTTTTGGCTCTTGAAATATTACGGTATTTTTACGTAATTAACACAATGGTTAATAAGTTTAACAGTAATGTATTTTTTTTACAAAAATCGCCCTGCAAAAGACATAGTTTTAGCTCTTATAAATATTAAGGGATATTTTCATAGTTACTACAGTGCAAGAAGATTTAACAGTACATTAATGTAATTTTTACAGGAAGAAATATGCAAAAATTACTGTTTTGGAAAATATATATATATTTACGGTACTTCACTGTTACAAAAACTGTTTACGATCTTTTCTGTCATGGTTTGACAATTTTTTTTTACAGTGTGTAGCTGCATATAAATTGATATTTAAAAGGGAGACACGATATCCTAGAGCTGCATTTGAAAACGGTGTTATTTACTATGTCAGGTGGGCATATGCACCCGCAGGCTGAAGCGTGTATACAGTATAGTAACACTTGGTTGTTATGACACCGGCGTCACCTTTTCTCTGTTTTATGCAGTTTATTTGTGACGATGACGATGTCGTGCCACTACAGTTCCCCCTATATCTATATTCTTCACCTTGTGATGAAGGTTATTAGTACAATTTTCTTTACCTTTTCTCTGAGCCAAACACTTGAAAGCTGCATAGTGAGATAAGGGCGAGGTATCTAAAAATAACCGTCTCATTCGAGGTATAAAGCATGTCAAGATTCTCATTTGTGTCCCGATAGAAACATCTAGAGACAGCATGTCGGAAAGTGTACTAGACAGTGTCACGTCTTCTCTCTTCCTCGCTGCCTTTGATATACACTAACTTTTTTGATTTCCTTTGATCCTTCTTCCTTAAACTTGCCTGTCTTCCTTTCTTTTTCTACCTTTTATTACCTGCCCCTTCTCATTTGTGTCCCGTGTCACACTGCTGACTTGTTTTTACACAGTCAAATTAAAAACTCTCCGCTCATCTTCCACACATTTGTCCTTCTTGACTTACTCTTCACCTCCGTTTCACATCATCTCCAAACATTTCCCCTCACTGTGTTTGACTGCAGCCTGCCAAATTTAATCACATACACATTTAATCACATGCCAGCACTTATATCTTCTCTGTGCTCCCTGAGTTGCAGAACTACGTTACTGCTTTCTCTCAGGTCGAGTGCCTACGGTGAACAGAGGATGCTTGGGAAACCTGTCACAGGCAATTTGAATTAACCGTAAAGCAGGGAAACAAGAGCAATTTATGACTTTACATTGCTGAAGACAACAGCCTTCGAAATGCTACTCAAAGGGGAGTTTATGAGGTAGTTTTTGTTTCTCTAACATAATTGCCATCGCACGCAGCAGATCTTTCTCTTATGATCTAAGGTAAAAGCAGAAAACATACTTTAAAAGTAGTATAATGGGGTAGTTATACAGCTAAGTGCACATTCCACTGTCTGAATGCTGCTGTGTGTTTTGTTAGGTTCATACTATGTGACCTGAAAAATTGAAAAATAGTGATTATACGTCACTGACAAAAGGAGAATCCTCAACAATGAATGTTTGAAAAGACAGAGAGAGAGAGGGATGAAAGAGAGAGAGTGAAGTGACAGAGCAAACCAAGAGTGAAGAGCTTGGCCTTTTCAAACTGAATCACTCTAAGTCAGGGGTCACCAACGTGGTGCCCGCGGGCACCTGGTAGCCCGCGGGCAGCCAATACGGTGCCCGCGGGCTCACTCCACTTCACCTCACTTGCATGTATCCGTATGATCGCTCAGTAAAATATCTTTGATATTGTTTATAAAAACTGGTTATCGTTAGGAGTAAGCACTGGAATGAATGTGTATGCAGTTGAATGCATAATATTAATCATTTAAATGGTAAACAAAAAAAAAATGTTAATGTGGTAGCCCTCCATATTATTCTTTACCCTTAAGGTAGCTCTCTGTCTCAAAAAGGTTGGTGACCCCTGCTCTAAGTTATTATTATACTTGTGGTGTGAAACATCAGCTGTTTTATCTGAGGAAAAATTTAACAAAATATGCACAATCGTACAATTTCACAGGTACGATTACTTAAATTTGAGCACCCACCAATAAACAACTTTTATTTGCCTCACTTTGACTTTGAACAAAGTGCAACCTTAAATACTATTGCCACATTTTACCTTCCCCTCCAAAAGTGAGCGAGGCCAATTCCTTTATTTTTGCAGCAACAGATGAATACTAATGAGGCAAGATTCAACTTAGATTTGCAGGTTTGTGCGTCAACAACTTAAGAAGATAACCTTGTTTGTAATGGAACTTTTAGGTGAGCAAACGTACAAGAGCAGATAGACTTGAATTAGATTTCAATGAATAGCAGTTAAAATGAACTGTGTTGTGCATTGTGTTGGTTCTTTTGGTGTTTTTTTTCAAATTACTTGCAGTGTTTCCCACAGACCAGCCTGCAATTTGTGGCGGTGGAGAGCGAGCGCAACCCTGTTTTAGTTTACATGACAATCTGACAATGGATCATACACTCTTAAGCCGGATTTCCACTGGACGCGGAACGGCCGCGGAATGGCTTCGGCGCGGTTCTGCCCAGCGTCAATCCCCACCGGGCGTGTACCAGCGGTATTCACGGAAGATCGCACGATAATCTCGACCTGGCAGCACTGGTCACGACGTAATGTTGATTGTAAAGTTGTGACAGGCTATATGAGCTGCGTATTGTGTTTTATTTTGAAAGGGGGGCGGAAATGTTTTACTTTGATTCTGTGTCGCTTTTCCTGTCTGGTGCGAACTGCTCTTTTGCAATTTAAGAGGTTCAGCAGCGGCAACGTAAAAAATAGAACTGCTACCTATCGATAGCGCTGCGGCGCGGCGAGCTGCTTCTGGGACGCTGCTGAGACCCTCCCCAGTGGAAATCCAGGGTTAGAAATACGGGTTCCAAGGGCTGAGGTTCTACCTTGAACCATTTGCTTCTGAAAAACCCTTTCCAGAAGAAAGGGTTTTTCAAGGGTTCTTGGTAATACTAATTGTTCCAGTAAGAACCATTTTGATCCAGAGAACCATTTAAAACCCCTATCCTGAATAAAGGGTTTTAAAAGGGCTCTTGGTGGAACCCTCCAAAAGGACTCATTTCCACCATCTTAATGCCATGTAGCAGATGCCATTAAATACCACTGCTTACTTTAATTAAAAGTAAAGTAATGTCAAACAGTCAAATTATCCTTGTAAATGTCACTGTTTTTGGATCTGTGTAGCTTCCTTCATCAAGCACAATTTGCAGCCAAAACAGGCAGATGTTTTAGACAGAGGTCTGCAGCACCAGCCAGCACTTAATAGCAGTGTCTTAAAGTTACTTAAATATTTTGAGCAGAGGCTCATTTGGCAGCCAACGAGACAGATTTTCTCTTCCGACGAGAACAAGATCTAAAAGAATGCAAGTTGGCTCGAAACAGAACAGCTGTAGCATGATAGCTTACTTGATGCTACTGCTTGGAAACATATTTTGTCTTGTGTGTGTGTGTGTGTGTGCTTACACGATCTCAATGTCAACTGTCAATGAGCAGCTTCATGCACTGTCCTAAACAAACAAGAAGACAATCATTACTGCCTTATATCACCGCACCTGTCAATCGTGAGGACTGGTTGTTCTCTGGCGGTGAACAAAACTGCTTGTCAAACCATGTCAGAGACAAAAAGACTGACACTGGATCCAAATTACCACACTAGGCGAGGCATGGTGAAAACTGTCAGGTCATAACAGAGTGGCGAGTGACAGGATAAATGTTTATAAATGGGGGACAATGGTGCACATTTTGAGACATTCTCTTCTGAAGGACGTCCATTGTGGTGCATTCATGGAAATACAAGTTTAAAACCCTGTGGCTTGTCAATGTGACGGCAAATTTAACGGTCAGATCTGTGATTGGTATACATATTGTCTACCTTTTGTAGTGCTGCTGCTCAACCGTGAAAGATGGACTGATGGGTCTGATGCTGTTGAGATGCAGGAGGACTTTCAAAAGAAACAGCAAGTGCAGCACTGAACATTTAGTGCTTTAAAACCAGATGTCAGCAAATGAACATGTATGTACAACCATTTACCATTTACATGTTTCACTGGAATAACCCGGAATAAAAAAAGTGGAATAGCAACACAAACAAAAAGGTCTTTAAACATTCTAGACTCCATTGTCCTTTACAAGCTATTCTTAAACTAGTTTAGGTGTTAAATGAGCCGAAGCTAAATTCAATGCCTCAGTTATCATAAGAAAGGTGTCTATAAAATATCCTTCTGTTGGTAAATTGGCTCCGAGAGCATCTCTGCTCAGTAAAAGCAGGAATATTTCTAATTTCATATAAGCAGCATTCATTTTGACCCCACGGGTTCAGCTCAAAAAAGCCCATTAAGTCTCAAACTGCTATAGCAAACCACCACAGTGTGTAACCTCGGATGATTTGTGTGGAAAAAAAAAAAAACCTTCCCACTTACAAACTATGCAGAATCCTGGTTCTCTTTCAGCTCGACACAGAGATCCTGAATTATATATAAATGTATTCTTTATTTAACCAGGTAAGAAAAATCTCTTTGAGATTAAAATCTCTTTTTTTCAAGAGAGACCCAGCATACTATTCAACCAGCACTAAGGTATAGACATGCCAAAATGTTGGATGAATAGATTCTAGCTTAGTAGCTCACAAGCTAACTAGCAAGAAAGATAGATTCTAGCTTAGTAGCTTGCAAGCTAACTACCATACTAGATAGATAGATAGATAGATAGATAGATAGATAGATAGATAGATAGATAGATAGATAGATAGATAGATAGATAGATAGATAGATAGATAGATAAGCTAACTAGCAATAAAGATAGATTCTAGCTTGGTAGCTTGCAAGCTAACTAGATAGATAGATAGATAGATAGATAGATAGATAGATAGATAGATAGATAGATAGATAGATAGATAGATAGATAGATAGATAAGCTAACTAGCAATAAAGATAGATTCTAGCTTGGTAGCTTGCAAGCTAACTAGCTAGATAGATAGATAGATAGATAGATAGATAGATAGATAGATAGATAGATAGATAGATAGATAGATAGATAGATAGATAGATAGAACTTTTCAAATCTAATCACATTTCTCAAACAATCCACCATCCAATCATAGCTCTTGCACAAAAGAGCGTTTTCAAATCAGCTAAGAATCAGTCCTGCCCGTTGTCGGCTGAAGCTGAAGCAACAGTTGGCCAACGAAAGTTTCATTTTCTAACTCCTTTCTTTCGTGTTTAAGTCAAACCAGCAGCGCATTGTTTCCGTGAACCTGTGGTCACGAATCCTCTGACCCCACACTTCCTGCCTTTGGCCCCTAGGCCCAGTCCACTTTGTCTAACAGAAATGTTGAGCAGCCACAGAGGGAAGTGAGCTAAAAGTCTCTCTGAACAAAGTCACTGATTATATATAGCCTCTGATTAAGGCAGGGACGGGAACATGACCTACATACATAACAACATTTTCTCTCACTTTCTGATACAGAACAAGCCACCGTCCAGGACCGGGGACTCTACAACTGGGAGCACCACTCTAATTATAAAACCAGAGTCAGATTTTGATGCACACCTCATTAATATTTCTCTCATTATTGGGTTAATGTTTTACAGACGTGGGAGACCTGGGAGAGACGTGGCGTGCCACTGAACCATCCAGCGCACCTGTCGCACAGGTAAAAATGGCTGCTTTCATCCACCGTGCCTGCGCAGTGTATCAGCTTATATTTGAAACGGATAATTCCCTTTCACATACAGGGCCTGTGTTCTCAAAATAGCTGTTCCCCTAGGAAACTCATGGGGGATGTGGGGAAGAGTAGGCGAGAGAAAGCTAGTTAGGGCGAGAAAGCAAGAGGGGTTTCTCCTTCTCATCAATCTTTGAATCTTGTCCCACTGAAGCCAATGACCGTGTATCCGGCACAGTACCAGCAGCCACGGGGAGCAAACCTCGCTGAGATTCAATCCAGATCCTTTTATCAGCCATCTGAGGTTGATTTAACACCTATGTTCCTGGACAGTGAAAGCAGCTGATTATTCCGCCAGCCAGTCTCTTTTCCCCCCCTCATCTCCCTCAGCTCCAGCCCATTACCCAGGACTGCTGCGCTGTCTGGGCTCACACAGACACAGAGCGGATGCAGAGAGGCAGATCATAATGGTAAGACAAGATCAAAGAAAATGGTGTGTGTGTGTGCTTGTATTTATATCTCTGTTAGGTCCAAAAAACATCTTTGCAAGGACATTTTGGTAAGGCCTCATAACTTTAAAGGGCTTTTTCAACGTTAAGAACTGGTTTTAGGGTTAGGGTTACAGTTGGGTTTAGGTTAAGGGTTAGGGAATGCATTATGTTTATGATGTGTCCTCGCTAAGACATAAAAACAAGCTTGTGTGTGCGTGCATATGAAAAGGATGCAAAGATATGAAAACCTTACTGAACCATAACATCACAGTAAAGTCCATGTATTTATTGCCATATTGTAATAGAAACATATCTCTGATTTGCTAATGAAGTCCACGTGCGTCAAGTTCAAACTTGACCCTTTCAAATTCAAAATATATAGCCTATAAGTGCTAGTAAGTAGTTATCAAGTTGTCCAACAGAGGGCAATGTGAGCACAGCATGGCCTGCTTCTGTGCCACCTCTGCTCATCAGAAGAAGAATCCAGTGACAACGTTCTGCTCTTAAATCAAAAACTTAAATGTCCTCCCAAGCAAAGAATCACAACACTTAAGTTTTTAGGAAAAAAAAAAGGAATGAGAAGTTTTTCTGATTCTACACCATAAATGACGTAAAGTAACAAACAAATCTGTGGACTCAGCTAGCTTAGCTGTTGAGCTAACAGGTTTAGCTTCACAACAAAGTGCGTATTTACCCAGCAAACATAAATCATTTATGACAAATGAACTTTAAGTGCAAATACTGAAATGTTAAGCCTGTATGCTGACTGTTGACACCTAATTCTTACCCATAAAATGTCACAATATTGCTATTTTTTACTGTATATTACCTAGCTACTTGGGCCGATGAAACAAAAATAACACATCATTTTGGCGCATAAGATTTTCTTAAAATCAATCGTACATATTTCACAGCAATTTAAAACTTAATTACAAAACTGAAAATAAATTAAAACATTTCATTAATATATATCAGATGAGCTTTCACGGCCCACCTGCAGTATCGTCAGCCAACAATTAATATTTAAACTTTGTTTTCCACTGTGGTTATCTAGTTTCTGACTGCATATTTTAGCACACTGCCTCTGTTTAAAGTATGATTTAGGTTTGGTCTAATATCTGCTATGACTGGGGTTACACTTTCAAAACACAGCATAATGTCTTCTAGTGTTTTGTATTATGCAAGTATATATTTGTAGAAAGAGATTTGATTTGCATAGGAAATGAATATAGAACATTATTGTGTGGCGAGCCAGAGAGTATTTCAATGTCTTGTTTACCATCTGATGATGAAGGCTTGCAGCTTTTTTTCAAATGGAAATAAAAAACTGACATTCAGTTGAAACTGGAGAGGGCCAGTTGTTTTATGTCAGTTAAATTGGAATAGTCATTACACAAAGCCACCCACACACACACACAAACGCACACATGCACAGTCCAGCCTGCACATAGTGAAGTGAAGTGTGACTAGTTTTTAAAAAACTGACTAGAAAAGCTCAGTTTGATATGATACATGTAAGATACAGATATATATCTTGTTTAATCTTCAGTAGTTTTGACAGATATTAACATTATTCACCCTGGTTACTTCACCACCTACGCAACAGACATTGTACCTGAGTCTATTTCTGTATGTTTTTCTTTTTACATATACATTTTTGGCTCATCAGTTTAAAAAAAATAAAAAAATAAAAAAAAACTTAAATAAATGACATTACAGAACGATTCTGTCTGATTAAAACCTACCATGTAATAACACGTTATACATGTTTTAGACGGACACAATTTAGAAATTCTTAATGGATATAATACAAATTTAGGTACATCATACAGTTTTTGATGAACAAAAACACAATTGTATCCCTTGAAAATTAGTTTTTTATTGAAAAAATACTGAAAAAAAAAAAAAATGATGGTTGGAGCCTTGAACCATGTATCAGTTGATAGTTCTTTTGATTACAAATGATTGTCCTGATCACTATTATTGCGTTGGATATACTAGCTGCACACAAACTCATTGCTAAAGGTTTCGCCATTTAAATAAAGCTTTCACCTTGACATTTTCATCCTTTTGTACGTGTGGTACGAAAGGTTCTCGAATAAAAAACACACAAGCACTGCAGTGCAGGTAAGGTCCGCCAGCTTTTTCAACGCTGGCTCAATAGAAAGAACAGATCTATTCTGGTGCAAAGATCCACGTCTGAATTTTAATGTGACTTCAGCCTCCTGATATATGAAAAAAGACAAAAGTCTGACCTGAACCTATAACAGTTTATGTTTTGGAAATAAGATAATATGGTGTTTGGCACAGAGCCAGTTCTTGAGTTGGAATGCTCTTGTAATTGCAGATGTGAGGTAGGTTCAGTGTGAATTTTGAATGTTAATGGTTCTTTGTCTCTGTCGATCATATAGGAGGGCTGGTGATTTATCTACCTGACCTTTTGCCCAGTGTCAGCTACGCCTGGCTCCTGCTCCACCTGTGACCATCTAAGGATAAGTGCTATCGTTATAGGATGGATGGTTGTGAATTAACCTGAGGACTGAAGGGCTCAGGTCACTCCTCAACAAACGTTGTAATGTAACGAGGTACAAATACTTTGTTACTGTACTGAAGTACAACATTCACATATCTGAACTTTACTTTATTTGTATTTTTAAAGCAACATTGACTTTTACTCCACTACATTTCCCCTAGCTATCTTTGTTACTCGTGACTACTAAATAAAATAAGAAGAAGAAGAAGAAATGGTAGTGGTCTGTATTTTCTAGTCTTCAGCTGTTTTACACTACATTTCTGTCATTCAGCCATTCACACATCTTTCATAACCATTCACACGCTGTGTCTTGTTTGTCAGCAAGGGTCTTGCTCAAGGACACATAATAGACTTGCAGAGCCAGGAATTGAACCCACAACCTTCCAGTTGAAAGACCATTGGGCTTACTCCTCACCTCATTTTATATCAGAAAAGTACATTGTGATACTTAAGTACAGTAAATATCATATACTTTAGGACTTTGACTGATGTAATATTATGAAAAAAGGTGACTTCGACTTCTACCAAAGTCATTTTCTGGTAAGAAACTGTCAACAAGTAAACTAGACACTAAAACACTAGAACTAGACAAAGGTCAAGTTTACACATAATATTGTTTCAAATGATATTTTATTCAGCATTGTTTTGACATTTAGATTCTCATTTAAAGCTATAAAGGCCAGCTTTACATTTTCTCTCATTCTATCCCAAAGTTCATTATATAATTATGGATTTTAGCTCTGGTTGGTAATTTAAATCAATAACAACTTTGGGAGACTCGGTGATAAAGATACAGTCAATACAGTGAAAAAGACGGGGCTTTAAGAAACCAATAACAGAGTGAGTTATTTGTTGCTGTAATTGCTCCTTCTGTCAATAACAAGATCACTTCCTAAAGCAATGTCAGGGCAAGTGATGGAGCACAAAATAGACTTTCTGCTCTTTTACATTCAGCTGGATAAATATGAAGGCTCATCAGTCTGAGTTAGACAAATAAAATGTTATCTCCTTGAGTCTTTTTGATACAAAACCCCCCCGTCTTTGTGAATCGACTAACTGGATTCCCTTGGCGGTGGGAAAACAGCGAGGGAGATTTATCAACTGAAAACGTCTAATTGACACCCGCAAAAACCTTCATATGAGATCCAGATAAACTCATATTCAGATCGCAATGATGAAATGTTTATCATTCAGGTGTAAAACAAAACATTTCATTTATATAAATGTCTCACGTGAGTTGTAGGACTCGTATTATACCCTATTTCTCCAAGTTAACCTGGTTCCCTGGTGTCCTAATGAACATGTCTGTGACATACTTTGGTCAAAATACCATGATGAAGCACCACAGCAGTTCAAGCACCCTGCCAAAACAGCCCTGTTCAGAACGCTTTTGAGTGATGAGACACAGGAAACTACGTCAGCATTCACTGAGGCTACTGGGAGCTAACAGCAGTTAGCATTTGGAAAAGCCATCATTTGCCGACTCTAGCCGGCACATTGTCGTCATATATAAAATGTATCCACTGGACACGTAAATCCTCTGAGGCTGGAAGTTTGTGTAGAACTCTGTGCTGCACTGTGCAGCCAAGAATAGAGCACTTTGCGGACTTCCGCTATTGCGGACTTCCGCTATTGCGGATATACTATTGCCCTCGCCTGCACTCTCACGTTTTTTAGGGACAAAGAGGAGCTCCGCGAGACAACAATGCCAGGAATTTGCACATTGTGACGTCACAATGAGTGCAGAAGTCAACATTGTGTGTTTTATCTCCTGTGGACCACAAAAACATGACTGAGTCATCTTTTGTCACACTTTGCCTACTCATAGGGCCTCCAGAGTCCCAAATATAAGTATTAACATGATTAAAAGTTTGATTTTGCATAATATTCTCTCTTTAAAACAATGCAAACCATATCCTTTCATTTGCCATTTAAGCAACTCGCCACATGTTGTGATATATTGTCATTATATCATGGATAAGGGGCATTGTTTGGCCCAACATGAGTGACCAGGTGCTGTATGCAGAGAAAGTAAATGACTCTTTTACTGTGATATATGGAAATAGTATCATGCGTAACAACCAATTACATTGCTGGATTGTAGCTGTCTGGTTACAACACAACATTACCTCCTCAGGGAGTCTGAGTAAAAAGTAAGTTTTAAGAACCATTCTTCCACTGTACCTTCATACAGTATACTTCACTAAGTCAAACTCGGGGGGGAAGAGTTCCACGTTCATGGCACTGAAGCTAAGGGAAAGCTCGTGTGAAACATTAAAAGAAGAGGAGAATCATGATACAGGCGACAGAGGATCTCTCATGGGACATTCGCCGTGAGGCACACGGCAGTGAGATCTAGCTTTATAATGCAGTTAAATGAATTCCTCAGAAGGTATTTTTTTACAAGCAATACCAGGAACCGTGGATATTGTGCGTCAACCACTGTTCTTCTAAAGGTTCTTATAAGGAGTTGTGTCACTGAAATACACAAGGGTAGAAAGGTGAAAAATGTGTGTTGCGCGTTGGCTTTTGCAATAATGGTGATTTAGAATTAGACTTGTTGACTTATAAAAGGTAAATTGTGCAAAATTTAATCAATGAGCGAAAACAAAACACTGTCAGAAAAATATAAGTGTAGCATCTGTTGGTTCAGAATGTGACTAACAAAGCCCGTGCCATCACTGGCATCCTCTCCCCCCCTTTTTCTTTTTACTCTACATGTGCTGGTAATTACATGCCAGTTTCAGCCTACAATACAAATTTGTTTGTGTGTTTTTATTATCTAGAATAAAGTACTGCCAAACCTGTCCCTTGAGTCCACAGTTGCAATAAGCCATTTTCCACTGTTGCATTATCCCGATGACCATATGTTTAGTACTTTATTTTATTGCGTACTATTTTCTTTTCTTTTTTTTTAATGTAGCAAACAAAATCAATCGATCAACTGCGCTGGTTCATCATTTGAATGAGGATGAACATGGCAAGAAGGTTGCTGTCGCCCCCCCCCCAAGGTCACAGCCTGGCTTAGTGCCCATGTAATATCATTGATGCAGCAATTAACCTCTATTTATAAACTATTAACACACATTTTAACAAGCAGGTAATCCAGCAAGTAAGTAAGTAATCGCACACGTCCCTGGTTCACTACTTCCAATACCGAATAATTAAATTACACAAATACACACGCGCATGTGCGTGATCTATACATCTCTTTGATACTTTACAGGCGCACGTTGATGTATTATATCCATTAAAGCGCTTGTCTCTGAATATGCCAAGCTCCTAAGTAAGCCAGTGAAAAGCCACAAGTGTTTGTGGTAGACAAATGCTCCGCTGCACACCATTACTCACACTGGCACCAGTGTACTTAGTTATGTGGGCAGGCTGTCATAATGCCCATTTAAAATTCATAGTGTTTTTTTACAAATCATTATTTCTGTATGAAAATACTGTCTCGTCTATGTATCAACAGTGCAATAGAATGTTTTAGTTCTGTTACAAGTATTAATACAGGGAGGGCACGTGTGCGAGTGTGTGTGCACGCATCAGGTGTGTGTGTACATCTATTACTCACCCCAGTGTTGTCATGGTGACAATGGTGTACCAGAAAGAAGCTGGGATGCTGGTGAACTTGCTGGAGCTGGAGCCTTTCTCTGCGTAGAACATAACCGTGGCGAAGATGATGATGGCCATCGTGAGAGAGAAGAGGAGGAAGCCCAGCTCCGACGCGCAGCTCTTCAGCGTGTAGCCCAGGATGCGGAGGCCCTGCGAGTGACGCGAGAACTTGAAGATGCGGAACACTCGAAAGACGCGCAGCGTCACGAAGGCGCCGCTCACGTCCTCGTTGTTGGTCATCACCAGGCCGATGTAGTACGGCATGATGGCCATCACGTCGATGATGCTCATCACGGAGCGCATGAAACGGCAACGGTCAGGCGCGGCAAACAAGCGCATCAGGTACTCCACTGTGAATATCATGACGCAGGCAGTGTCCATGCAAAAGAAGGCCACCGTGTAGCGTTCACCGCACGGCGTATCCTTCTGGTTGAACGTGGAACCGCACGGAACCGTCTCCACCACGTTAGTGATGACCGAAACGGCAATGAAGAAACCAGTGACATAGTAGAAGACGAGCGCCATGGTGGAGGTGTGGGGGTTCTCAAACGCTCGCCACATGGTCTCTCTGAAGGTCATGTTGGGCAGCTTCATGTCCTTGTTCTCCTCCTGATCGTCCTGCAGCCGCTCCAGGTTCTCCCTCTTCCTGTCCTTGTACTCTTCATAGCAGCAGTCGCCAATGATCTCGGGGATGATGCCGAAGAAGGTGAGCTCCTCGTCGTAGGCCGAGATGCACTCGTGGCGGGGGTAGTGGAGCTTCCCTGTCCGGTAGAAGTTGAGGATGCTCCTGAAGGCGTCGGGGTCCCGGTCAAAAAAGTACTCCTTGGTTTCTTCATTGTAAAAGAAGTCCTTTTCAGAGCTGCCGAGCAGAGTGTCTGGGTAACGGTCCAGAGTGGTTCTCCAGGTCTGGAAACGACGACCGCTGACATTGAGGACGATCAGCTCGTCCTGTCTCTTGCTGTTGTCTCTCGGGGCAACAGGCATGGGGCAGTTGGCGACAGGCATCCAGCCAATGGCTGCCGCTCTGGCAAAAGGAAGCCACGCTGCTACGCCTGTTGCCATTGTGAGGCAGAGTCTTCAAAGTCTCCCTTACCTTACCGGTCTCAGTTCTCCTGAGAATGAACTGGCATCTGCGAAAGTAAATGGCAATGAGCTGAAAACAACCGACACACCAGTAAACAAGTAATGTTTGCCAATCATAGTTAATGAAGGGAGCAGCATGAAACATATTACATTTTGTGAGTTGTGAGTGAGTTTGCCCCTCAAATCGGATTTCTAGTCACTCTTCAGCTGCCTCGGGCTTAAATCTACCAGAACCATCTGGAAATGTCATCAGGTTTTTGAGGTTGTAGTTGAAATGGCAACACATATAATAAGTGTAACAGCACTAAGATACTCAGCATTTTACTGGTTGATTCAACAGTTAAGTTTACAAATGCAACTCAACTCAGTCACAGTGTAGAAAAATAATATTTGTTTTGGTTGAACACGTAAATAGCTACAGTGAATACATGATGTGGTTCATCAGTTTATCTTGAATAACATCATCAGCTACAACCACAAACCATGACTTATCATCACCAGACCTGTTGAATCTTAAGAGAGGGATTATAGATGAAGAGGATGATGCTCCATTTTTGTATCATTACAAATGTCTGTTTGTGTAGTTAAACAAACACAATATTGTTTATTGTCATAATCCATAATTAAATAACCTTCAGACCTTTTAGAGAAGCGTGAGAGAGAGTGAAAATCTAACTTCTACAACAAATGCCCTTTTTTTAAAAAGAGAAGACGATAAAATAAATGAATAGAAATGGGGAGGAAAAAAAAACACTCACCGATAAAAGTAGAGAAGGGAAACAAAATCCCAGCTTTTTTTCCGAACAGAAACGGGAGTTTCCACAAAGACCCGAGTCTTGAGTGAGAGGTGAGAGAAGACGAGCTGGGATGGATCCATCCAGCGTGAGGAGGCAGCAGCAGCAGCAGCAGCAGCAGCAGCAGCAGCGTGCAGCTCCTCTCCTCCTCTCCTGCCTCCTGGGTCGGTCGACTCCTCCTGCACCACACACAGCAGCAGCAGCAGCAGCCAAAGCCAAAGCGCAGGCGATGGAGCAGATTTCAATCAGTCTCTGAAGAAAACGGGTGTGCACTGAATCTACATCGTGGCTTTCTTTGTTTGCAAAGTGCGGCTGGAGAAGCAGAGGAGCCACGCGCTCCCTTTCACCACAGAACAAAACTACTGCGCGTCTCTCTCTCTCTCTCTCACACACACACACACACACACACACACTGTGCCATGCAGCCGTGTGTCATCAGCCCTCCTTCCCTCTGCCGCACTTTGCATCCTCAGTGACAGACTCAGACTGTCACTTCAGCTATACATCCACTACTGTTCCTGCTGCATTCGTAGGAAATAGCATGGGGACAATGCAGGAGATTGCAAGTGACTGCATCCACATCCACTGCCACAAGAAACACTTATTCTAAAAGGCATTTTGTTTTAACTTGTCATCTTTTTTTTTTTCCGGGGAGAAAGACATTACAGACAAATACTTTACTTTCATTTCCCGCCGTGACAGGACTGATGTGGGGCTCAAGGGCTCACAGGAAATCTCATTTTCTCCAGTCTGCAGGGTTCAGCTACATACAGCTACAGGTCATAATGTTCTATTTCACAACGCTTCTTTTTTTGGAAAATGGCCTTTTTAGTCTAATCCTGTGGGGAAAGTTTCTCAGTAATACCCCTGGAAATACGACTAGCCCTTAAAACTTTATTAAAACTTTATAAAAAAAAATTCATTAGATGTGTTTGACTCTGTTTGGGTCATCGGGGATTTATTTCCACTCATAGCATGAGCAACCAGCAAATTGACTTTCTTAACACCGTCATGGCTGGAGTAAATTCAGTGTCGTACACTGTGAACTAGTGTTCCCCAAACTTTTTAAATGGGAACACACTTTTTAAAGAGGGCAAACCATTGGGAACCAATTTTTGCTGTCCTCTCTTTTCCTCTTTGAACATGCCCACTTACCCCAAGACCCCTCTGTTCCTCCTCTGTGCTCAGTTGTTAACTTGAGTTAAAGCTCGTATCAATCTCCCGTCTGTTAGAGGGGGACAGCATCCCCTCTCGACTCCTATTTGATACTCTTGGGTCATGAGTTCTTACACTGAAAAACATCTGCCTTGTATCTCAGTTTGTGTTCCAGCTGCTTTTGCTCTTGTGCAGCCCTTGTTAAAGCTCCCATAGACCGGACGTTCTAATTAACGCTGTTTTATCACCTCGTTTATGAAGCCCTAAAGTTTCGAAAAACAAACAGTTCAGTCACTGCTGAGAACGCTGGGTTTTATTGTATTCTCGGGCTCTGCAAGCGGTCTGAAAAAGCCTGGAATCGTGACGTAAGGATCCCGCAGGGACTACGGCGGGGAGTCGTGACGAAAGCCATTTTTCAATGTTTTATTTATTTTTAATAAAAAAAAAAATATATATATTTATTTTCAATAAAGATTGATTGATTGATTGATTTTAAACATTGTTAAAACAATGTTTTGATAATGAGTAGCAATCCATCCACCACTCCAGAGGGGGAACTTCGCTTCTGAGAGCTGACATGCTGATTACCTACTGACTCAACCTGGACGGAGTCACCACTGCACGGCTGCTTGAAACTGCAGTGACTTCGTTTTACACACACACACAAACAAGTGACTAGTGACTTGTAAAGCAGTTGTTTTCAGTGTTAGTAATACATACTAATTTACTGAATTTTTAAAATTTCTTTGACTTTTTGGACGACGGACTAAACTGATTTGTTTTGACGTTTTTTTTTTTCACAGTAGGTATATTTCTTTCTTTCTTTTTTTAAAACTTTTTAAGTTTTATGACTTTTTGTGAAATTTTGGACCAACAAAAAAAAAAGGTACAATTTTGGATGACATAGTATGAGGTTATAGTAGTATAGTAGTAACACAACAATTTCTTTTTTTTAAATTGTCAAATTTTGGACGACATAATATAGTATGACGTTTTTGTCAAATTTTGGACCAAATTTCTTTTTTCAAAAATGGTCACATTTTGGACGACATGGTATAGTATGACGTTTTTGTCAAGTTTTGGACCAAAAAATGTTTTTTTTTAAATTGTCAGATTTTGAACGACATAGTATAGTATGACGTTTTTGTCAAATTTTGGACCCAATTTTTTTTTTCAAAAAATGGTCACATTTTGGACAACTTGGTATAGTATGACGTACTACATAGTATAGTATGACGTTTTTGTCAAATTTTGGACCAAATTTTTTTTTTCAAAAATGGTCACATTTTGGACGACATGGTATAGTATGACATACTATATGGTATAGTATGACTTTTTTGTCAAGTTTTGGACCAAAATATGTTTTTCCAAGAAATTGTCAGATTTTGAACGACATAGTATAGTATGACGTTTTTGTCAAATTTTGGACCAAATTTTTTTTTTCAAAAAATGGTCACATTTTGGACGACATGGTATAGTATGACGTACTACATAGTATAGTATGACGTTTTTGTCAAATTTTGGACCAAATTTTTTTTTTTTCAAAAATGGTCACATTTTGGACGACATGGTATAGTATGACATACTACAGAGTATAGTATGACGTACTACATAGTATAGTATGACTTTTTTAATCAAGTTTTGGACCAAAAAAATGTTTTTCCAAGAAATTGTCAGATTTTGAACGACATAGTATAGTATGACGTTTTTGTCAAATTTTGGACCAAATTTTTTTCTTCTAAAAATGGTCACATTTTGGACGACATGGTATAGTATGACATACAACATAGTAAAGTATGATGTTTTTGTCAAGTCATGTTTTTTTTTTTTAAATTGTCAGATTTTGAACGACATAGTATCACAAGACAGTTGGGAAAGCTCTCGTTGGCTGGCCAATCGCAACACAGCCCGTCTTCAGTGAGGAGAGATTTCGATCGGCTTGTTTGCAGCAACTAGGAGGTTTTTGACCATAAAAACAAGTTAATGTATGTAAGTAGACCTCCATAACTCACATATATGTGCGATAGGACCACTCTATGGGAGCTTTAAAGCCTCAAAAACAATGCCCTTGTAATTACTAAACGGTCCTTTCTGTCCAAAGTCCTAGAATAAGTAGTTCTCTCTCAATTACAAATGCATTTAATCAATCATTGCTCTCTTAAGAATTTTTAATGATCTGATTTTGATTTACTATCGCCCTATGTCAGCTGAGATAGGCAGAGCACCCCCCACGACCCTCCAGTGGAGGATAAAGCGGTAGATAATGGATGGATGGATTTGGATTTACTTGTGGTGTACCCCAAGGTTCTGTTTTAGACCTGATCCACTTTTCAACATTTAGTATCTTTCCATTGTTTGGAATGGAGCACCCACATCCCCAAGTGCCTATATCTCCCTTCCAAAGATTTAGAAAGACTGCTTTCATAAGATAACAGCTGGACTCTTATAATTCTAACTCCTGCTGCTCGCTTTCTGACTGGAAAAATAAGAAGAGAGAACACATCACACCTGTGTTGCGCTCCTTCCCCTGGCTTCCTGTTCGTTTTTTTTGGATTGATTTTTAAAGCTCTTCTTGGAATGGCAATACATTTACCTCTCTGAGATCCATCTTCACGCCGCACCCTGAGAACTGAGGTCATATAACTTGTGGCAATCAAGCCTTTTCAGTAGCTGCCCCCAAACAAGGGAATGATTTATCCATTGATATTAAATCTGCCCCACGATTGAACATTTTACGTTACGTTTTTACTTCAGAATGAAAATATCATCTAAACGTATTTTCACCATTTTATTTACCACTATTTTATAGTTTTGCTTTTATGATGTTTTATGCTTTGTGCCTTGTTGTTGTTGTACCTTTTTCTTTGTTCAGCACTTTGGTCAACTCTGTTTGTAAATGTCCTTCCGAAATAAAGTTGAACGTTTTTTTTGTTGCCTTTCCTGTAACTCAAAAATATTTTCGAATGAATAATCCAATCATTTCCAAGATATATATTGGGTTTTTTTTGTTTTAATTTTTATGCCTGTGATATTTCATAAAAAATCGAGCAAACTTTAGAAGATGTATTTTGCGACTTAAAAGAATCTCATGAATCTCAACTGAGATTTGATAAAGCAGACACTTCCAAGAGATATGTGTGATAAATAAATCACCACTTCTTTCAATACATGCAATGCAATTTAAAGCAAATTTAAGAAAGAGTCTGGAGGAAAAACTATGCAAATTACTCCACTTGCTGATTTCAACAACCTTATTTTCCGCCACAGCACATAAAAGACTTCATTGTACACCGGCTCTTAACGTTTGGCACAGGACGTAAATCTTGAAATGTAGAATTGTGCTGCGGGGACATAACATACAACAAATGTGAAGAAACATTATGGCAAAACAAATAACTCATGCTGCAATTACTCCAGTGTGTCGTAAAAACATGAACACAGGACGAGTACAAGCACTCGAATGAAAGGTGGTAAAGTGATTGAAAGACACAGTGAGGCCTTGTCAACCTTAGGTAATAAAATAATGGTAACACTTCACAATAAGGATGCCTTAATCAACGTTAGTTAGTACATTATTAAGCATTAATTAATTAATTTAATGATATATTAACATTCATTGTTATGTATTACTTTGTATACGTTAACATGTTATTAATAAGCAGTTAATGAATGTTTACGACTCAGAGTTAGTTAATAAATTATTAAGCATTAATAAAAGTTTACTGTTGTAATTAGTTATCATTGTGTATGCATTACTCACCATTAATTAACACATTAGTAAAGCCGTTAATGATGTCTCTAATCATTTACTAATGGTGTTTTTTTGGAGAAATCACATGAATCATTTTGCACATTTTATTTAAAACACATGAAAACAGATAATTACAGATCAACAACAACATCTCAACTTGGACAGAGGAGAACTTTGAGCAAACACGAACATCTGATCTGTTATTTAGTTAAGAACATGCAACAAAAATAACAATATGGTGAGGGGGGCCTCTATCTACCCAATCTGTAATGGCACATTTCCGGTAGTAGTCCAGGCTTGAACTCGACTCGCCTCGTCTTGTTACGGCACGGTTTAGGTTGCATTTCCACTACAAAAAAACTACTGACTCAACCTGGACGGAGTCACCACTGCACAGCTGCTTGAAACTGCAGTGACTTCGTTTTACACACACACACAATCAAGTGACTAGTAACTTGTAAAGCAGTTGTTTTCAGTGTCAGTAAAACATACTAATTTACTGAATTTTTAAATTTCTTTGACTTTTTGGACGACGGACTAAACTGATTTGTTTTGACGTTTTTTTTTCAACAGTAGGTATATTTCTTTCTTTCTCTTTTTTTAAGTTTTTTTAAACTTAAAACTTTTTTAAGTTTTATGACTTTTTGTGAAATTTTGGACCAACAAAAAAAAAAGGTAAAATTTTGGATGACATAGTATGATGTTATAGTAGTATACTAGTAACAAAACAATTTTTTTTTAAATTGTCAAATTTTGGACGACATAGTATATATGACCTTTTTGTCAAATTTTGGACCCAATTTTTTTTTTCAAAAAATGGTCACATTTTGGACGACATGGTATAGTATGACGTTTTTGTCAAGTTTCTGACCAAAAAAATGTTTTTCAAAAAATTATCAGATTTTGAACGACATAGAAAAGTATGACCTTTTTGTCAAATTTTGGACCCAATTTTTTTTTTCAAAAAATGGTCACATTTTGGACGACATGGTATAGTATGACGTACTACATAGTATAGTATGACGTTTTTGTCAAGTTTTGGACCAAAAAAATGTTTTTCAAAAAGTATCAGATTTTGAACGACATAGTATAGTATGACCTTTTTGTCAAATTTTGGACCCAATTTCTTTTTTCCAAAAAATGGTCACATTTTGGACGACATGGTATAGTATGACGTACTACATAGTATAGTATAACGTTTTTGTCAAGTTTCTGACCAAAAAAATGTTTTTCAAAAAATTATCAGATTTTGAACGACATAGAAAAGTATGACCTTTTTGTCAAATTTTGGACCCAATTTTTTTTTTCAAAAAATGGTCACATTTTGGACGACATGGTATAGTATGACGTACTACATAGTATAGTATAACGTTTTTGTCAAGTTTTGGACCAAAAAAATGTTTTTCAAAAAATTATCAGATTTTGAACGACATAGTATAGTATGACCTTTTTGTCAAATTTTGGACCCAATTTTTCTTTTCAAAAAATGGTCACATTTTGGACGACATGGTATAGTATGACGTACTACATAGTATAGTATGACGTTTTTGTCAAGTTTTGGAACAAAAAAATGTTTTTCAAAAAATTATCCGATTTTGAACGACATAGTATAGTATGACCTTTTTGTCAAATTTTGGACCCAATTTTTCTTTTCAAAAAATGGTCACATTTTGGACGACATGGTATAGTATGACGTACTACATAGTATAGTATGACGTTTTTGTCAAGTTTTCGACCAAAAAAATGTTTTTCAAAAAAAATTGTCAGATTTTGAACGACATAGTATAGTATGACCCTTTTGTCAAATTTTGGACCCAATTTTTTTTTCCAAGAGATGGTCACATTTTGGACGACATGGTATAGTATGACCTACTACATAGTATAGTATAACGTTTTTGTCAAGTTTTGGACCAAAAAAATGTTTTTCAAAAAATTATCAGATTTTGAACGACATAGTATAGTATGACCTTTTTGTCAAATTTTGGAACCAATTTTTTTTTTCAAAAAATTTTCACTTTTTGGACGACATGGTATAGTATGACGTACTACATAGTATAGTATGACGTTTTTGTCTAGTTTTGGACCAAAAAAATGTTTTTCAAAAAATTATCAGATTTTGAACGACATAGTATAGTATGACCTTTTTGTCAAATTTTGGACCCAATATTTTTTTTCCAAAAAATGGTCACATTTTGGACGACATGGTATAGTATGACGTACTACATAGTAAAGTATGACGTTTTTGTCAAGTTTTGGACCAAAAAAATGTTTTTCAAAAAAATTGTCAGATTTTGAACGACATAGTATAGTATGACCTTTTTGTCAAATTTTGGACCCAATTTTTTTTTCCAAAAAATGGTCACATTTTGGACGACATGGTATAGTTTGACGTACTACATAGTATAGTATAACGTTTTTGTCAAGTTTTGGACCAAAAAAATGTTTTTCAAAAAATTATCAGATTTTGAACGACATAGTATAGTATGACCTTTTTGTCAAATTTTGGACCCAATTTTTTTTTTCAAAAAATGGTCACATTTTGGACGACATGGTATAGTATGACGTACTACATAGTATAGTATGACGTGTTTGTCTAGTTTTGGACCAAAAAAATGTTTTTCAAAAAATTATCAGATTTTGAACGACATAGTATAGTATGACCTTTTTGTCAAATTTTGGACCCAATTCTTTTTTTTCAAAAAATGGTCATATTTTGGATGACATGGTATAGTATGACGTACTACATAGTATAGTATGACGTTTTTGTCAAGTTTTGGACCAAAAAAATGTTTTTCAAAAAAATTGTCAGATTTTGAACGACATAGTATAGTATGACCTTTTTGTCAAATTCTGGACCTAATTCTTTTTTTCCAAAAAATGGTCACATTTTGGACTACATGGTATAGTATGACGTACCACATAGTATAGTATGACGTTTTTGTCAAGTTTTGGACCAAAAAAATGTTTTGCAAAAAAAATTGTCAGATTTTGAACGACATAGTATAGTATAACGTTTTTGTCAAGTTTTGGACCAAAAAAATGTTTTTCAAAAAAGTATCAGATTTTGAACGACATAGTATAGTATGACCTTTTTGTCAAATTTTGGACCCAATTTTTTTTTCCAAAAAATGGTCACATTTTGGACGACATGGTATAGTATGACGTACTACATAGTATAGTATGACGTTTTTGTCAAGTTTTGGACCAAAAAAATGTTTTTCAAAAAAATTGTCAGATTTTGAACGACATAGTATAGTATGACCTTTTTGTCAAATTCTGGACCTAATTCTTTTTTTCCAAAAAATGGTCACATTTTGGACTACATGGTATAGTATGACATACTACATAGTATAGTATGACGTTTTTGTCAAGTTTTGGACCAAAAAAATGTTTTGCAAAAAAAATTGTCAGATTTTGAACGACATAGTATAGTATAACGTTTTTGTCAAGTTTTGGACCAAAAAAATGTTTTTCAAAAAAGTATCAGATTTTGAACGACATAGTATAGTATGACCTTTTTGTCAAATTTTGGACCCAATTTTTTTTTCCAAAAAATGGTCACATTTTGGACGACATGGTATAGTATGACGTACTACATAGTATAGTATAACGTTTTTGTCAAGTTTTGGACCAAAAAAATGTTTTTCAAAAAATTATCAGATTTTGAACGACATAGTATAGTATGACCTTTTTGTCAAATTTTGGACCCAATTTTTTTTTTCAAAAAATTTTCACATTTTTTGGAACGACATGGTATAGTATGACATACTACATAGTATAGTATGACGTTTTTGTCAAGTTTTGGACCAAAAAAATGTTTTTCAAAAAAGTATCAGATTTTGAACGACATAGTATAGTATGACCTTTTTGTCAAATTTTGGACCCAATTTTTTTTTCCAAAAAATGGTCACATTTTGGACGACATGGTATAGTATGACGTACTACATAGTATAGTATGACGTTTTTGTCAAGTTTTGGACCAAAAAAATGTTTTTCAAAAAAAATTGTCAGATTTTGAACGACATAGTATAGTATGACCTTTTTGTCAAATTTTGGACCCAATTTTTTTTTTCAAAAAATGGTCACATTTTGGATGTCATGGTATAGTATGACGTACTACATAGTATAGTATAACGTTTTTGTCAAGTTTTGGACCAAAAAAATGTTTTTCAAAAAAGTATCAGATTTTGAACGACATATTATAGTATGACCTTTTTGTCAAATTTTGGACCCAATTTTTTTTTCCAAAAAATGGTCACATTTTGGACGACATGGTATAGTATGACGTACTACATAGTAAAGTATAACGTTTTTGTCAAGTTTTGGACCAAAAAAATGTTTTTCAAAAAATTATCAGATTTTGAACGACATAGTATAGTAGGACCTTTTTGTCAAATTTTGGACCCAATTATTTTTTTTCAAAAAATGGTCACATTTTGGACGACATGGTATAGTATGACGTACTACATAGTATGGTATAACGTTTTTGTCAAGTTTTGGACCAAAAAAATGTTTTTCAAAAAATGATCAGATTTTGAACGACATAGTATAGTATGACCTTTTTGTCAAATTTTGGACCCAATTTTTTTTTCCAAAAAATGGTCACATTTTGGACGACATGGTATAGTATGACGTACTACATAGTATAGTATGATGTTTTTGTCAAGTTTTGGACCAAAAAAATGTTTTTCAAAAAAAATTGTCACATTTTGGACGACATGGTATAGTATGACGTACTACATAGTATAGTATGACGTTTTTGTCAAGTTTTGGACCAAAAAAATGTTTTTCAAAAAATTATCAGATTTTGAACGACATGGTATAGTATGACCTTTTTGTCAAATTTTGGACCCAATTCTTTTTTTTCAAAAAATGGTCACATTTTGGACGACATGGTATAGTATGACGTACTACATAGTATAGTATAACGTTTTTGTCAAGTTTCTGACCAAAAAAATGTTTTTCAAAAATTGTCAGATTTTGAACGACATAGTATAGTATGACCTTTTTGTCAAATTTTGGACCCAATTTTTTTTTCCAAAAAATGGTCACATTTTGGATGTCATGGTATAGTATGACGTACTACATAGTATAGTATAACGTTTTTGTCAAGTTTTGGACCAAAAAAATGTTTTTCAAAAAAGTATCAGATTTTGAACGACATATTATAGTATGACCTTTTTGTCAAATTTTGGACCCAATTTTTTTTTCCAAAAAATGGTCACATTTTGGACGACATGGTATAGTATGACGTACTACATAGTAAAGTATAACGTTTTTGTCAAGTTTTGGACCAAAAAAATGTTTTTCAAAAAATTATCAGATTTTGAACGACATAGTATAGTAGGACCTTTTTGTCAAATTTTGGACCCAATTTCTTTTTTCAAAAAATGGTCACATTTTGGACGACATGGTATAGTATGACGTACTACATAGTATGGTATAACGTTTTTGTCAAGTTTTGGACCAAAAAAATGTTTTTCAAAAAATGATCAGATTTTGAACGACATAGTATAGTATGACCTTTTTGTCAAATTTTGGACCCAATTTTTTTTTCCAAAAAATGGTCACATTTTGGACGACATGGTATAGTATGACGTACTACATAGTATAGTATGATGTTTTTGTCAAGTTTTGGACCAAAAAAATGTTTTTCAAAAAAAATTGTCACATTTTGGACGACATGGTATAGTATGACGTACTACATAGTATAGTATGACGTTTTTGTCAAGTTTTGGACCAAAAAAATGTTTTTCAAAAAATTATCAGATTTTGAACGACATGGTATAGTATGACCTTTTTGTCAAATTTTGGACCCAATTCTTTTTTTTCAAAAAATGGTCACATTTTGGACGACATGGTATAGTATGACGTACTACATAGTATAGTATAACGTTTTTGTCAAGTTTCTGACCAAAAAAATGTTTTTCAAAAAATGATCAGATTTTGAACGACATAGTATATATGACCTTTTTGTCAAATTTTGGACCCAATTTTTTTTTTCAAAAAATGGTCACATTTTGGACGACATGGTATAGTATGACGTACTACATAGTATAGTATAACGTTTTTGTCAAGTTTCTGACCAAAAAAATGTTTTTCAAAAATTGTCAGATTTTGAACGACATAGTATAGTATGACCTTTTTGTCAAATTTTGGACCCAATTTTTTTTTCCAAAAAATGGTCACATTTTGGATGTCATGGTATAGTATGACGTACTACATAGTATAGTATAACGTTTTTGTCAAGTTTTGGACCAAAAAAATGTTTTTCAAAAAAGTATCAGATTTTGAACGACATATTATAGTATGACCTTTTTGTCAAATTTTGGACCCAATTTTTTTTTCCAAAAAATGGTCACATTTTGGACGACATGGTATAGTATGACGTACTACATAGTAAAGTATAACGTTTTTGTCAAGTTTTGGACCAAAAAAATGTTTTTCAAAAAATTATCAGATTTTGAACGACATAGTATAGTAGGACCTTTTTGTCAAATTTTGGACCCAATTTCTTTTTTCAAAAAATGGTCACATTTTGGACGACATGGTATAGTATGACGTACTACATAGTATGGTATAACGTTTTTGTCAAGTTTTGGACCAAAAAAATGTTTTTCAAAAAATGATCAGATTTTGAACGACATAGTATAGTATGACCTTTTTGTCAAATTTTGGACCCAATTTTTTTTTCCAAAAAATGGTCACATTTTGGACGACATGGTATAGTATGACGTACTACATAGTATAGTATGATGTTTTTGTCAAGTTTTGGACCAAAAAAATGTTTTTCAAAAAAAATTGTCACATTTTGGACGACATGGTATAGTATGACGTACTACATAGTATAGTATGACGTTTTTGTCAAGTTTTGGACCAAAAAAATGTTTTTCAAAAAATTATCAGATTTTGAACGACATGGTATAGTATGACCTTTTTGTCAAATTT
This sequence comes from Microchirus variegatus, assembly GCF_963457635.1. Taxonomy (NCBI): domain Eukaryota; kingdom Metazoa; phylum Chordata; class Actinopteri; order Pleuronectiformes; family Soleidae; genus Microchirus; species Microchirus variegatus. The sequence continues at coordinate 7,669,137 of NC_139808.1, read as the reverse complement.
TGGACCCAATTCTTTTTTTTCAAAAAATGGTCACATTTTGGACGACATGGTATAGTATGACGTACTACATAGTATAGTATAACGTTTTTGTCAAGTTTCTGACCAAAAAAATGTTTTTCAAAAAATGATCAGATTTTGAACGACATAGTATATATGACCTTTTTGTCAAATTTTGGACCCAATTTTTTTTTTCAAAAAATGGTCACATTTTGGACGACATGGTATAGTATGACGTACTACATAGTATAGTATGACGTTTTTGTCAAGCTTTCGTCCAAAAAAATGTTTTTCAAAAAAAATTGTCAGATTTTGAACGACATAGTATAGTATGACCTTTTTGTCAAATTTTGGACCCAATTTTTTTTTCCAAAAGATGGTCACATTTTGGACGACATGGTATAGTATGACGTACTACATAGTATAGTATAACGTTTTTGTCAAGTTTTGGACCAAAAAAATGTTTTTCAAAAAATTATCAGATTTTGAACGACATAGTATAGTATGACCTTTTTGTCAAATTTTGGACCCAATTTTTTTTTTCAAAAAATTTTCACATTTTTTGGAACAACATGGTATAGTATGACATACTACATAGTATAGTATGACGTTTTTGTCAAGTTTTGGACCAAAAAAATGTTTTTCAAAAAAGTATCAGATTTTGAACGACATAGTATAGTATGACCTTTTTGTCAAATTTTGGACCCAATTTTTTTTTCCAAAAAATGGTCACATTTTGGACGACATGGTATAGTATGACGTACTACATAGTATAGTATGACGTTTTTGTCAAGTTTTGGACCAAAAAAATGTTTTTCAAAAAAAATTGTCAGATTTTGAACGACATAGTATAGTATGACCTTTTTGTCAAATTTTGGACCCAATTTTTTTTTCCAAAAAATGGTCACATTTTGGATGTCATGGTATAGTATGACGTACTACATAGTATAGTTTAACGTTTTTGTCAAGTTTTGGACCAAAAAAATGTTTTTCAAAAAAGTATCAGATTTTGAACGACATAGTATAGTATGACCTTTTTGTTAAATTTTTGACCCAATTTTTTTTTCCAAAAAATGGTCACATTTTGGACGACATGGTATAGTATGACGTACTACATAGTATAGTATAACGTTTTTGTCAAGTTTTGGACCAAAAAAATGTTTTTCAAAAAATTATCAGATTTTGAACGACATAGTATAGTATGACCTTTTTGTCAAATTTTGGACCCAATTTTTTTTTTCAAAAAATGGTCACATTTTGGACGACATGGTATAGTATGACGTACTACATAGTATGGTATAACGTTTTTGTCAAGTTTTGGACCAAAAAAATGTTTTTCAAAAAATGATCAGATTTTGAACGACATAGTATAGTATGACCTTTTTGTCAAATTTTGGACCCAATTTCTTTTTTCAAAAAATGGTCACATTTTGGACGACATGGTATAGTATGACGTACTACATAGTATAGTATAACGTTTTTGTCAAGTTTCTGACCAAAAAGATGTTTTTCAAAAAATTATCAGTTTTTGAACGACATAGTATAGTATGACCTTTTTGTCAAATTTTGGACCCAATTTCTTTTTTTCAAAAAAATTGTCACATTTTGGACGACATGGTATAGTATGACGTACTACATAGTATAGTATGACGTTTTTGTCAAGTTTTGGACCAAAAAAATGTTTTTCTAAAAATTATCAGATTTTGAACGACATGGTATAGTATGACCTTTTTGTCAAATTTTGGACCCAATTTTTTTTTTCAAAAAATGGTCACATTTTGGACGACATGGTATAGTATGACGTACTACATAGTATGGTATAACGTTTTTGTCAAGTTTTGGACCAAAAAAATGTTTTTCAAAAAATTATCAGATTTTGAACGACATAGTATAGTATGACCTTTTTGTCAAATTTTGGACCCAATTTTTTTTTCCAAAAAATGGTCACATTTTGGACGACATGGTATAGTATGACGTACTACATAGTATAGTATGACGTTTTTGTCAAGTTTTGGACCAAAAAAATGTTTTTCAAAAAAAATTGTCAGATTTTGAACGACATAGTATAGTATGACCTTTTTGTCAAATTTTGGACCCAATTTTTTTTTCCAAAAAATGGTCACATTTTGGATGTCATGGTATAGTATGACGTACTACATAGTATAGTTTAACGTTTTTGTCAAGTTTTGGACCAAAAAAATGTTTTTCAAAAAAGTATCAGATTTTGAACGACATAGTATAGTATGACCTTTTTGTCAAATTTTGGACCCAATTTTTTTTTCCAAAAAATGGTCACATTTTGGACGACATGGTATAGTATGACGTACTACATAGTATAGTATAACGTTTTTGTCAAGTTTTGGACCAAAAAAATGTTTTTCAAAAAATTATCAGATTTTGAACGACATGGTATAGTATGACCTTTTTGTCAAATTTTGGACCCAATTTTTTTTTTCAAAAAATGGTCACATTTTGGACGACATGGTATAGTATGACGTACTACATAGTATGGTATAACGTTTTTGTCAAGTTTTGGACCAAAAAAATGTTTTTCAAAAAATTATCAGTTTTTGAACGACATAGTATAGTATGACCTTTTTGTCAAATTTTGGACCCAATTTCTTTTTTTCAAAAAAATTGTCACATTTTGGACGACATGGTATAGTATGACGTACTACATAGTATAGTATGACGTTTTTGTCAAGTTTTGGACCAAAAAAATGTTTTTCAAAAAATGATCAGATTTTGAACGACATAGTATAGTATGACCTTTTTGTCAAATTTTGGACCCAATTTTTTTTTTCAAAAAATGGTCACATTTTGGACGACATGGTATAGTATGACGTACTACATAGTATAGTATAACGTTTTTGTCAAGCTTTCGACCAAAAAAATGTTTTTCAAAAAAAATTGTCAGATTTTGAACGACATAGTATAGTATGACCTTTTTGTCAAATTTTGGACCCAATTTTTTTTTTCAAAAAATTTTCACATTTTTTGGAACGACATGGTATAGTATGACATACTACATAGTATAGTATGACGTTTTTGTCAAGTTTTGGACCAAAAAAATGTTTTTCAAAAAAGTATCAGATTTTGAACGACATAGTATAGTATGACCTTTTTGTCAAATTTTGGACCCAATTTTTTTTTCCAAAAAATGGTCACATTTTGGACGACATGGTATAGTATGACGTACTACATAGTATAGTATGACGTTTTTGTCAAGTTTTGGACCAAAAAAATGTTTTTCAAAAAAAATTGTCAGATTTTGAACGACATAGTATAGTATGACCTTTTTGTCAAATTTTGGACCCAATTTTTTTTTCCAAAAAATGGTCACATTTTGGATGTCATGGTATAGTATGACGTACTACATAGTATAGTTTAACGTTTTTGTCAAGTTTTGGACCAAAAAAATGTTTTTCAAAAAAGTATCAGATTTTGAACGACATAGTATAGTATGACCTTTTTGTCAAATTTTGGACCCAATTTTTTTTTCCAAAAAATGGTCACATTTTGGACGACATGGTATAGTATGACGTACTACATAGTATAGTATAACGTTTTTGTCAAGTTTTGGACCAAAAAAATGTTTTTCAAAAAATTATCAGATTTTGAACGACATAGTATAGTATGACCTTTTTGTCAAATTTTGGACCCAATTTTTTTTTTCAAAAAATGGTCACATTTTGGACGACATGGTATAGTATGACGTACTACATAGTATGGTATAACGTTTTTGTCAAGTTTTGGACCAAAAAAATGTTTTTCAAAAAATGATCAGATTTTTAACGACATAGTATAGTATGACCTTTTTGTCAAATTTTGGACCCAATTTTTTTTTCCAAAAAATGGTCACATTTTGGACGACATGGTATAGTATGACGTACTACATAGTATAGTATGATATTTTTGTCAAGTTTTGGACCAAAAAAATGTTTTTCAAAAAAAATTGTCACATTTTGGACGACATGGTATAGTATGACGTACTACATAGTATAGTATGACGTTTTTGTCAAGTTTTGGACCAAAAAAATGTTTTTCAAAAAAAATTGTCAGATTTTGAACGACATAGTATAGTATGACCTTTTTGTCAAATTTTGGACCCAATTTTTTTTTCCAAAAAATGGTCACATTTTGGATGTCATGGTATAGTATGACGTACTACATAGTATAGTATAACGTTTTTGTCAAGTTTTGGACCAAAAAAATGTTTTTCAAAAAAGTATCAGATTTTGAACGACATAGTATAGTATGACCTTTTTGTCAAATTTTGGACCCAATTTTTTTTTCCAAAAAATGGTCACATTTTGGACGACATGGTATAGTATGACGTACTACATAGTATAGTATAACGTTTTTGTCAAGTTTTGGACCAAAAAAATGTTTTTCAAAAAATTATCAGATTTTGAACGACATAGTATATAGTATGACCTTTTTGTCAAATTTTGGACCCAATTTTTTTTTCAAAAAATGGTCACATTTTGGACGACATGGTATAGTATGACGTACTACATAGTATGGTATAACGTTTTTGTCAAGTTTTGGACCAAAAAAATGTTTTTCAAAAAATGATCAGATTTTGAACGACATAGTATAGTATGACCGTTTTGTCAAATTTTGGACCCAATTTTTTTTTCCAAAAAATGGTCACATTTGGGACGACATGGTATAGTATGACGTACTACATAGTATAGTATGACGTTTTTGTCAAGTTTTGGACCAAAAAAATGTTTTTCAAAAAAAATTGTCAGATTTTGAACGACATAGTATAGTATGACCTTTTTGTCAAATTTTGGACCCAATTTTTTTTTCCAAAAAATGGTCACATTTTGGACGACATGGTATAGTATGACGTACTACATAGTATAGTATAACGTTTTTGTCAAGTTTTGGACCAAAAAAATGTTTTTCAAAAAATTATCAGATTTTGAACGACATAGTATAGTATGACCTTTTTGTCAAATTTTGGACCCAATTTTTTTTTTTTAAAAATGGTCACATTTTGGACAACATGGTATAGTATGACGTACTACATAGTATGGTATAAAGTTTTTGTCAAGTTTCTGACCAAAATAATGTTTTTCAAAAAATGATCAGATTTTGAACGACATAGTATAGTATGACCTTTTTGTCAAATTTTGGACCCAATTTCTTTTTTCAAAAAATGGTCACATTTTGGACGACATGGTATAGTATGACGTACTACATAGTATAGTATAACGTTTTTGTCAAGTTTCTGACCAAAAAAATGTTTTTCAAAAAATTATCAGATTTTGAACGACATAGTATATATGACCTTTTTGTCAAATTTTGGACCCAATTTTTTTTTTCAAAAAATGGTCACATTTTGGACGACATGGTATAGTATGACGTACTACATAGTATAGTATGACGTTTTTGTCAAGTTTTGGACCAAAAAAACGTTTTTCAAAAAAATTGTCAGATTTTGAACGACATAGTATAGTATGACCTTTTTGTCAAATTTTGGACCCAATTTTTTTTTTCAAAAAATGGTCACATTTTGGACGACATGGTATAGTATGACGTACTACATAGTATAGTATGACGTTTTTGTCAAGTTTTCGACCAAAAAAATGTTTTTCAAAAAAAATTGTCAGATTTTGAACGACATAGTATAGTATGACCTTTTTGTCAAATTTTGGACCCAATTTTTTTTTCCAAAGTATGGTCACATTTTGGACGACATGGTATAGTATGACGTACTACATAGTATAGTATAACGTTTTTGTCAAGTTTTGGACTAAAAAAATGTTTTTCAAAAAATGATCAGATTTTCAACGACATAGTATAGTATGACCTTTTTGTCAAATTTTGGACCCAATTCTTTTTTTTCAAAAAATTGTCACATTTTGGACGACATGGTATAGTATGACGTACTACATAGTATAGTATGACGTTTTTGTCAAGTTTTGGACCAAAAAAATGTTTTTCAAAAAATTATCAGATTTTGAACGACATAGTATAGTATGACCTTTTTGTCAAATTTTGGACCCAATTTTTTTTTTCAAAAAATGGTCACATTTTGGACGACATGGTATAGTATGACGTACTACATAGTATAGTATGACGTTTTTGTCAAGTTTTGGACCAAAAAAATATTTTTCCAAAAAATTGTCAGATTTTGAATGACATAGTATAGTATGACCTTTTTGTCAAATTTTGGACCCAATTTTTTTTTTTCAAAAAATTGTCACATTTTGGACGACATGGTATAGTATGACGTACTACATAGTATAGTATAACGTTTTTGTCAAGTTTTGGACTAAAAAAATGTTTTTCAAAAAATGATCAGATTTTCAACGACATAGTATAGTATGACCTTTTTGTCAAATTTTGGACCCAATTTTTTTTCAAAAAATGGTCACATTTTGGACGACATGGTATAGTATGACGTACTACATAGTATAGTATAACGTTTTTGTCAAGTTTTGGACCAAAAAAATGTTTTTCAAAAAATTATCAGATTTTGAACGACATAGTATAGTATGACCTTTTTGTCAAATTTTGGACCCAATTTTTTTTTTCAAAAAATGGTCACATTTTGGATGACATGGCATAGTATGACGTACTACATAGTATAGTATAACGTTTTTGTCAAGTTTCTGACCAAAAAAATGTTTTTCAATAAATTATCAGATTTTGAACGACATAGTATAGTATGACCTTTTTGTCAAATTTTGGACCCAATTTTTTCTTTCAAAAAATGGTCACATTTTGGACGACATGGTATAGTATGACGTACTACATAGTATAGTATGACGTTTTTGTCAAGTTTTGGACCAAAAAAATGTTTTTCAAAAAATTATCAGATTTTGAACGACATAGTATAGTATGACCTTTTTGTCAAATTTTGGACCCAATTTTTTTTTTCAAAAAATGGTCACATTTTGGACGACATGGTATAGTATGACGTACTACATAGTATAGTATGACGTTTTTGTCAAGTTTCTGACCAAAAAAATGTTTTTCAATAAATTATCAGATTTTGAACGACATAGTATAGTATGACCTTTTTGTCAAATTTTGGACCCAATTTTTCTTTCAAAAAATTGTCACATTTTGGACGACATGGTATAGTATGACGTACTACATAGTATAGTATGAAGTTTTTGTCAAGTTTTGGACCAAAAAAATGTTTTTCAAAAAATTATCAGATTTTGAACGACATAGTATAGTATGACCTTTTTGTCAAATTTTGGACCCAATTTTTTTTTTCAAAAAATGGTCACATTTTGGACGACATGGTATAGTATGACGTACTGCATAGTATGGTATAACGTTTTTGTCAAGTTTTGGACCAAAAAAATGTTTTTCAAAAAAAATTGTCAGATTTTGAACGACATAGTATAGTATGACCTTTTTGTCAAATTTTGGACCCAATTCTTTTTTTCCAAAAGATGGTCACATTTTGGACGACATGGTATAGTATGACATAGTACATAGTATAGTATGACCTTTTTGTCAAATTTTGGACCCAATTTTTTTTTTCAAAAAATTGTCACATTTTGGACGACATGGTTTAGTATGACGTACTACATAGTGTAGTATAACGTTTTTGTCAAGTTTTGGACTAAAAAAATGTTTTTCAAAAAACGATCAGATTTTCAACGACATAGTATAGTATGACCTTTTTTTTCAAATTTTGGACCCAATTTTTTTTTTCAAAAAATTGTCACATTTTGGACGACATGGTATAGTATGACATACTACATAGTATAGTATGACGTTTTTGTCAAGTTTTGGACCAAAAAAATGTTTTACAAAAAATTATCAGATTTTGAACGACATAGTATAGTATGACCTTTTTGTCAAATTTTGGACCCAATTTTTAATTTCAAAAAATTGTCACATTTTGGACGACATGGTATAGTATGACGTACTACATAGTATAGTATAACGTTTTTGTCAAGTTTCTAACCAAAAAAATGTTTTTCAAAAAATTATCAGATTTTGAACGACATAGTATAGTATGACCTTTTTGTCAAATTTTGGACCCAATTTTTTTTTTCAAGAAATGGTCACATTTTGGACGACATGGTATAGTATGACGTACTACATAGTATAGTATAACCTTTTTGTCAAGTTTTGGACCAAAAAAATGTTTTCAAAAAATTATCAGATTTTGAACGACATAGTATAGTATGACCTTTTTGTCAAATTTTGGACCCAATTTTTTTTTTCAAAAAATGGTCACATAGTATGATGTACTACATAGTATAGTATAACGTTTTTGTCAAGTTTTCGACCAAAAAAATGTTTTTCAAAAAAAATTGTCAGATTTTTAACGACATAGTATAGTATGACCTTTTTGTCAAATTTTGGACCCAATTTTTTTTTTCCAAAAGATGGTCACATTTTGGACGACATGGTATAGTATGACGTACTACATAGTATAGTATAACGTTTTTGTCAAGTTTTGGACCAAAAAAATGTTTTTCAAAAAATTATCAGATTTTGAATAACATGGTATAGTATGACCTTTTTGTCAAAATTTGGACCCAATTTTTTTTTTCAAAAAATTGTCACATTTTGGACGACATGGTATAGTATGACATACTACATAGTATAGTATGACGTTTTTGTCAAGTTTTGAACCAAAAAAATGTTTTTCAAAAAATTATCAGTTTTTGAACGACATAGTATAGTATGACCTTTTTGTCAAATTTTGGACCCAATTTTTTTTTTCAAAAAATGGTCACATTTTGGACGACATGGTATAGTATGACGTACTACATAGTATAGTATGACGTTTTTGTCAAGTTTTGGACCAAAAAAATGTTTTTCAAAAAAATTGTCAGATTTTGAACGACATAGTATAGTATGACCTTTTTGTCAAATTTTGGACCCAATTTTTTTTTTCAAAAAATTGTCACATTTTGGACGACATGGTTTAGTATGACGTACTACATAGTATAGTATAACGTTTTTGTCAAGTTTTGGACTAAAAAAATGTTTTTCAAAAAACGATCAGATTTTCAACGACATAGTATAGTATGACCTTTTTGTCAAATTTTGGACCCAATTTTTTTTTTCAAAAAATTGTCACATTTTGGACGACATGGTATAGTATGACGTACTACATAGTATAGTATAACGTTTTTGTCAAGTTTTGGACCAAAAAAATGTTTTTCAAAAAATTATCAGATTTTGAACGTCTATGTCATACTATACCATGACATAGACGACATGGTTTAGTATGACGTACTACATAGTATAGTATAACGTTTTTGTCAAGTTTCTGACCAAAAAAATGTTTTTCAAAAAATTATCAGATTTTGAACGACATAGAATAGTATAGTATCGTATAACGTTTTTGTCAAGTTTTGGACCAAAAAAATGTTTTTCAAAAAATTATCAGATTTTGAACGACATAGTATAGTATGACCTTTTTGTCAAATTTTGGACCCAATTTTTTTTTTCAAAAAATAGTCACATTTTGGACGACATGGTATAGTATGACGTACTACATAGTATAGTATAACGTTTTTTTCAATTTTTGGACCAAAAAAATGTTTTTCAAAAAATTATCCGATTTTGAACGACATAGTATAGTATGACCTTTTTGTCAAATTTTGGACCCAATTTTTTTTTTCAAGAAATGGTCACATTTTGGACGACATGGTATAGTATGAAGTACTACATAGTATAGTATGACGTTTTTGTCTAGTTTTGGACCAAAAAAATGTTTTTCCAAAAATTATCAGATTTTGAACGACATAGTATAGTATGACCTTTTTGTCAAATTTTGGACCCAATTTTTTTTTTCAAGAAATGGTCACATTTTGGACGACATGGTATAGTATGAAGTACTACATAGTATAGTATGACGTTTTTGTCTAGTTTTGGACCAAAAAAATGTTTTTCCAAAAATTATCAGATTTTGAACGACATAGTATAGTATGACCTTTTTGTCAAATTTTGGACCCAATTTTTTTTTTCAAGAAATGGTCACATTTTGGACGACATGGTATAGTATGACGTACTACATAGTATAGTATAACCTTTTTGTCAAGTTTTGGACCAAAAAAATGTTTTCAAAAAATTATCAGATTTTGAACGACATAGTATAGTATGACCTTTTTGTCAAATTTTGGACCCAATTTTTTTTTTCAAAAAATGGTCACATAGTATGATGTACTACATAGTATAGTATAACGTTTTTGTCAAGTTTTCGACCAAAAAAATGTTTTTCAAAAAAAATTGTCAGATTTTTAACGACATAGTATAGTATGACCTTTTTGTCAAATTTTGGACCCAATTTTTTTTCTTCAAAAAATGGTCATATTTTGGACGACATGGTATAGTATGACGTACTACATAGTATAGTATAACGTTTTTGTCAAGTTTCTGACCAAAAAAATGTTTTTCAAAAAATTATCAGATTTTGAACGACATAGAATAGTATAGTATCGTATAACGTTTTTGTCAAGTTTTGGACCAAAAAAATGTTTTTCAAAAAATTATCAGATTTTGAACGACATAGTATAGTATGACCTTTTTGTCAAATTTTGGACCCAATTTTTTTTTTCAAAAAATAGTCACATTTTGGACGACATGGTATAGTATGACGTACTACATAGTATAGTATAACGTTTTTTTCAATTTTTGGACCAAAAAAATGTTTTTCAAAAAATTATCCGATTTTGAACGACATAGTATAGTATGACCTTTTTGTCAAATTTTGGACCCAATTTTTTTTTCCAAAAAATGGTCACATTTTGGACGACATGGTATAGTATGACGTACTACATAGTATAGTATGACGTTTTTGTCAAGTTTTGGACCAAAAAAATGTTTTTCAAAAAAAATTGTCAGATTTTGAACGACATAGTATAGTATGACCTTTTTGTCAAATTTTGGACCCAATTTTTTTTTCCAAAAAATGGTCACATTTTGGATGTCATGGTATAGTATGACGTACTACATAGTATAGTTTAACGTTTTTGTCAAGTTTTGGACCAAAAAAATGTTTTTCAAAAAAGTATCAGATTTTGAACGACATAGTATAGTATGACCTTTTTGTCAAATTTTGGACCCAATTTTTTTTTCCAAAAAATGGTCACATTTTGGACGACATGGTATAGTATGACGTACTACATAGTATAGTATAACGTTTTTGTCAAGTTTTGGACCAAAAAAATGTTTTTCAAAAAATTATCAGATTTTGAACGACATGGTATAGTATGACCTTTTTGTCAAATTTTGGACCCATTTTTTTTTCTCAAAAAATGGTCACATTTTGGACGACATGGTATAGTATGACGTACTACATAGTATGGTATAACGTTTTTGTCAAGTTTTGGACCAAAAAAATGTTTTTCAAAAAATTATCAGTTTTTGAACGACATAGTATAGTATGACCTTTTTGTCAAATTTTGGACCCAATTTCTTTTTTTCAAAAAAATTGTCACATTTTGGACGACATGGTATAGTATGACGTACTACATAGTATAGTATGACGTTTTTGTCAAGTTTTGGACCAAAAAAATGTTTTTCAAAAAATGATCAGATTTTGAACGACATAGTATAGTATGACCTTTTTGTCAAATTTTGGACCCAATTTTTTTTTTCAAAAAATGGTCACATTTTGGACGACATGGTATAGTATGACGTACTACATAGTATGGTATAACGTTTTTGTCAAGTTTTGGACCAAAAAAATGTTTTTCAAAAAATGATCAGATTTTGAACGACATAGTATAGTATGACCTTTTTGTCAAATTTTGGACCCAATTTTTTTTTCCAAAAAATGGTCACATTTTGGACGACATGGTATAGTATGACGTACTACATAGTATAGTATAACGTTTTTGTCAAGTTTCTGACCAAAAAGATGTTTTTCAAAAAATTATCAGTTTTTGAACGACATAGTATAGTATGACCTTTTTGTCAAATTTTGGACCCAATTTCTTTTTTTCAAAAAAATTGTCACATTTTGGACGACATGGTATAGTATGACGTACTACATAGTATAGTATGACGTTTTTGTCAAGTTTTGGACCAAAAAAATGTTTTTCAAAAAATTATCAGATTTTGAACGACATGGTATAGTATGACCTTTTTGTCAAATTTTCGACCCAATTTTTTTTTTCAAAAAATGGTCACATTTTGGACGACATGGTATAGTATGACGTACTACATAGTATAGTATAACGTTTTTGTCAAGCTTTCGACCAAAAAAATGTTTTTCAAAAAAAATTGTCAGATTTTGAACGACATAGTATAGTATGACCTTTTTGTCAAATTTTGGACCCAATTTTTTTTTCCAAAAAATGGTCACATTTTGGACGACATGGTATAGTATGACGTACTACATAGTATAGTATGATGTTTTTGTCAAGTTTTGGACCAAAAAAATGTTTTTCAAAAAAAATTGTCACATTTTGGACGACATGGTATAGTATGACGTACTACATAGTATAGTATGACGTTTTTGTCAAGTTTTGGACCAAAAAAATGTTTTTCAAAAAAAATTGTCAGATTTTGAACGACATAGTATAGTATGACCTTTTTGTCAAATTTTGGACCCAATTTTTTTTTCCAAAAAATGGTCACATTTTGGATGTCATGGTATAGTATGACGTACTACATAGTATAGTATAACGTTTTTGTCAAGTTTTGGACCAAAAAAATGTTTTTCAAAAAAGTATCAGATTTTGAACGACATAGTATAGTATGACCTTTTTGTCAAATTTTGGACCCAATTTTTTTTTCCAAAAAATGGTCACATTTTGGACGACATGGTATAGTATGACGTACTACATAGTATAGTATAACGTTTTTGTCAAGTTTTGGACCAAAAAAATGTTTTTCAAAAAATTATCAGATTTTGAACGACATAGTATATAGTATGACCTTTTTGTCAAATTTTGGACCCAATTTTTTTTTCAAAAAATGGTCACATTTTGGACGACATGGTATAGTATGACGTACTACATAGTATGGTATAACGTTTTTGTCAAGTTTTGGACCAAAAAAATGTTTTTCAAAAAATGATCAGATTTTGAACGACATAGTATAGTATGACCTTTTTGTCAAATTTTGGACCCAATTTTTTTTTCCAAAAAATGGTCACATTTTGGACGACATGGTATAGTATGACGTACTACATAGTATAGTATAACGTTTTTGTCAAGTTTTGGACCAAAAAAATGTTTTTCATAAAATTATCAGATTTTGAACGACATAGTATAGTATGACCTTTTTGTCAAATTTTGGACCCAATTTTTTTTTTTTAAAAATGGTCACATTTTGGACAACATGGTATAGTATGACGTACTACATAGTATGGTATAAAGTTTTTGTCAAGTTTCTGACCAAAATAATGTTTTTCAAAAAATGATCAGATTTTGAACGACATAGTATAGTATGACCTTTTTGTCAAATTTTGGACCCAATTTCTTTTTTCAAAAAATGGTCACATTTTGGACGACATGGTATAGTATGACGTACTACATAGTATAGTATAACGTTTTTGTCAAGTTTCTGACCAAAAAAATGTTTTTCAAAAAATTATCAGATTTTGAACGACATAGTATATATGACCTTTTTGTCAAATTTTGGACCCAATTTTTTTTTTCAAAAAATGGTCACATTTTGGACGACATGGTATAGTATGACGTACTACATAGTATAGTATGACGTTTTTGTCAAGTTTTGGACCAAAAAAACGTTTTTCAAAAAAATTGTCAGATTTTGAACGACATAGTATAGTATGACCTTTTTGTCAAATTTTGGACCCAATTTTTTTTTTCAAAAAATGGTCACATTTTGGACGACATGGTATAGTATGACGTACTACATAGTATAGTATGACGTTTTTGTCAAGTTTTCGACCAAAAAAATGTTTTTCAAAAAAAATTGTCAGATTTTGAACGACATAGTATAGTATGACCTTTTTGTCAAATTTTGGACCCAATTCTTTTTTTTCAAAAAATTGTCACATTTTGGACGACATGGTATAGTATGACGTACTACATAGTATAGTATGACGTTTTTGTCAAGTTTTGGACCAAAAAAATGTTTTTCAAAAAATTATCAGATTTTGAACGACATAGTATAGTATGACCTTTTTGTCAAATTTTGGACCCAATTTTTTTTTTCAAAAAATGGTCACATTTTGGACGACATGGTATAGTATGACGTACTACATAGTATAGTATGACGTTTTTGTCAAGTTTTGGACCAAAAAAATATTTTTCCAAAAAATTGTCAGATTTTGAATGACATAGTATAGTATGACCTTCTTGTCAAATTTTGGACCCATTTTGTTTTTTTTCAAAAAATTGTCACATTTTGGACGACATGGTATAGTATGACGTACTACATAGTATAGTATGAAGTTTTTGTCAAGTTTTGGACCAAAAAAATGTTTTTCAAAAAATTATCAGATTTTGAACGACATAGTATAGTATGACCTTTTTGTCAAATTTTGGACCCAATTTTTTTTTTCAAAAAATGGTCACATTTTGGACGACATGGTATAGTATGACGTACTGCATAGTATGGTATAACGTTTTTGTCAAGTTTTGGACCAAAAAAATGTTTTTCAAAAAAAATTGTCAGATTTTGAACGACATAGTATAGTATGACCTTTTTGTCAAATTTTGGACCCTATTCTTTTTTTCCAAAAGATGGTCACATTTTGGACGACATGGTATAGTATGACATACTACATAGTATAGTATGACCTTTTTGTCAAATTTTGGACCCAATTTTTTTTTTCAAAAAATTGTCACATTTTGGACGACATGGTTTAGTATGACGTACTACATAGTGTAGTATAACGTTTTTGTCAAGTTTTGGACTAAAAAAATGTTTTTCAAAAAACGATCAGATTTTCAACGACATAGTATAGTATGACCTTTTTTTTCAAATTTTGGACCCAATTTTTTTTTTCAAAAAATTGTCACATTTTGGACGACATGGTATAGTATGACATACTACATAGTATAGTATGACGTTTTTGTCAAGTTTTGGACCAAAAAAATGTTTTACAAAAAATTATCAGATTTTGAACGACATAGTATAGTATGACCTTTTTGTCAAATTTTGGACCCAATTTTTAATTTCAAAAAATTGTCACATTTTGGACGACATGGTATAGTATGACGTACTACATAGTATAGTATAACGTTTTTGTCAAGTTTCTAACCAAAAAAATGTTTTTCAAAAAATTATCAGATTTTGAACGACATAGTATAGTATGACCTTTTTGTCAAATTTTGGACCCAATTTTTTTTTTCAAGAAATGGTCACATTTTGGACGACATGGTATAGTATGACGTACTACATAGTATAGTATAACCTTTTTGTCAAGTTTTGGACCAAAAAAATGTTTTCAAAAAATTATCAGATTTTGAACGACATAGTATAGTATGACCTTTTTGTCAAATTTTGGACCCAATTTTTTTTTTCAAAAAATGGTCACATAGTATGATGTACTACATAGTATAGTATAACGTTTTTGTCAAGTTTTCGACCAAAAAAATGTTTTTCAAAAAAAATTGTCAGATTTTTAACGACATAGTATAGTATGACCTTTTTGTCAAATTTTGGACCCAATTTTTTTTTTCCAAAAGATGGTCACATTTTGGACGACATGGTATAGTATGACGTACTACATAGTATAGTATAACGTTTTTGTCAAGTTTTGGACCAAAAAAATGTTTTTCAAAAAATTATCAGATTTTGAATAACATGGTATAGTATGACCTTTTTGTCAAAATTTGGACCCAATTTTTTTTTTCAAAAAATTGTCACATTTTGGACGACATGGTATAGTATGACATACTACATAGTATAGTATGACGTTTTTGTCAAGTTTTGAACCAAAAAAATGTTTTTCAAAAAATTATCAGTTTTTGAACGACATAGTATAGTATGACCTTTTTGTCAAATTTTGGACCCAATTTTTTTTTTCAAAAAATGGTCACATTTTGGACGACATGGTATAGTATGACGTACTACATAGTATAGTATGACGTTTTTGTCAAGTTTTGGACCAAAAAAATGTTTTTCAAAAAAATTGTCAGATTTTGAACGACATAGTATAGTATGACCTTTTTGTCAAATTTTGGACCCAATTTTTTTTTCAAAAAATTGTCACATTTTGGACGACATGGTTTAGTATGACGTACTACATAGTATAGTATAACGTTTTTGTCAAGTTTTGGACTAAAAAAATGTTTTTCAAAAAACGATCAGATTTTCAACGACATAGTATAGTATGACCTTTTTGTCAAATTTTGGACCCAATTTTTTTTTTCAAAAAATTGTCACATTTTGGACGACATGGTATAGTATGACGTACTACATAGTATAGTATAACGTTTTTGTCAAGTTTTGGACCAAAAAAATGTTTTTCAAAAAATTATCAGATTTTGAACGACATAGTATAGTATGACCTTTTTGTCAAATTTTGGACCCAATTTTTTTTCTTCAAAAAATGGTCATATTTTGGACGACATGGTATAGTATGACGTACTACATAGTATAGTATAACGTTTTTGTCAAGTTTCTGACCAAAAAAATGTTTTTCAAAAAATTATCAGATTTTGAACGACATAGAATAGTATAGTATCGTATAACGTTTTTGTCAAGTTTTGGACCAAAAAAATGTTTTTCAAAAAATTATCAGATTTTGAACGACATAGTATAGTATGACCTTTTTGTCAAATTTTGGACCCAATTTTTTTTTTCAAAAAATAGTCACATTTTGGACGACATGGTATAGTATGACGTACTACATAGTATAGTATAACGTTTTTTTCAATTTTTGGACCAAAAAAATGTTTTTCAAAAAATTATCCGATTTTGAACGACATAGTATAGTATGACCTTTTTGTCAAATTTTGGACCCAATTTTTTTTTTCAAAAAATGGTCACATTTTGGACGACATGGTATAGTATGACGTACGACATAGTATAGTATGACGTTTTTGTCAAGTTTTGGACCAAAAAAATGTTTTTCAAAAAAATTGTCAGATTTTGAACGACATAGTATAGTATGACCTTTTTGTCAAATTTTGGACCCAATTTTTTTTTTCAAAAAATTGTCACATTTTGGACGACATGGTTTAGTATGACGTACTACATAGTATGGTATAAAGTTTTTGTCAAGTTTCTGACCAAAATAATGTTTTTCAAAAAATGATCAGATTTTGAACGACATAGTATAGTATGACCTTTTTGTCAAATTTTGGACCCAATTTCTTTTTTTCAAAAAAATGGTCACATTTTGGACGACATGGTATAGTATGACGTACTACATAGTATAGTATAACGTTTTTGTCAAGTTTTGGACCAAAAAAATGTTTTTCAAAAAAAATTGTCAGATTTTGAACGACATAGTATATAGTATGACCTTTTTGTCAAATTTTGGACCCAATTTCTTTTTTCAAAAAATGGTCACATTTTGGACGACATGGTATAGTATGACGTACTACATAGTATAGTATAACGTTTTTGTCAAGTTTCTGACCAAAAAAATGTTTTTCAAAAAATTATCAGATTTTGAACGACATAGTATATATGACCTTTTTGTCAAATTTTGGACCCAATTTTTTTTTTCAAAAAATGGTCACATTTTGGACGACATGGTATAATATGACGTACTACATAGTATAGTATGACGTTTTTGTCAAGTTTTGGACCAAAAAAACGTTTTTCAAAAAAATTGTCAGATTTTGAACGACATAGTATAGTATGACCTTTTTGTCAAATTTTGGACCCAATTTTTTTTTTCAAAAAATTGTCACATTTTGGACGACATGGTATAGTATGACGTACTACATAGTATAGTATGACGTTTTTGTCAAGTTTTCGACCAAAAAAATGTTTTTCAAAAAAAATTGTCAGATTTTGAACGACATAGTATAGTATGACCTTTTTGTCAAATTTTGGACCCAATTTTTTTTTCCAAAGTATGGTCACATTTTGGACGACATGGTATAGTATGACGTACTACATAGTATAGTATAACGTTTTTGTCAAGTTTTGGACTAAAAAAATGTTTTTCAAAAAATGATCAGATTTTCAACGACATAGTATAGTATGACCTTTTTGTCAAATTTTGGACCCAATTCTTTTTTTTCAAAAAATTGTCACATTTTGGACGACATGGTATAGTATGACGTACTACATAGTATAGTATGACGTTTTTGTCAAGTTTTGGACCAAAAAAACGTTTTTCAAAAAAATTGTCAGATTTTGAACGACATAGTATAGTATGACCTTTTTGTCAAATTTTGGACCCAATTTTTTTTTTCAAAAAATGGTCACATTTTGGACGACATGGTATAGTATGACGTACTACATAGTATAGTATGACGTTTTTGTCAAGTTTTCGACCAAAAAAATGTTTTTCAAAAAAAATTGTCAGATTTTGAACGACATAGTATAGTATGACCTTTTTGTCAAATTTTGGACCCAATTTTTTTTTCCAAAGTATGGTCACATTTTGGACGACATGGTATAGTATGACGTACTACATAGTATAGTATAACGTTTTTGTCAAGTTTTGGACCAAAAAAAAGTTTTTCAAAAAATTATCAGATTTTGGACGACATGGTATAGTATGACGTACTACATAGTATAGTATAACGTTTTTGTCAAGTTTTGGACTAAAAAAATGTTTTTCAAAAAATGATCAGATTTTCAACGACATAGTATAGTATGACCTTTTTGTCAAATTTTGGACCCAATTCTTTTTTTTCAAAAAATTGTCACATTTTGGACGACATGGTATAGTATGACGTACTACATAGTATAGTATGACGTTTTTGTCAAGTTTTGGACCAAAAAAATGTTTTTCAAAAAATTATCAGATTTTGAACGACATAGTATAGTATGACCTATTTGTCAAATTTTGGACCCAATTTTTTTTTTCAAAAAATGGTCACATTTTGGACGACATGGTATAGTATGACGTACTACATAGTATAGTATGACGTTTTTGTCAAGTTTTGGACCAAAAAAATATTTTTCCAAAAAATTGTCAGATTTTGAATGACATAGTATAGTATGACCTTTTTGTCAAATTTTGGACCCAATTTTTTTTTTTCAAAAAATTGTCACATTTTGGACGACATGGTATAGTATGACGTACTACATAGTATAGTATAACGTTTTTGTCAAGTTTCTGACCAAAAAAATGTTTTTCAATAAATTATCAGATTTTGAACGACATAGTATAGTATGACCTTTTTGTCAAATTTTGGACCCAATTTTTTCTTTCAAAAAATGGTCACATTTTGGACGACATGGTATAGTATGACGTACTACATAGTATAGTATGACGTTTTTGTCAAGTTTTGGACCAAAAAAATGTTTTTCAAAAAATTATCAGATTTTGAACGACATAGTATAGTATGACCTTTTTGTCAAATTTTGGACCCAATTTTTTTTTTCAAAAAATGGTCACATTTTGGACGACATGGTATAGTATGACGTACTACATAGTATAGTATGACGTTTTTGTCAAGTTTCTGACCAAAAAAATGTTTTTCAATAAATTATCAGATTTTGAACGACATAGTATAGTATGACGTTTTTGTCAAGCTTTCGACCAAAAAAATGTTTTTCAAAAGAAATTGTCAGATTTTGAACGACATAGTATAGTATGACCTTTTTGTCAAATTTTGGACCCAATATTTTTTTCCAAAAGATGGTCACATTTTGGACGACATGGTATAGTATGACGTACTACATAGTATGGTATAACGTTTTTGTCAAGTTTTGGACCAAAAAAATGTTATTCAAAAAATTGTCAGATTTTGAACGACATAGTATAGTATGACCTTTTTGTAAAATTTTGGACCCAATTTTTTTTTCCAAAAAATGGTCACATTTTGGACGACATGGTATAGTATGACGTACTACATAGTATAGTATGACGTTTTTGTCAAGTTTTGGACCAAAAAAATGTTTTTCAAAAAAAATTGTCAGATTTTGAACGACATAGTATGACCTTTTTGTCAAATTTTGGACCCAATATTTTTTTCCAAAAAATGGTCACATTTTGGACGACATTGTATAGTATGACGTACTACATAGTATAGTATAACGTTTTTGTCAAGTTTTGGACCAAAGAAATGTTTTTCAAAAAATTATCAGATTTTGAACGACATAGTATAGTAGACCTTTTTGTCAAATTTTGGACCCAAATTTCTTTTCCAAAAAATGGTGACATTTTGGACGACATGGTATAGTATGACGTACTACATAGTATAGTATGACGTTTTTGTCAAGTTTTGGACCAAAAAAATGTTTTTCAAAAAAAATTGTCAGATTTTGAACAACATAGTATAGTATGACCTTTTTGTCAAATTTTGGACCCAATTTTTTTTTCCAAAAAATGGTCACATTTTGGACGACATGGTATAGTATGACGTACTACATAGTATAGTTTAACGTTTTTGTCAAGTTTTGGACAAAAAGAATGTTTTTCAAAAAATTATCAGATTTTGAACGACATAGTATAGTATGACCTTTTTGTCAAATTTTGGACCCAATTTTTTTTTTCAAAAAATGGTCACATTTTGGACGACATGGTATAGTATGACGTACTACATAGTATGGTATAACGTTTTTGTCAAGTTTTGGAACAAAAAAATGTTTTTCAAAAAATGATCAGATTTTGAACGACATAGTATAGTATGACCTTTTTGTCAAATTTTGGACCCAATTCTTTTTTTTCCAAAAAATTGTCACATTTTGGACGACATGGTATAGTATGACGTACTCCATAGTATAGTATAACGTTTTTGTAAAGTTTTGGACCAAAAAAATGTTTTTCAAAAAAGTATCAGATTTTGAACGACATAGTATAGTATGACCTTTTTGTCAAATTTTGGACCCAATTTTTTTTTTCAAAAAATGGTCACATTTTGGACGACATGGTATAGTATGACGTACTACATAGTATGGTATAACGTTTTTGTCAAGTTTTGGAACAAAAAAATGTTTTTCAAAAAATGATCAGATTTTGAACGACATAGTATAGTATGACCTTTTTGTCAAATTTTGGACCCAATTCTTTTTTTTCCAAAAAATTGTCACATTTTGGACGACATGGTATAGTATGACGTACTCCATAGTATAGTATAACGTTTTTGTAAAGTTTTGGACCAAAAAAATGTTTTTCAAAAAAGTATCAGATTTTGAACGACATAGTATAGTATGACCTTTTTGTCAAATTTTGGATCCAATTTTTTTTTTCAAAAAATTGTCACATTTTGGACGACATGGTATAGTATGACGTACTACATAGTATAGTATAACGTTTTTGTCAAGTTTTGGACCAAAAGAATGTTTTTCAAAAAATTATCAGATTTTGAACGACATAGTATAGTATGACCTTTTTGTCAAATTTTGGACCCAATTCTTTTTTTTCAAAAAATGGTCACATTTTGGACGACATGGTATAGTATGACGTACTACATCGTATAGTATGACGTTTTAGTCAAATTTTGGACCAAATTTATTTTTTCAAAAAATGGTCACATTTTGGACAACATGGTATAGTATGACATACTCCATAGTATAGTATGACGTTTTTGTCAAGTTTGGGACTAAAAAAATGTTTTTCAAAAAAATTGTCAGATTTTGAACGACATAGTATAGTATGACATACTACTTTTACAAAAGTAAAAAAAAAAAAAAAGAAGACTCTTGGAAAAAATGTTTTATTGAAAAAAAATGTTTTTGCTCTCAGTTTTTCATTTGCTGAACTCAAAGATCTAAAACATTTCTATATACACAAAAGAACCATTTCTCTGAAATATTGTTAACAAATCAGTCTAAATCTGTGTTAGTGAGCACTTCTCCTTTGCCGAGATAATTCATCCCACCTCACAGATGTGGCATATCAAGATGCTGATTAGACAGCATGACTATTGCACAAGTGTGCCTTAGGTGGTTGACATTTTCACTCCCAGCGCCCATGTTGTGTTTATATATTTGTTTAATGTACTTGGTGTTAAATGAATGATGAAAATCCACTGCTTGTCATCTTTCTGTAAAAAAAACAACAACAACAAAAAAAGCTGTCATCATCTGGAGTGGGTGTCACACAAAGCCATATGGAGCCTTGTAATCAGAGCAGATGAAGCTTGAAGCCCAGCGAGCTTTCCCTCAGTCACTTCAATCCCAGGAAGCACGACCTGTACACAAGCACCTCAGGACGGAGAGGCTGGAGAGGTCTTTGAATGGATGTCCTTGTACCTTGAGAGAGGGGAGAGGGATGGAGAGGGATGGAGAGGGGGAGGAGAGAGGGAGATGCTGTGTGTCCTGGGTTTTGAGACAGAAAGGCTATTGATGGACTCCAGTACATTCACATGCTCAGATGAAGCTCTGGGCAAGTCACGTAAAATATTCATGATTTAAGTCCTTGGACATTTTTTTAAGTTGCAGGGTTTCTCTGACAAAGGGATTGAAGTTTGTTGCATCTGTGGTCTCACAAAGCTGTGGAGTCTCTGGTTGAAAAACGTGCCTTTTCTTTTTATTCCTTTGAAAGTGCATCCTGAATTGTTCCCACATGTCTTTCCGAGAACATTCTGTTTACAGTACTTGATGCATGGACGCGCTTCAAAATCAGAAGATGTCAGGTCGTGCAAATTCATCCTATATGCAGAACTTGACATCACTGCCTTCCATCACATACACATTTCAAAAGGATGAAAGTGGTTGAAAGTCTGAAGATGCTTTTGTTGTCTTCAGCATATTTATGATTTTATTTTGTGAGGTTTAAAAAAAAACAAAAAAAAAAACATACCACCACAATGTGACAATTGCCACTCGCGCTCCATCTGTGCTATTGATCATCACACTCCTTTCTCTGACATCTTCAAACCCCTGGGGTGGCAACAGTTTGCATATTACTGGGTTTGCTTTTGCAGTTAAAAAAACGCAGCTATAATCACTCACTGTTTTTATCATTTACCTTAAATCCTTCACTGTAATGCTTAATCATTCATTTTGACCAGAAGATAAGCAGCAGCTGAGCTGCAGAGAGTGTGTTTCTTCATGCTGGACCTGGGGCTGCTGCTCTCTGATTGGATGAAAGTCGGGCTTTGTGAATTATATTCCCATCACACGTACAAATTCCACACAGGCACTGATCCAGTCTTCTTCTGCTACCATTTATCGGCAGCCATTTCTCATTTTGATTGAGGCATTTGAATTGGATTAGTTCACTACAATAAGAGCTTATATTCAGAGGTTTGATCATCATTATGTCAGACACAGTTATTCAGCATTATTTATCTTTTCATTCTTCTATGCTTTTTGTGACCCCATGAGCAAACGGGGGAAGTACAATATCTACAAAGTCTCATAAGCATATATATATACACATATATATATATATATAAGGGTGGCTTAATGTCAACAATGACTTCATGTAACCGTGAAAAGCATCACTTAAACGGATTAACCCACAGAGAACCAACAAGTAAACCTACAGTTCTTTGGTCCCTCGGGGTACATTTTTGCATCTTTCTGTTTGTGGTGTTGGTGGTGTTGTTTTTTTCGACCTTGTGTTCAAACAGCAGCAGTGGGAGGCTTGTCAGACAAGCGCCAATATAAGGGTTCTGAAAAGGACACAGCTGGCGTGGAATTAGAACGTTAAAGCAAAAATGTGTGTTTATTGAGCGACATTCAACAGACGTAGGTGGAAAGCAGCCAAGTGGTTATACTGAACTTCTTAAATCAGTCATGTAGCCAATTCAAGCACAATCTGCTCAAATGTATTGATGTCAGATTCATGCTGATGATCAGATCCGTATAATTTGGCCTGTAAATAAAT
Source organism: Microchirus variegatus (assembly GCF_963457635.1). Taxonomy (NCBI): domain Eukaryota; kingdom Metazoa; phylum Chordata; class Actinopteri; order Pleuronectiformes; family Soleidae; genus Microchirus; species Microchirus variegatus. The sequence goes on along the minus strand of NC_139808.1, from coordinate 7,645,307 downwards.
AAACAATGCAGAGTTCTAAATAGGAAAACATGGTAACACTTTAGATTAAGGGACACATATTCACCATTAACTAGGTGCTTACTAACATATATAATCAGCATACTAGCCCTTTATTAGTAATCATTAAGCATGTATTAACACCTTATTCTACATAAACTTATTCTACCTCTATTACGACATGAATTAAGATTTTTCCTACATTAGGTGTTAATACGTTAATATTTACTAATAAAGGGCTAGTATGCTACTTATACGCACATTAGTAAGCACCTAGCTAATGGTGAATATGTGTTCCCTAATCTACCGAAAACATTAATAACATAAATTCTTATTTTATTTTGCCAACAACTGACTACACACCGCGGGGCGACAGTAGTTCAGCGAGTTGTCGTTCAAGTTGAAGGTTGTGGGTTTGAGTCCCAACTCCGCTACATGCTACATGCTACATGCTAATATATCCTTGGGCAAGATGCTTAACCACACTTTGCTCCTGATGATGACGGCATGTGAACGGGAATTAAAGGTTTCTGATAGAAAACATTTCCAACAACAACATTAGCATTTAATGCTAATGTTGTTGTTGTTGACCCTCCCGGCCTGAGGATGTCACTGCCATCCTTCTCTTTCCACATCCACCTATATAATAGCCACTAGGGCAGGAAGCTCCACCCCTTTTTGGTCTCAGCTTCACCTCACGAGCACATGGTGTGCTCTGGCAAAGCTGTAGTGTAAAGCAGCTTTGAGTGCTCATCAAGACTAGAAAAGCGCTACACAAATACAGACCCAAGTTCCATGCAATATATAACTGCCAAGCCCCAGTTGACTGTAAATCCATCATGAGTCGAATGTGTAATTGTGAAACGTCCGATCTCTTTCTTTATCTCGTAAGTTTTCGGTCTACGTCCATTATCTCTCAACCAGTTACACAAGCTACACACCGACATCTCGGGTACATTTGCACTTCATTGTGAAATGCAAGGCAGGCATAAGTCATTTTTATTCTGCATTAAGAGCACATAATGCCTCTCATCTCACATAGACAGAAAAGGCGAGATAAAGACAGAGAGAGAATGGCTTCGCGGAGAGGAAGGGATGTGGCCGTCAAGAGAGGAAAGTAAAAGTAATGAGGTAGACATGGGCCACAGGTGTCCTCTGAACAATTACAGAGCATGAATGGCGAGAAAAACATGGGCCTGAGAGGCTGCAAAAATAACAAAGGACAGAGCTAATAGAAGGACGGTGGAGCCTGAATCATTTAGAGTAAAAAAATAATAATAATCGCAAAGTGTTCATCTTAAAAGAGGGAAGGAAAGGCAGACCATCAGACTGACAGACACTACAGAGCCAAACATACAGTGTGGGTGTGGATAAAGGAGATGAAAGCCGGTGGCATTAATTAGAAATTCCACTTCAACTTCCAAAATACAAACCACAGTACAGAGCAACACGCGCGTGAGTCACTCTGCAGAGGAAAAAATGTTCAAAAGCACAGACAAATGATGGATCGAGTGCGGAAGTTGAGTGGCATCATCAGGCTGCTTGTTGTGTAAAATAAAGCCCAGACACTTGGAAAGAAATGGCTCCAGACGCGGTGAACCTCATCAAGCTCTGGACAGCAGAGTAAAGCAAAGCAACAACAACACACAAATCATTGCAAATTCAACAGCACACAAAATGGAATCAAATCAGGTGGGGAGTTTTCTCACTGAAAGGGTGAACAGAAAGCTGCAACATATTCAGTCTCAGCATGAAGTATGTCACACAATTATACATGATAACACAGGTGTTAAAAAAAATAAAATAAAAATAAATATTATACTTAGTGGTGAGAAGTGCACGTGATCAACATGTTCACCACAATGTCTGAATATGAATTTAATTGAGCTGCAATATAACAGAGGGCTCTAAAGGTCAGAGTCAAATATATAAAGGTTGAATCTGGGAGGATGCACACACACACACACACACACACACACACACACCATAATTGGCCAACACAACAAGTGGCTCTTTGTTGTCACATGTGGTGATGTATTCGACTGCATGACACAAAACCTTTTTCTGACTCTTCCATGACGCTTCATTGCCCTTTAGGAAGCAGCAACGTTGCTGTGGTGTGTAAGTGTGGTAATAAAGTGTGGTAATTAGAACTCTAAGGACAGTTGAAGGACTCCAAGGCTGGGGGTATAAAGAGAGTAATAATGTAAATTGCATATGTATTTTCTTTTTTTAAGACTGCATTTACTGTTTGCCATGCAAACATACAGTACATGCCCAACGGAAATATGTTCAAAACATCAAAGAAGGAAGCAGATATATGATTGTTCTTGTAGAAATCCACAATTTCAGTCCAATATAATCCCAAATAATACTGCCCAGTAGCAATGCTGGCTGCTTTGTAAATATAAATGAGCTACATGCTGACATCAGCGTCCTAACTTAAAGCTCCAGTGTGTAACTTATGTTGCAATGCTAACTGCTAACTTTGCAGAGAAAAGCCCAGAACTTTCTGCAAAAACAATTCCTCGGGTCTATAATCCAAATGTTGACTTTTAAAAGCAGGATGGGAGATTATTTTCTTGAGCATTTGTTATTGTATTGATTAAAATCCTCTTCACATGCCTGTAAAAACACCATCCAATCATAAAGAATCGTCCAAAAGAATGAACCCCCCCATGCACGTACCCCTCTATGTGCACTAATCGCGCATGCGCAGAAGATACCGCCAGAGTTTATGCTAGCTTGATAAATCCAACGAGACAGTTGCAGCAACGTTAAATCAGAAAAAAGGTGCCAACAACAAGCGATTATTGCAAACGACAGACGTTTTTTTTGGGGAAAGCTACTACTGCCACGAAAAAGGCTGATGCAGAGCGGTCCAAGACCAGAGGTGAACATCGCTGCTGTGTTTGAAAGCTGGCGACAACTGAAAGCCCAGAAAAAGGCTGCAAAGTGATGATATGGTGGCTCCGTTTCTACTGGACAGGTAGGTAGGCCTATTTGTTGTTTTTCATCATCACGTTGTCAATTGAACATCCATCCATTATCTACCGCAGGGTCGCGGGGGGGGTGCTGTGCCTATCTCAGCTGACATTGGGCGATAGGCAGCAGGGTTCACCCTGGACAGTTCGGTCAATTGAACAAGTATCCAAAAAAAGTTAGCGTCGCCGCAAAGTACAGAAAGCTATCGATGCTTCGCATGCTCGTGAATCTGTGTTCGTTTGCGTGTTCCCGGTCTCTGGAGGCGTAGCTTCGGAGGGAAGTCTAAAGAAAGGGGCTTGGACTGTCGAATTCAAAACAGTTTGTCCAGTGTAGTGAGATACATTACTCATGTTTCTGATTACCACAGCTTTAAAGCGGAACTAGACCGGAAGTTCCTATTATCGCTGTTTTTTTGGTGTGTATCTGCGTCATTACCTTGTTTATGAAGCCCTGACGGTTCAAAACAAACAGTTCAGCCATTGCTGAGAACGTTGTGTTTTATTGTAATCTCGGGGCTCAACGAGATCACTGAAAATCCCGTAATAGTTAGGTAAGCAGCAGTTCTCCTGAACAACCGATCGTCCTGCTCCGGGCGGTAGTCCGGGCACATCCGGTTACGTACATTGAACCGCAGAAGAAGAATAACGTCCGTTGTGGAGGTGTTTCACGAGCAACAGTGTCTTCTGACTCTGGGTCTGACTCTGGTTTAAAGTCATAAAAGGGACTGCGGCGGGGAGTCGTGACGAAGCTATTTTTAAACACTGTTAAAACAATGTTTTGATAATGAGGAGCAGTGCATCCGCCGTTCCAGAGGGGGGCGCTGCGCTTCTGAGAACGGATGTGCTGGATAGTACTGGCCAATCACAAGACTCTGTCTTCTGGGGGTGAAAGTTCACTCTGAAATCTCGCAGCAGAAAAACACTGTCAGAAAAGAGGATTTCTATCGGCTAGTTTACAGCAACTAGGAGGTTTTTGACCATAAAAACAAGTTAATATATGTAAGTAGACCTCCATAACTCACATTTATGTGCAACAGGACCACTCTATGTGACCTTTAAAGGTCACATAGAGTGGTCCGGAGTCAGACCCAGAGTCGGAAGACACTGTTGCTCGTGAAACACCTCCACAACGGACGTTATTCTTCTTCTGCGGTTCAATGTACGCAACCGGATGTGCCCGGACTACCGCCCGGAGCAGGACGATCGGTTGTTCAGGAGAACCGCTGCTTACGTAACGTTAACGGGATTTTCAGTGATCTCGTTGAGCCCCGAGATTACAATAAAATACAACTTTCTCAGCAATGGCTGAACTGTTTGTTTCGAACCGTCAGGGCTTCATAAACAAGGTAATGACGCAGATACACACCAAAAAAACAGCGATAATAGGAACTTCCGGTCTAGTTCCGCTTTAAAACAATCACTTTGAGTGAACGTGTTTACCACGTTCACAATCTTGGGCCACATGGTGACATGGCGGGCTACGCGGCTAGCAGCTCGCACTGTTGCCTCCAAATTTTGCAGTTGTGTTTTCTCCGGGGGTTCTCCAGCTTCCTACCATTGTACACTGTAATAATTAAAAATATATATTGGCCCCTCATGGCCATGTAAGAGCAAACAGGTGTCAGGCACTTTCACGTTGGCCTTCCAAACTCAGAAACGATGTCCTTTTGCACATACAAGCTACTGTAACTTGAAATTGAGTTTTGCATTTGGCAAACCTGGTATTTAAGCTTGCATTCAACATCAAGGTCTGAGTCACAAAGATTTCAAAAATAGTATATGATATTTTATAGAAAAGGTTGAGAACGAATAAAGAGAACGGGAAAGAAAAGCTGAAAAAGCTTTTAATGTGTGACACAGCACTGACAACCAGGCACGGGCTGTTCAGACACAAAGAGGAAGAAAGAATGGCAGTTATTTTTCATCTTGAAACCTACATAAATCCTTTAAACCCACATGGCCTTTCCAAGAAATCAAATCAAACCTGTTTTAGTGTGGACCATAATCGTCAACATGAAGATTGCACGTATGGCGGATGTGGTAGCGTGACATTGTGGACTGATGAGGTCACACTTCCTCTCTGTTAATTGCTACTACAAAGACAGAGACAAAAATAGGGACCACTCGTACATCACTGTCGAAAAACAAGATGGCAGAGTGCAGTGTGAAGAGACCTTTCAGAATTTTTCCTCCATTGAAGAATTCACTTCCCTCCTTCAACACACACACACACACACACAAAAAAGCCTTAAACAAAGAAAGAGATAAGATCTGACTCATTGCTGGTCTGGCCTTTCTAAGACGGAGCCTTAAGAGCGATGAAAGTTCTATGACTTGACACTTTTCTTCTCCTCAGTGTGCAAGTAAGACACAATAAGGTCAGCAGACTTACTACCAGTCATTTTACTTGTCAAATACTGCTATTGTGAAGCAGCATTGCCATCGAGGACAGCACAATCATCAGTAGTGTGGGCTAAAGCCAGTTTTAAAGGTGCCATCATGTTAGAATGTGGCCAAAAATGGTTACTACATTAAAATTCAAAACACCGAGGTCTTTTAGGTTTCGTTTTCTGACGTAACTGGCAACCCGTGGTTGTTTGGCAGCTGAGACTCTACTGACTGCAATGATTGGTAGACGGCCGTAGGTGGCGCCACATGCCAAAACATGATTTCAAAACATAAACATGATTTGCAGTCTGCAAAATATATTTTTTTAATGTAAATATTTTTGGCTGTACTGTTGTTGTTGGTGAGTTCAGTTTGTTATATGAACATTATTCCTGAGTCTCTGTGACATATTAGGAGGATTTTATGGCCAGTTGCTTTAGATTTATTACATAATGCACCTTTAAACGATCTCTGTGTCAGTATGTAACGTACCCCACACTTGTGTAAACCAGTGTTTGTTCCAGTGCCACATCATCATCATCTAATCATGGTCAATATTATGTGTATACTTCATATCACGTGCAGCTTTTCCAGATTCAGAGCTGGCATGGATATGATCTGCTATTTCTCACACACACAAAAAAAAGAAGCCACACACACATAGTCTTCTGTCTAGAAGTACACTACCTTGCACACACGACTTGGTAATAAAACTGACTGGATGAAATCATTACAGGCAATTTTCTTGGCTATTATTATACCTCATTTATAAAAGCTCTGTCACTAACCTTATTCTGGGCCTTTAATTTCCAACTCAATTGGATTAGAGAGAAGTGTGACTGCTGACTTGAAATTTCTGGGGAGAGGAATTCAGATATTTTTGGCTGTGCCCAGTTCCTCCCTGGTAATGATGGGGGAAATATCTCATGTACACTCTTAGAAATAAAAGTGCTAAGTAGAACCATGCAAGGTTCTTCGGCTTGGTTCATAGGAAGTTTCTACCTATGGCAAGTTTCTACCTTCCACCAAGAACCCTTTTAAAACCCTTTATTCAGGAAAGTGGTTTTAAAGGGTTCTCTGGATCAAAATGGTTCTTACTGGAACCATTAGTGTTACCAAAAACCCTTGAAAAACCCTTTCTTCTGGAAAGGGAATGGTTCCAGGTAGAACCCCAGCACTTGTAGAAGGACCCTTTTGGAACCCTGATTTCTAAGAGTGTATTGTGTGTTGAACTCAGTTTCCAGACCGAGACTTTTGAATGTCTCAGTCTGGTCTTGGATGCAGTTTTACTTGTTTTTGTCTCAGTCTTAGTCATAGGAGGACCGGACAAGACGCCAATCAGTTTGTTTGCATGAATCATGATTGTCATTGAATGGAAATCTTACATTTTCAAATGACACTAATAACACACTCAATCAATAACACAGTTTAGACTATATTAGAGTCTGATACAATGTTTTCCATAAAGAAAAAGGACGTTTGTTGCAGACCAATTCGATCCCAAGTGGGTCGAACCGGTAGAATAATAACCTACAAACAACAAGCACCCCAAACAATAGTTTTCCCCCTTTTTTTTTTTTTACAAAACATAGAACAAGCTGATATTTCTTGAGAAAAACAAGTGTAATTTCAACAATATTATGCCTAAGTTAACTATGTAGCCACAGGTATCTGCAACTGCAAAATACAGCATTTCTCATTAATTTTCATAAAGCCTGGGGCCAGATTGGACCCTCTACAGGGCCAGTTCTGGCCCGCGGGCTGTATGTTTAACACCCCTGGTCGAACATATTGAAATGTATAATATATGGCCCTGGTCCCTAATTTCATAATCGATTACACTGTCAAATAGTTTCTAGATTCATCAATTAGTTGCTCAACATCTGAAAATGTGTAAAAATGTTGACCACAAACAGTATTAAAGGCGCCATAGAATGTGGCCAAAAAGAGTTACTACACTCAAATTCAAAATACCGAGGTCTTTACGGTTTCGTTTTCTCTGCCGTTGTAGCTCAGACCTAACTGGCAACCCGTGATTGTTCGGCAGCTGAGACTCTACTGACTGCAATGATCGGTAGACGGCGGTAGGTGGCGCCACATGCCAAAACATTACAAAACATAACATGATTTGCAGACTGCAAAATATTTTTTTTAATGAGGATATTTTGTCTGAACTGTTGTTGTTGGTGAGTTCAGTTTGTTATGTGAACATTATTCTTGAGTCTCTGTGACATATTAGGAGGATTTTATGGCCAGTTGCTTTAGATTTATTACATAATGCAACTTTAATTATTGTGTTGTTATATAGATCAAAGAAGCCTAAAGATGCTATTAAAAAGCAGAAAAACTAAATGTAAAAGCACTTGTTAGAATTAATAAAAAAGACACAAACCAATGAATTGTTCGATCAATAAATTGAGTCATTGTTGCAGCCCTAAAACTATACCATATTTAAACTCATCGGTGTTATATTTTTGATTCCTTTCCAGATTAGATGCTGCGACCTGTGCCTGTCATGTGTTCTTCTGCACTGACAAAAGTGCTCGATTGATAAATCGGAGGTTGCTCTCAGACTATTCTCCGTATTGCAAAAGTGGCCTATTTTATAGACCGGAGCATGGCTCTCGTTAAAAGAACAGACGAAGCAAGAGAAACATATAAACAACATAGTTCACCTGAGTGGGCTTTTTAATCAATCTGTCTGTCTTGAGCGCCGCAATTACAAAGCTGGAGGTAAAGAGTGCAGCGTGAGAGCAAATCACAGCCAGACAGACGGAGAATGACTGAAATCGCGTGGAGTCCAATAGTGTTAAGTCGAGATACTTGAATCTTGACTGTGTGTTTATCACACAGACGTTGATGAATTGAAAAAAAACAAAAAAAAAAACATGTAACAATAAATGAAATCATGTTTTGGCATGTGGCGCCACCTACCGCCGTCTACCAATCATTGCAGTCGGTAGAGTCTCAGCTGCCGAGCAACAACGGGTTGCCAGTTACTTCAGAAATCGAAACCTTAAAGCGGAACTAGACCGGAAGTTCCTATTATCGCTGTTTTTTTGGTGTGTATCTGCGTCATTACTTTTTTTCTGAAGCCCTGACGGTTCGAAACAAACAGTTCAGCCATTGCTGAGAACGTTGTGTTTTATTGTAATCTCGGGGCTCAACGAGATCACTGAAAATCCCGTTAACGTTACGTAAGCAGCGGTTCTCCTGAACAACCGATCGTCCTGCTCCGGGCGGTAGTCCGGGCACATCCGGTTTGCGTACATTGAACCGCAGAAGAAGAATAAGGTCCGTTGTGGAGGTGTTTCACGAGTAACAGTGTCTTCTGACTCTGGGTCTGACTCCGGTTTAAAGTCATAAAAGGGACTGCGGCGGGGAGTCGTGACGAAGCTATTTTTAAACACTGTTAAAACAATGTTTTGATAATGAGGAGCAGTGCATCCGCCGTTCCAGAGGGGGGCGCTGCGCTTCTGAGAACGGATGTGCTGGATAGTACTGGCCAATCACAAGACTCTGTCTTCTGGGGGTGAAAGTTCACTCTGAAACATCGCGGCTGAAAAACACTGTCAGAAAAGAGGATTTCTATCGGCTAGTTTACAGCAACTAGGAGGTTTTTGACCATAAAAACAAGTTAATATATGTAAGTAGACCTCCATAACTAACATATATGTGCAACAGGACCACTCTATGTGACATTTAAAAGACCTCGGTATTTTGAATTTGAACGTAGTAACCGTTTTTGGCCACATTCTTACATATGGCATCTTTAAGACACGTCTGTCTCATGAAACCACTGTGTTCAATTCAGAAAAGGCAGTTACTGTAAAAACAACAAAAACTTTGCTCACATCATTCATCGATACTCTCGGGAGTATTCAAAGAGAGTTTGGTTCTCTAACAGGATCATACCCACAGATGCCCTCAAAGAGATCTTTGACACAGAGAGCGGTAAAGACGTGCTTCGAAAGCACCTCGCTGTTCGCCGTTCGTGTCTCTGAATCCACGCTGCCACCAATTCAACATAAAAGCATCCGTGGCTTTCAGAGCCACGCCATACGAATAACGCACCCTGCCACGCTTTGTTCCGTGGGCTATACTTCCATCTGCTTAAAAAAGCAGTTCATCCTTTGACTATTGATTAGTCACAGGCCAAATTTGGTGAGAGGGATATAAAGAATACGAGCGCTGGATGTATTTTATGCAAAACAGGGCAGAGAGAGCACGCTGTTTAAAAGGGCGGCGGATTCATAATCAAAAGGTGAATGAGTACGAAACCCACGCTGATTCAGATTTTAGTCGTACGTTACTTCATCATTGCAGGTACTAATAATACTTAAAGGTACAATTGAAGAAATAACCTCGCTACAGTTCGCATATCTTTAATATTTCTTACGAAGGAGATGCCATAACTCAATTTTATTATGCTATATTGAATCCTCTGAAGTTCATTTTCCATCAATCACCAACAGAATAAAATGATTAAAACTATTGTACATATATATATATATATTCATATATATTCATCTTTAAAATCCACACTGCATCAAAGGAGCAGACACAAGGAATTAGACTTTAGGAGAGTGTGGGCAACATAATGCGCTTAAATTACACTTCATCATTTCTCTATGCGGTGCTTTGAGGCTGAATATAACAGACTGCCTCTATTCTTTAACTAACAAAAAAACGTTTTAGATACTACCTTTATTTGGTCCTTTTAATGTGTTAGGTTTACAGATGATTGAGAGAAAATATCATCATAATATAAGATAAAAAAAAGTCTTCTTTTAATGCAAACAAATGTAGAAAACGTAGCTGTATGTACAGTATCTATAACAGGAAAGGACTGATCGAGTCACTTTTCAAGGTTTTTTTAAACTGCTTACCTCAACCACTTGGATTGAAGGGTGCACTCGACTTCGAGATGGCAATCATTTCTCAATTACACATTAAATTAAACTTTGTTGGCACACCAGTGCCTCCAAGCTGTCAGACTCACTCGAGGTATTTCTAAAAAAAAAAAAAAGAGAGAGAGCTGCGGTGCAATCAGCGCAGACAGCATAATAAAACTCTCAGAACTCCTCAACGCTCACTCAGGGATATGGCTGCTGTGGACATGCAGATTGACAGGTGGTTGGTTTGGGGTGAAAAGATCTTTGTGCAAAGTTGGCTCAGTTGACACCCATTGGTGCTCGCATTGGTGCTCCACCTCTGTTTTCAGGTAAACCCGGGATTTATTTCAGTTTATGCTCAAGTGGGTTATAGTTCCTTTAGGGTGAATTCCAATTCCTTGCTTAACCCTCAATCTCAAAAATGCGCGCTCCCTCTAGTGCAAGTGCTGTCCCGATTCTCAGAAAAATGAAGTTGAGGGGCAAGTTTAAGGGCTGTATCGCCGTCAATATTGACATTTTTTCCGAGACCACCCTTGGGAGCAAGGGCTACCCAGAATGCATTGCGTGTTTTCACATAGCAAAGATGGCGCCAAAAACAGAGGAACGAGTACGCTACAAATTAAGTATTTTCTCTGTTAGTAGAGATATAAGAATTATGAAAAACATTGTATTATCTTAGTTTAGGCCCATGTTATGGAATACTTAGGTCGTTGTTGCGTAACATTGACTTTTATTTTACGAACGGTCAATAGCTGGCCGGTGCGGACAAGCGATCGTTTGCTATGGTTTACTTTTCAATAAGCCGTGGTGTGTGGTAACTGTCAGCTGAATATGTCCCTGGTTGTGGTATTTGTATGAGTATCTTCTTATAACTAACTGACAACCTAATAACTTGACTGACAAACGGATCGTAATAAATAATAGTGACGTAAATGTGTTCTTCTTCTTCTTCTTCTTTGGAGTTGACAGACCGGACGCAGCTTTCACGTTATTCTGCCCCCCACAGTCTGAAGACGTATCTGCATTTAAGGGGTGTCCCATTTCGATGTGACAAAATAACCCTCAACATTTGGTTTTGAGGGCCAGTTAAAATTAAGGGTTGAGATTGAGGGTTAAGATTGAGGGTTAAGATAGGAATTGGAATTGGGCCTTAATCTCAGTCCTGTTTTCTTTTTTCCAGTTAATTCCTCAACAGGTCCTGATCACTGCTAACTAGAACGACAGATTATTGCTTAATCAAATCAAAGTCAAAATCAGGATTGCAAAGTCACATTGGCATGTCTACTTCTCATTTGATTTATGACATCAGTCAAACGTGTTCCAAAGAGGTTTTATGGCTCCAGTCGCTATAGTTTCAGGTCTTCAATAAAACCACAATGTCCATTATGTAAATGATGGCCCAAATGACTGTAAAATAATAGAAAATAAGAGAGGGTATAGGCTTTTAAGCGTGGCGATGGTGTGACCTGCCAGTCCTCACGCTCTCAGGAAATCCACCCTTTCGCTTTTTACCGGCTTCATTCTCACATAAAAAATATGGAAATGGACCTTGTCTGTCCGCTGTCCAGATGTCTGTTTTTGTTCTCTGTCTCTGGAAAAAAAGACAGAAAAATATGACACTGGTAAACCTTGGCCTATAAAGGCTTCATAATGGGCATCATAGTGGGTTGCCTTTTTTAGGGTTCAATTCCAATTCGATTCATCAGGCATCCACCAGCACACTGCACGTCCAGGGAGTGGATCCCTCACCTGTGGTTCTCCCTTTTTCTAGTTTTCTCTACCTTTTTTTTCCCTGAGAGTTTTTCCTTACCCTGGTCGAGGGTCTAAGGCAGGGGTCTCAAACTCAAATGACCTGGGGGCCAATGCGCATCTATTGTGTTCAAGAGGGGGCCGGCCTAGAGAACAAAAAGTGGGGAAAAAAAAAACAATATTCACAATATTGAATCATGATATCACACGTATACTTAAGAATACTATTTTTGATGCAGACTTAATGTATTAATATCAAAAACAGACTTTTTTTTTTTAAATTACATAAATAATAGTGTGGACAACTGTAATTAAAATTTGTACCAGGACCCTTTTCGGCCACTGCTATTTGTGGCTCGGGCCCTAACAAGTGTATTTATATATGTAATTGAATGTTGTATATGATACATTTAATAATGGGATAATTCTGACCAAATGTCTTATTATTACTGTTATAATAAACATTGCTAGCAAACATATATTATATTCTATTACCTCTCTGACAGCTGAGCCTCAGCTACACACTGTGTTTAAAAGACGGTGAGGTCATGGGCCATGTTTTCATTATAACATGATATTAAATGGGGGGCCGCATGTAATCGATTGGGGGGCCGCATGTGCCAGTTTGAGACCCCTGGTCTAAGGGCAGAGGATGTTACCAACCCTGTGAAGCCCTGTGAGACAAACTATAAATAAATAAAGATTGATTGATATGCAGCGATCATGTGCACAACATGAACACACACATTTGCTCCGACATTATTGTCAAAAACACATACTGTACATCACTAGCAGAGAACATGCACCTTCTGCTTGTAGATATGAAAAATGATCGATCAGGTTAATCATTTCCAAGGTCAGGCGGTCGGTTCACTTTACATAAATACAGCTTGTGTCAAAACAAACCACTTTTCCCCGAGCCGCGATGTCCTTTTTTGTGTCACGGCTCCATGTGAGTCAAGCAAAAACAACATTTAATATATGCAGACATTACTGACAGTATACTGACATTACTGTCCTCGCATATATAGGGGAATCAGATGAAAAAAAATAAGTAAAAACTCCCCACAGAACTGGGTGCCAGGAAACAGATGCTGATAACTGCCTCAGATTAGGTCCTAGGTTGTCATCAGCTATACCAGGCAAATACTCTGCTGAATCTACTGCTCGCTCGCTCCATCCATCCTATCATCAAGGTGTGTGTGTGTGTGTGTCATCTCCATATTATGTCTGTCATGTCGGATGCAAGCAGCAAGGTGTCAGAGTGCAGGGATGAAATATTCATTTTCGAATCCCATAAGCTGGGAATGATACCGCTAAAGTAGGAGAGATTTGCGGGTGTATTGATTCAAGCGTGATTGGGGATGTTCAAGTTTACACTTTGAACAAGAACTTTCGAAACATTTCAAAAGCTGAGACTGAGGAAAAGCCTAATCTAATCCTTTAGTGGAAACATTCCTTATTATTCAAGCTGCTATATTTCAAAAGACAATATGTTTTTTTTTAGGAGGTTCTCGCTTTGGGGAGAGTCTGAAAAGCGAGGGCCGCTTTTGGCATAATTTGCCATTGTATCAACTAAAAAAAAAAAACAGTCATCAATGGTGTCTGGAAATGATGTGTGGGGGGAAAGTGGTGACAAAAAGAGTCAAGAGTATTTTTTTCATATAAGCAAAATCTGCCTAATATAAGGGATGCAGATATTCCGTGACATAAATCAACTCCCAAAAAAGAAACGACTTCGGCTTCCACCGCGACTTAATCAAATCGAATCGTTTTTTTTTGTATAGTGCCAAACCATAGTGAGGCAGAAACCTTATCACGTTATAGAGAGAGAGGAGATGACAAAAAAAAACACTTGAGCAAACACTTGGCGTCAGAGGAGAGAAAAGAAGAAAAGAAAAAACCTTTTCACAGGAACAAATCTCTGGCAGAAGCAGAATCAAAGATGTGCTGCTATCTGCCTCGGATAAACTACGACTACTACTATAGTATAAGAGTTAATAATAAAGAGCTCAATCATTCATGTTAAACACATTTCGCTCATCGTTTGATGAGATGAGCTCATTCTTAAACTGAATTTGCCGTGTATAGTGCTCTGTATGTGATGATGACAAAAAGAAGAAGAATGAATCAACTTCATTTGCTCCAAATATCGATGGAGTACTTCGAGTACTTTTCGGAGTAATTTGATAGACACATCGCGATAATAGTATATCAATACAGTCAGGTCCATAAATATTGGGACATCGACACAATTCTCTCCTTTTTGGCTCTATATACCATTTGAAATGAAATGGACATGATGTGCTTTAACTACACACTTTCAGCTTTAATTTGAGAGTATTTACATCCAAATCAGGAGGTTGTTTTTAAGGCAAATAAGTGCAATGTTATGCCATGGGCAAGTCAATCATCTGACCTCAATCTGATCTGAGCATGCATTTCACTTGCTGAAGACCAAACTGAAGGGAAAATGCCCCCAAGAACAAGCAGGAACTGAAGACAGTTGCAGTAGAGGCCTGGCAGAGCATCACCAGGGATGAAACCCAGCACCTGGGTGATGTCTCTGCCTTCCTGACTTCAGGCTGTAATTAACTGCAACCAATTACCAACCAACCAATTTGCAACCAAGTATTAAACAATGAAAGTTTGATTTATGATCGTTTAGTTTGTCCCATTACTTTTGGTCCCCTAAAAAGCGGGAGGCACATATAGAAAGTGTTGTAATTCCTTACGCCGTTCGCCCGATTTGGATTAAAGCTGAAAGTGTGCAGTTAAAGCACGTCTTGTTCGTTTTCATTTAAAATCCATTGTAGTGGTGTATAGAGCCAAAAAGAAGAGAATTGTGTCGATGTCCCAATATGTATGGACCTGACTGAATATAGCGCAAAATATAAGAAGCTAACAGTGCTCGAGGGCCACATCAGCATAATGGTTACCCTCAAAGGGCCAGATGTAACTGTCATACCGAATAAATGTAACCAAATATAATAGTTAAGGTAAAATAAAGGTAACTACTCTCTGTAACATATTGCTAAATAACTTACTGTATTTATTATTTATTCAATTTCACTTGTAGCATGATGCATACACAATGATACACTGTGATCTAGTGGCGGTGCCGTCACTTTGCACGTAACGCAATCGCCATGCATTGTGGGAAATATAGTTTATGGTCAACGCACGCCTTAAAGCAGCATAGACCTATTTTAACACAGATTTTTTTAAGAACGATTAATCACTCGCGGGCCACATAAAATGACGTGATGGGCCACATCTGGCCCCCGGGCCTTGAGTTTGACACGTGTGGTTTAGATCAAGGGTGCCAAACTAAAATGAGCGTCTAGTCTAAAAAAAAAAAAAAGTGTGGACAATATGAGGTTAAAAATCACAACATGATATCACAATTAAGATATTCATTGTGATGTTTCGCAAAAAGTAAAAGCGCTGGTTTTGATATGGACTTATGTGTACTTCACAATAATAAAAAAAAGAAATCTATTAACAACAATATAACAGTAATATAATGATGTAATAAAATGTTAAACAAGCTGTAATGCAATGTTGAGTCTTAGTATTGAATAATTACAACTGAATGTCGACTTCCTCAGTACTGAACAGAACAAAGATGCAGAGGAGGACAGAGACTCACCACAGCAGCCGAACAGAGAGGCTTTTAATTGAAGAGCCTGAAATAGTTGCTCCCTGCATCAGCAGCCAATCAGGAGCGACAATTTTCCGAGTTTGCTCTCAGTGCACTCTCTCAAGATAGCAAAGCAAGTGAAAAAAAAAAGGAGAGCCGCAATTATCAAATAGCTCAAAGATGCTGTATATGTGTGTGTGTGTGTGTGTGTGTCGTGCTGACACAGACTGTGTAACTTCAAACCAAATTAGTGGTCAAAGAGGTATTGCTCTGCTCCAACAGCATTATTACAGTGTTGTGATGTTTTAAAGTAATTAGCCGGGAGTTTGAACCAGATGACACTTCTCATTAGTGCACGAGCGGAAACGACCTTTACCAGGCGCAGCCACGGTAGATGTGCTCGTTTGTCCGTCACAGTCCTTCGTGTGATGCGACTTTAAAGTGACATAATGCGAAATGTCAACCTTCAAATGATGTCTTCAAGGTTATGTTGACGGTTCGCCGTCACCGGGTTAATGTCATCTCTGTCAAAGCCTGAGCACGTCTGCATCAAACCGTGTGCATACAGTGTGCAAAAGCTTACATAAGCTCTTCTGCTTGTCCTCATAGGAGAACCCTTTTTGGTTCCAGGTAGAACCTACCTGGAACCCTTTTAAAACCCTTTAGTCAGGAAAGAGGTTTTAAAGGGTTCTCTGGATCAAAATAGTTCTTAGTGGAACCATTAGTGTTACCAAGAACCCCTTCTTTGGGAAGGGGTTTTTCAGAAGCAAATGGTTCCAGGGTAGAACCTCAGCCCTTGTAGAAGGACCCTTTTGGAACCCTTATTTCTAAGAGTATATCAGGTTAGTTTTTATTTCGAAAAAATATTGAGAAATAAGACAATGCAATCATATTTGTATGAAATGCAATAACACAGGTGACCTGGTGTGAAGACATCGCTGAGTTCAGTGTTGTCATTGGCTTTTCAACAAACGCACACGTTTATGACAAAACGACACCGTTTAGCAGCTGTTAACTTTTAACTATGAGTTGTGTGAGCATTGCACTCTGCTGACAGATACTGTGTATTACAGGAGGGAGCTCCAGTCTGAGGCAGTATACTCTTACATGTTCTGGTCTACAGCTCAGAGGGAAAAACCACATCCGTCTGATCTCATGTCACATGGCATCTGGAGCTCTGTGCACGACGACGACAACAACAACAACAACAACAACAACAACAACAACAACAACAACAACAACAACAACAACAACAACAACAACAGTGTCATATTCCCCCCCCCCCCCCCCCCATGTCCACAGGGGAACTTTGCCTGCTAATAAGACCTAGGAGTCATAGGAAGTCTGCCTCTTAAATCACAGAGAAAGGCTATATGTGAGCGTTACAACCCCCCCCCCCCCCACAAACTGTTCCTGTTTTGAGAGTGATCAGCAGTCATAGTGTGATGCTCGCTATGAAATGAACTCCTAAAGCGCCTCTAAAGCCTTTTTTTTGTTGTATTATTCCCAAGTTGAACTCAGAAATACACTGACGTTTCTACCACTTCTTCCAAAAAGCCCTGTCTGTACAGACTCATGCAGTAACAATGCCACCAGATGGCAGTCAATTATACGGTAATATCACAAATCCAGGAATCAATGGAAGTGATGCTTTTTCTGGCATAATCTATCTATCTATCTATCTATCTATCTATCTATCTATCTATCTATGCATTTCTTATGCACAACGGTGAATACTGAATTTATTTATAATGTGTATTGATTAATTATAGCAACTATATCGCAAAATACCAATGAATCAAATATTCATGATTTAGCTAAGTTGGGAATATAAGTAGCATAAAATACTCTTAAACTGAACTGTGTCCACTAAAGAAAAGAAGGTGTAAACGTGTTCATTTGTTAGACTGGCTCAAAGTGGGACACTCAAAGAAAATACTTAACAAAGAAATCCAACTCAAATCCAAGAGGGAGGGACGACACTGTCCCCGCCCCGTTTCTCAACCCTCGCTTCTCATTGGTCAGAGCGCGAAAGCTTTTCTTTGCTATTGGCTGCCTCGGCTGTCAGTCAGAGCAGAGCTTAGCAGCCCCAGTGAGTGTTCCGCTGCGTCGGGACGGGGGGAAATCAGACGGGACCGCAAAACAAGGCAAACACAATCTTCTCACGGGATAAAAGTTCATGCTGGAGTTCCCACGGAGCCCACAGTCCCACATGAAGGTAAGGAGAACAACAAAAAAGTGGTTTTCTGTTCGCTGTGTGAGGTTAGAGAGCATCAATGTGCGCGTCTCACCGTGTCTGAGACACCAGAGAAGAAGAAGAAGAAGAAGAAAAAGTTGTTAGCTTAAGTAGTCACGGCTACAGGCCGAACCAAACTGTACAGTTCAGAATAACAGACACGGATAAGGGTTTTGTGTTTAGTTTATACGAAAAATACTTAATTAATAATATTTGTAGAGATAAGAAGAAGCGTAACCAGTGACATGTCATCTCATTCAGTCGGACAATAACGGGGGTGAACGCTTCTTATAATTTAAATATCCTTAAACATGTTTCCAGGACAACGGTTCTGTATGAAAACCATTAGTCTGGATAACTAGAGTGGCTTACACACTAAAACTGGGTTAACTAACAAATCCAATTGAGATTCCAGACGTGCTGCATCTGCTCAGACATCCTGGTTCACTCATCATCAGAAACCTCAGCTTCACACAGCTGACCATAATATAGGTTAAAGCTGTAGTGTGTAACTTTTAAAGGTACAGTGTGTAGTATTTATGGGTTTATATAACCCAAAATCCACTTTTTATACATATTATGTGCTCCTGCATTGTCTAGTCACTGTATAATAGTTTTTGTTTCATTTTCGTAGTGTTTCAAAAAGTCATGTAAAATAACATGACCGCGGACCGCGGTTGCATAGCCACTGTTAGCAGCGAGACGCCATGTTTCTACCGGAGCCTGTAAGGACAAACGCGAGAGAACAAAACAAGCGTCTCTTTACTTGTAGCGGAAGTCCCGCCTCCTCTCTCTCCGCGTCGTCTGCTACGGCCGCGGTAGCTCGCCCTCTCCCTCGCCTCACGAACCTCATCTGCTGACACGGAGAAAGACGACGAGGACGACATTTGACCAGCTGCGGATACCGTAGCGCTCAGGGAAGGGAGGGGGTGAGCAGAGCAGCAGGTCTTTGTTGTAAATTTCAGCCTCTCCTCTAGATGGCACTATAAACTACTTATTTCCCCTTTAAGAGACGAAACCATGGACAAAACAATGGATGAAGACGCAGCAGGCCCCACCTTGTCAGACTATTTCAATTTTCTGAACAAGTTAATGATATTGTTCGCTTCAAGTGTTTGCTGTGTTTACCAAAATAAAATTTCATCACCGCCTACAAAAAATAATCTTCCAGCTTGGCGAAGCATGTCAAGGTACTGACATTGAAATACACTTCCTTACATTTCTAAGCTAGATTCTAGCTACAGAAAAATGCGCTAAATGATTGGCTAGCTGCGATAATGCAGCTTTTTACATTCTCGGTTATAGTAGTTGCACCTGCCAATTTGCCAGCTGTGGCTTGCAATATTTAGAAAATGTACTCTTGATACTCAAGTACTTTTAAAAACAAGTACTTCAGTACTTTTACTTAAGTAGACATCTGACTGAAGTACTTTTACTTGTACTGTGTACAAGCTGTGTACGCTGTCCGCCTCTGCCCATCACCAATGGTAACAGGTAGCCTAAAATGCTGATTTATTTTATTTTCTAGTCTCGATGACCACTCAAAGCTGCTTGACACTACAGTCACCCACATTTGTACAGCACATCTATGTGCAGCGTATTTTCTATCACACATCTTACCCTGTTGGGTAAAAGCCCTGTGTATTTTTTCCTGACAGCTATGTGGCTAGTGGAACCAGAACTTAAACCTACAACCTTCCAATTGAAAGACAACTCGGTCTACCACTGATCCACCATCACTGTCTATTTATCTTGAGAAAAATAAACACAGGATAGACTGTATGTATGAAGCATACTACTAATGCTTAATAAAGGCTATGGCTTATAAAATATAGAACCAGTGCTAAAAAAAAAGGAGAAAACCCCCCCCACTTCCCTACACTTTTGATTCTTTACAGGTATAACATAATAAATAAGCCATAATAATGATATAGCTCATGACATAACTGTGTTTTCCAAAACAGAGGCAGGTGCGATAACATCTGCTACTATGGCTGCAGCATTTTGTGAGACCGCATGACATTTTCTGCAATCTCTGAGTCTGGAAAATGACGCTAGCTTACTTCCAGTGTTGATCTGCAGCGTGATAAACACAAGGTCATTCGGCAGTTGTTACCTTGTCTGCCTGCTGACAGCCTTTGGGTTTCAGTAGTAATATGTTCATAGATTACTCACATCTCTTTTGGAGCCGCACGTCTTTCATGACGGCGTGTTAATGTGTGGTCCTTCACCTCGTGCTCTCCTCCATGTGCAATAGAAGAAAAAAAAAACTCAGATGATCTCCTTCAGCTGGCTTCACCCAGTTGTAAGTCTCCTTTTCTTTGCTGTTTCCATTATGTTTTTCTTCAAAATCTTTGCAAAATGTGCGACTGACTTGAAGTTTTCCAAGGACGATGAGAGTAAGTTGGTACCATGTGTTTGACAGGTTGGTTGACATCAGTCTAGCAGCTCCGCAGTGACAGTTTCCCTGCTTTCTTCACAGTCATTGGGTCAAATGTATACTTTTAGATAAATTGGTCAGTCAAGATCCAGTTATAATCCAGGGCATCATCTCCATATATACATATAGTAACACATTTAATCCCATGACCGATATGGCTGAAGCACAACAGCTACATGGTGCCAAAAAGGCAGACGGCTGCATATGTTTGGACTAAATTGCCTAAAAGGACCCTCAAAAGGTTTCTACATGGATTCTACATCTAAATGTAAACCTGGGGGCTCAGTGGGTCCTTACAAGTCTATGTTAATCGCAATCATGCTTTTTGGCATCTCACAAAAAGGATTGTCCGATATTGGAAATGCAGCTCTGCTCTGTTCAATCGCAGCCGCTGCAGTTCCTGTACCAAGCAGATTCCTGGATGCAGTTTGGACAAGATAGATATACAACACATAACCTAAATGTCTTGTGCAGCCGACCTCTCTCTATCTAGATAGAAGTGGAACGCCATGATGCTGCAGTGCTTTTGTTATTACTCAGAGGTCCACAGAGGGCAATAGAAGTGAAGTTCCACACTGCAGATTATGTAGATGGTGTAGAAGCCATTGATGTTCATTGTTGGCATGTCACACTTTTGTTTACAACTATTTTGCAATATTATTTGGGACACCTGGTCGCCGTCATTGGATGCACAAGGGTTTTGTTCAGAGTATGCGGATCGCACCGGTAACAGGAAATCAAAAAAGCTGGTCAATCAATTTACATCAACAAAGAAAATGAACTTCAAATAAAGTATTACGGGTGTGTTATTGATAAATAAATCCAAGTGGGAGAAAAATGTAATTTTGCATTGCAGTTGGTGATGGTGCGTGGAGGATCCACACAGTCTCGTACAACGTTACAACGTCATACCCTTGTTGCTATAAGATGTGATGACCGTTTTGGACGAAATGTCCATGCATTAAAAGTTTGTCGCTGCTTCTGAGACATGGTGAGTGAAGTCATGTGGAAGGTATACTCAGAATAATTATCCGGTTATAAATTAGATCCTGATCTAAGATTCTCTGAATATTTAATTTTGGTGTGACTCAGCATGGGAATATAATTAGTCAAGTCAGTACATCCTAGATCCATCCCATCCATCATCCATCCGTTCAGTCAGTCTTTATGTCTGTCATCTAACAATCTATCCATCTATTCATTCATCTGTCACTGTTATGGCAGTTATCAGCATATCAGTCCATATTGATTATTATCACAATAAATATCACAAGAAAATGAAACATAGATTTTTATGAAAGGGCAGAACACTGCAAATTTGAGTTTAAAAAAACTTATTTGCACAGTGTACGACATTATATAGACACATTGAACCTATTCAAATTCAAATTATATTGCACTAATTATTATTGTTTTATTGCTTAGTTATAATATACATCTATCTATCTATCTAGTCAGTCTAGGCACATGTCTGGACACTGGGCAATTTACCGGAGTTAAAGCCGTAAGAATGTGTGGGAAAATGTGTATTTCTCATGCCGTTGCTCCATGTTTGTATACCTTCATGATTACCAACTCTAACCAAGGGGGATTAGTTAAAATAATATCTACACAACCCTGATGTCGTGTCAGACACCTCTCATAACACAACACACACACTCTTCTCACAGTCATTACGGTGGCCTGTGAAATTAGTGAGCAAGACTGTAAAACCAAAACCAAAGGGAGGTGTGTGTATGTTGTAGTTTAATTAGAATTTTTACAAGCCACAAAAGTGGTTAAGCCGTAAACCCACGAGTTCTTGCTGGTGAAGGCACAGCTAAAAACGTTGTGTCCTCGTGTTCTTTGTGAGAGCGTGATGTTCTGGCGATTAGGCTGTCGATGCAGTTCAGTGAGGTCACCAGAGCCCATTTCTCTTCTCACTTCTGCATACTGTTTATTTTCAGACTTCTATTCTCACAAAAGGGGGCCTGGGACACACAGCTTTGACTCACTGAAATGTGAGTCAGTGTATATTTCTAGGATCAAATCCTCCAGCCATTGTGCTGCCGTTCATCTATCCCTCACACACGTCACACGTGACAACTATCATCTGAAAAGGATGCTGAGAGAGAAAACATTAAGCGCTTTGATCACATTTCAAAGGAGGGCCTGCATACGTTCGCTCGGCTTGAGTGCGGTGTAGATGTTTGAGGTGTGGGCACCGCAGGACTTGTCAGCGGCTACCGACACAGCTGTGAGATTAGAGTGCAGAATGACTACAAAGAGACCACATAACATCCCCGACGTGGAGCGACTGTCACACAGGATATATGGAATGTACGGAGGGAAAACAAAACGTAGCGATAGTTCATTTAACATGAAAGTAAAGTGTTTGATGTGCGATGCAACTTTGATTAAAGATGTCGCTCAGTTGAAACTATTCTGTATGGTATTCAGTGTAACTCAACTCAAAGATTGTTGTGTGGTTTCTGTACACTGTTCCTGCTCTGCAAAATAAATCCTCCCCTAGATAGAAACCATATGATCCAAGCCACTGATTTATAAGACATGACGTTTTCCTCAAGAAGCTGTGCAATTATCTTGTCGAATAAATCAAGTAAGGTTTATTGTTTTCACGAAGAGTAATACTGTTTTTAAAAAATCAACACTTTCTTTTTCTCTTGTCTTCTGTCCTCGCAGTCCAAGCTGAACATGGAGAGTTTGACCAAGTCAGAGTTGCTGATGCTTTTCAGCATCCTGGAGGGAGAGCTGGAGGCCCGGGACCTGGTCATTGACGCCCTAAAGGTATTTATTGACTGAAGCTGGACACAATTTGAATGTTTGAAGAAGACTGTCTTGTTCATATGTAAACATTCCCCTCTGCCAGACTGAAAAAAGTGTTCAAAAGCTGATAGTTCTGATAGTTTAGCATGGAGAGATTCTTCTGTTGGTCACTGTTGACAGATTTGACAGTCTCTCAATTTACTGATTGATTTTTGTAACTAATTGATTGGTTAAAAAGTCACAGATGTCTCTGTTGACTTGAGTTTGCCTTCAGTTGTCGATAGGCCAAGGAAATGTTCACCTCCACAGTTGTTTGAGAGGTTTCTGTGGGGGTTTTCTTAATCTATGCCTACTGTTCTCAGGACAAACTTTGCACCAAGAGGTGCTTTAAGATTAACATAAGTTGGTGATGTTAGCCTGTTATGATCCTGCATGTTTGTTGTATGTTAGGGGTCGGTCAAAATATTGATTTGGCTATATATCGTCGTCCTCTTCCTGCAATACGATAATCAATAAGCCAGGGCAAATATGGATATTTTACTTCACAAATTGAGGCGCTGTAAATTAGTCCCTGCTAGTTTCACTCACCTGGCGTTGCTACTTCATGTCTCCTCATGGTGGCACTGCTCAAATGAATGAGGGAAACTTGGGCTGAAGTTACCTGGCTGAAGAAGAGGGAGATTACAGCGGGATAACGGTGGTGAAAGCTACGTTAAGAGATGCCTCATCCACGTTCAATACATAGACTTTATGCACTTTGTTCTCGATGTTGCGAATAAATAGTGAAAAATCTTTTCATGGACGTGATCGCAGAATTGTTGTATCGCGATATTATTGCTATTGTGGACCATGTCTCGCGTATTGTATCGATACACTGTGATTCCCACCCCTAGGACATACAGTATATAGAGCTGTGGGTTCTATTTTTAGTGTTCTAAAAGTACAGAAGTAACTGGCAACACAATGAGGAAGTTAACAACGACAGTTAAGATAGTCTTCAGCTTGGTTGTATTCATTCCTTGTAAAAAAAAACAACAACAATATAATATAGTACGTGTGCCTTTGGAGCACAGTAAAGTCTTTTACGACATTGTCATTGTCTCATAACAACAAATGTTTTGCATGAGCAGAAATAAGTAGACAACTCTATGAAAAGAGACAGAAAGAGAGAGACTTCTTCCAATTATAGGATGCCTTACTTTGGCAGGATTAACACTGCATTTCAATTAAAGGATCGTCAGGCTCTTTTCCCACACTGAGTTCTGCAGGCCTTTCTGTGACTGTTCCCACTGCCTTAAGGATGTTTTTAAAAAGAGCTTAACTTACTTGAGTCAAATGTGTGTCTGTGGCGTTGGTGATAAAACACAAATGTAAGATAAGCAGCGAATAAGAAAAATCTGTTTGCACTTTTTACATTCTTAGTCTTTAAAGCCTTTATGCTATTGGGTTGAAATTGGTCAAATGCACCATTGAAAGAGTCTAAGAGAGACTACTGATGAATGTCCGTGTGTTGTGTCTAGACCACATTCCTGCATTTTCTCCTGGGATCAGGCCATCTAAGGCAAGGAGAATTGCAGCATGCCGGTTGCCTGGTGGCTCACTGTGAGCGAGAGTAGGAGTGAACAAATAAACACTGGCCTTAACTAGAGCTTGTGGGGAATGTGGCCGTGCTTCTTTCATGGCTCGAACGGGACAAACTGTTAACCCATTCAAGAGTCGAGGGCTGAGTCAGTGCTGCAGTGTTAATGCTTTGCCGCTTTAAATGAGGGTATAACCACTGACCTGCAGGATATTAACTGCAGAGAGCGGAGAGTGAAAACTGATCTCCCTCCCTGTGGGGACTCATACCTTTCTTCTATAAAGGAATTAGTGATGGAGAATTTGTAGTCCTGCATTCACATTAAAGTAGATTGCGCTCATTAAAACATAACCATATAATGCTAATAACTAAAATCTCTCCGGTTTTTCCCACTGCACACAGTCTTGACTGTAATATTTCAACAACAACCGAAAGGTTTGCTATATTATAGAGACATTAGTCGTCCTCTGAGGATCTCCTGACTTTCCAATGAGACTCACCAACAGGTCAACGCTATTATCAAGTGAAACATCTCAACAGCTAATGGATAGGCTGACAGAAACATTTGTACAGATATTTATAGGACTCATACGCTGAATTCTACTGACTTAGGAGATCCCCTAACTTCGATGGATTAGTCATAAAGTTTTAATGCAGGTATTTATGCCCTTCATTAGGCTGAATTGCAAGAATCCCTTTTGAAAACATCTGCAAAAAAACCCACTCGCACTGAGTTTATTGCTAATGAGCAAACGGTTAGCGTGCTAAATTAAGAGGATGACTTGCAGTAAATCGATCTACTGAACATTAGCACTTTGAGCGCGAGCTTGTCAGCAGACTGATGGTAGCGTTTAGAATAATAGCAGTGTTGTGTCTAAGTACAGCCTAACTGAGCTGCTGGCGTGTCCAACCATTTAAATGTTGGCCCCCACGGTAATTAGAGAAGTGAGTTCCAGTCATGTTGCTCGTGTTGGTCCTAAGTGACGTGTCACAGCTGTGTTTATCTTAACCACAGTTCGCCGTGGCGATCACACCCTGTCACTGTATCTTAAATGATGAAGTGTACACTTCTTCCATGCATGCCTTTGCTCACGGGGCTACACATGAGAACTTGAGAAGTCGTCACATGTTTTTTACTCTTTGTTAGTGTTTAAAAATGAACAGTTATTCTATATGCACGCGATGTTACGTTAATGATGTGTTGTTTTATTCTGTCTTTCTTCTATTGGAGGCATTTTTAACCATCAGCTGCATTTTTTTCCCTCCTGTGACTCACTTGTGCAGCTGCTCACGCTGTGGCTTTTTAAAGGAAGTTAGTCTCTGGCAACGCTAATGTTTGGCACACAGAAATCTGCAGTGATCCAGTAGTCCTCTGCTCTGGGGAAGAAAATATACTGCATGTTTTGACTTAAAGTTCAAAGGAGAGTCGGATATGGAAATGAGCCTTTCATTAACTACTGAGTTCTTATGGTTTCGAATGAGCGGAACTCTCAAAAAAATAAATACATGCATTTTTGGTAATGGGGCAGCACCGAAACACAGAAAATAACTTTTTAGCTTTGAGATCCAAACAGTGATTATATTATCAGTTGCTGTTCCATTCACTGCATTTCACTCACAGACTACGATGCAAAGTCGTTTTCAGACACCTATGTCCTTTGTATACTGGCGGGAAACATATAGGTCTCTTAGGAAAGAAGTTCATTATATTACTTTGTCCTAGAATTGCACAGATCTTGAAAACTGACATAGTCCAGGCATGTGTCAACAAAGCTGATAAGCCGGAGACTGAAACCAGTGCAGCCAAAGCACAGCCACTGATTCCAGAGCAAAAGCAAACCAGTTGCCAAGAACTGTAGCAAACCGACAGAAGAATGAATAATAGAAGTACTGTGATAGAAGATTGTGATTCATAACAGCAATGTGCTGCGTGTTTCTGGGTATTGTACATACCAAGCTCTAATGAATACACTTCAGTGTTAAGTAGTAAGTAAAATCAAAAAAAAAAAAAAAAATTTGTTCCCTGTAATCCCTCTCTTCACTTTCTTCAGTCTCTTTGAAGCGGCGGAGTGATGCAGAGGAAAACAGCCTCTCTTTGTGTTGTAGACGCACATCTGACTGTGGACTGAGGCACTGGGAAGGGGAAAAGAGGGGCAGAGGCAACTTTTTTTAAATAATATCACTGTTACACAACAGTGATAGCACACGCTTAATGGGAAGAAAAGAGAACCCTGAAGGTTTAAGGCCAATTTTCCAGATATGGAAACAAGTGAAGACTGAATAAAGAAATAAAAAACAATTACCAGTTGTCCTAAAAATCTTAAAAAGCAAAAACTAAACACCAACCTGTTGCAGTTTTGAACAACGGTTTACAAATTCAGTGTTTTTTTTTTTCCCCGTCCTGCTTTTGCAAGCAACTACATCAGCGAGAATCAGGCTGACTGTGTCTATCAAGAAAATCATGACCTAAGCTCATTTATTTTCTCTTTCTGTAAAGTGACACATCACTGATGGAAAGAAGTAGTCACTGATGGAAAGAGTAATGATCTGCTGAAGTCAGAAACAGATTTATCTGCCTAAAAACGGGCCAGTATAACTCAGTTATTCTATTTTTAGTTAAAGAATGTACATTAAGTGCAGGGTAAAACATATGTTTGCTTTAAATGGGACATAGTATGCAAAATCAACTTTTTAATCATTTAAATCCTTATATTTGAGACTCTGGGGGTCCTATCAGTCGGCAAAGTGTGAAAAAAGATGACTCACTCATGTTTTTGTGATCCTCCTCAGTCTAAGTACAGGAGATAAAACGCGATGTTGACTTCCGCACTCACTGGGACGTTGCAATGCGCTAAATTCCTGGAATAGTTGTCTCGCGGAGCTCCACTTGCCCTCCACTTGCGTGTAGGCGAGGGCAATGGTATCCGAAAACCGGAAGTCCGTGAAAAGTTCTATTCTTGGCTCCACAGTGCAGCACAGAGTTCTACACAAACTTCCAGCCTCAGGATTTACATGTCCAGTGGATACATGTTATATATGACGGCAATGTGCCTGCTAGAGCCTGCAAATAATCACTTTTCCAAAAGCTAACTGCTGTTCGCTCACAGTAGCCTCTGTGGCTGATGTCATTTTCTGTCCCTTATGTTTCGTTTTTACTTTTTTTTTTAAGGTGGACATAAAGTGATACTACTAAACAGAGCGTTCTGAACAGGGCTGTTTTGGCAGGGTGATTGAACTGCTGTGGTGCTTCATCCTTATGGTGTTTTGGCTAAAGCATGTCACAGACATGTTCATTAGGACACCAGGGAACTAGGTTAACTTGGAGAAATAGGGTAAAATATTTCCCCTTCAGTCAGAAGTGAAATCCATATAAGAAAAATATTATTCCAAATTCACAAGATATTCTGAATCACACAAAAGTGTTGCCGAGATGCTGAGTGTTGGCTGGGCATTTTTGAAATCTCCTGGGCACTCTGTGTTTTCCTGTTTCAGCCCTCAGGTCGTTTGATCCGCCTTCAGCGGCCTGGATCAGATAACGGCAGCAAAGTATCGCAGCTTTGCCATCCTGTCTTTCTAGTATCAGAGGAGGAACGAATGGCCGACTATAAAATCTCATGGATTTTTGGTTATTTGTCTGAGATCATCTAGCATACATCCCCGAGTAAAGATGTTTTGCTGTCAGATTTATAGTGAAGCTTTTACATAAATGGATTGACACAATGCTGATTAATCTTGAGCTGAGACAATTGATCGATTATTAATTGACTAAACGAATCGTCAACTATTTTGATAATCGATTTATCCGTTTCAAGCTTTTTTCATGATTAAAACAAGATTGAAATGATTGTTTCAGCTTTTTAAATGTGAATATTTTCTTATAATAGTTTCTTTGCTCCACATAACAAAGAAATCATTAAAACTGAATCAAATGGACCAAACAATTAATTGTTTATCCGCGTTGCAGACAGAGTAACACATTTTATGTCACGGCTAGGTGTAAGAGGCACACCTATAAAGCACGCTGCTTCATATAGCAGCGTGTCCATAAAACGCCTCAGACGCAGAATCTACTGCTACAACTAAACCTGGACGTTCAGTGAGAGTTCATAATCTTATTTTTTATCACAATCCCGATTTTCTCGGGATTTTCTCTCTCTCACACAAATGCGATCATCTGATAGAGAAAATGTGTGCTCCGCCAACAGCAATCAAATGCTCCCTAGACAGCTTCCTGACTATGTGCCTGGTGTCTGCACCTCTGCACCTCACAGCATTTTCACCACAGTAAAAAGACAGATTAACAACACACAATTTACCAGAGCACTGTTTTGTCTCTCTCTGTGTGTCACTGGGGAGGAGCAGGGTAGAAAAAACAGTGTTGTGATAATTATTCAGAGGTCCACAGGGAGCGATAAGAAGCTCCGCCGCTCTGGAACTTAAATATTATCCTTGGCCGTGGCCTAAAGCAGCTAAGATACTATATTGTTAATCCTCGTATAAAAGGAGGCCACAAAGGACTTGATTGTGGGTGTAATTTTGGTTGTGAGTGATAATCATCAGTAGATATTAATATTAATGTTATGAATGTGGAATTTTTTTGCAAGACTGTCTGAATGTAGGGCAAACATTGAACTGTGAGGATTTACACAGTTGAAATCTGGATATAAATAGTATTCAGATTAGACCAATGCATCCCTGGTTGATATAGTTGTAACCTAAGATAGTGTAAATAGAAGTTTAGTCGACTGTAAGAATGGTGAAGTAGCTAAAAAATTGTTCTGTTGGTCCACCCACACTGAACTTTCTGAAGTTATCTTAGTGTCAGTCGTCCAGAGCTGTGTCCTCATGCTGCCACTGTCTCTAATCTCTTGATCCTCTTTTGTTGAAACCTCACTAAGTCAGGTTGCCAGGTCTGTTACAGTCCCCCCCCCCCCCGTATTATCTTTCTCTCTCTCGGCAGACATGATGGTAGGTGCTCACTGCTGAACCTTAAATGTCTTGCTTTTCATTATCCTTCCTTCCTTTCACGAGTTAAACACAACAGCCCTGTCTTGGCCAAGTTTGAGTCCAGAGCAGCTGTCCTGATAAACATAGACAGACACACCATCCGTCTTTTATTCTTCGTCTTCTTCCTTTTAATTAGAGATACAACTGAGACAAACATCGGAAGATGTAAAGAGATTATCGTTATCATTTTTTCCCCGTCTTCTTTACCTTAAAGGGAAAGTCAGGGAATCTCCTCAGTCAGTACACTTCATCCTCAGGGGATCATAAGGTCCTCAGTAGTTGTCATGCCTGGAACATGGCAGAAATAAAGAACCAGTATTCAGTAATGGCTGGGGAAATTTGGGAGAATCCAGAAAAGTAGTCACATTATTATTATTATTACAAAAGATCCAAGGCTTTAAAAGTCTTACCAACTCTCTTCTTAATCTCTTTAGGCCCAGCACAAAGAGCTGTTTATCCAGGAGCGCTATGGCAGGTACAACCTCAGCGACCCCTTCTTGGCACTGCAGAGAGACAACGAGGTCGCCGGAGGTCAGAGCAAGGACCCGGGGTGTTTGCCCCCCGTCACCAACCCACTGGTCGTTCTCAAGCTGGTGGTGAGCCACTGCAGGAGGATGCAGGAGAAGATGTTGGCCCAGCTGGCTGCAGCTGAGAGCAGGCACAGAAGGGTAAGAGCTTCTTAATTAGATGAGGCAGATGGTTCCTTAAACATGGAAACGTGGAAAATATAGGTTCATAAAGTAAAGTAAACATATATGAAGGAGGCAATAAACATGTAAAATATTGGCATTTAAACAAATGGCTTTGATTTTTCAACCCAGGCTAGACTAGATTAAATCATCCCAACAACTTATTTTTTGACATATTGTGCAAAATCAAGTTTTTATCATCAAGTTTTTGTGGTCCGCCTCAGTCTAAGTACGGGAGATAAAACATGCGATGTTGACTTCCGCACATTGCTACGTCACAATGAGACATTCCTGGAATTGTTATCTCGTGGAGCTCCTCCTTGAAACGCCAGAGTGCAGACGAGGCCAATAGTATCCGGAAGTCCACAAAGTGTTCTATTCTTGGCTGCACAGTGCAGCACAGAGTTCTACACAAACTTCCAGCCTCAGAGGATTTACGTGTCCAGTGGATACATTTTATATTTGATGACAATGTGCCGGCTAGAGTCGGCAAATGATCACTTTTCCAAATGTTAACCGTTGTTAGCTGCCAGAGCCTCAGTGACTACGCTGACGTAGTTTCCTGTGTCTCATTTGCA
This sequence comes from Microchirus variegatus, assembly GCF_963457635.1. Lineage (NCBI taxonomy): Eukaryota > Metazoa > Chordata > Actinopteri > Pleuronectiformes > Soleidae > Microchirus > Microchirus variegatus. The sequence continues at coordinate 7,614,356 of NC_139808.1, read as the reverse complement.
TTTAAAGAGACAGGCACTCAAAATCCAGCGTTCTGAACAGGGCTGTTTTGGCAGGGTGATTGAACTGCTGTGGTACTTCATCCTTAAAGTATTTTGACCAAAGCATGTCACAGACATGTTCATTTAAAAAAATAAAAAATAAAACAAAATGTGTGGTGATTATGACCCAGAGAAGAATCCAAATTACACTTAGAAGATGATCCAGTCAATCAGTATTAAGATTTGTTTTTACACTGCAAGATGAAGCATTTGAAGTGTCAACTAAGGTGTTTGCTCTATTAAAACACATTTCACAAAACTGTAAATAGAAAGTATGAATGGAAGTAAAGGCCTTTTATAGTTGTGATAATAAAACTAATATTGAAACATGTCAGTGCATCATTTACCACTAAGAAAAGACAAGTATGTCCATTATTGTTGAAGAATGGAGGAGTAGTTTTGTTTTGCTACGCTAATTTAACCCTGGATAACAAACTTTAAGACTAAACTCTGAGCTGAATCATTCCTTTCCTTACTCTCTGTCACCCCGCTGTGTTTGTTTCAGGTCATTGCAGATCTGGAGGAGGAGAAGAGGAGACACGCCGAGGACACAGCAGAGGGAGATGATGTCACTTACATCCTGGAGAAGGAAAGGGAGCGCTTACAACAACAGGTAGGAAGAACTTGGCACGTAAGCAAAAGAAAGTAAAAACGACAACATTGTCTATTGTCGTTCTTTGTCTCTGTGCATTTTAGCTGGAGTTCGAGCGCAGCCAGGTCCGGCGGTTGGAAAAAGAACAGCGGCGAATTAGCGAGCAGCTAGAAGAAGAGCGGGCTCAGCACAAACAGCTGTCCTGTGCTTTGGCCAAAGAGTGCAAGTGGGCAAGTGCCAGAGCTCTAGAGGAGGGACATCGAGTATCTGAGCTGAGTCGTAAACTTGACAAGGTGATATTTATGTCCTTGATAGTGCCATACGCTGCACTGTTTTTGTTTTAGTCAGGTTTTGCATTGCTGTTTTAAATAAAATAAAATAAAATATACATGTCATGCAGGAGAAGGAGGCTTGTCATGCCCTGAAGAGGGAGCTGGAGGATGAGAGGAAGAGAGCACTGAGGATGGAGGCGAGAGTGGAGGAGCAGCTCGCAGAGTTTGACACAGAGCGAGAGCAACTCCGCTCACGTCTGAAGAAGGAGGAAGCTCATTGTTATCAGCTACAACAGCAGGTCTGACACTTTGAAATAAATCTCCTTCCCTTTGTTGCCGCTACATCAGATTATTTTCATATGACGTTCAAGAGGAAATTAGCTCATCAGGCAAAGACAGATTTGTGCTTGATCTTCTTCTTCTTGCTTTTAATTAGGCTGAAGAGCTGAGGGGGAAACTGCAGGAGGTGAACATCATGGAAGATACAGCTCCAGCAGAGGTGGCAGAAAAGGAGTGGGCCGTTAAAGTGAGTCCAGGGAAGACGTTAATAGATCATATAAAGGTTGATGATATAGAGGAAGATGGAAACCGACCGACAGTCAATGGTCACCATTGTCAGATGGAGACCGTTGGACATCATAGTCCAAACAGCGCCCTCTCAGACAAGACTTGCCAACTGAATGGGATCGAAAACCCTCAAGTTAATGAGACCCAGACTGCCCACTGTCATTTCCCCTCTTCTTCCCCCTGCTCCTCACCTGTTCCTGCCAAAAGTCCGCCAGCAAACCAAAGTCCTGGGGGTTACCAGTCTCCATACCAGGTCGGGATCAACCAGCGCTTCCACGCTGCTCGGCATAAGTTCCAGGGCACGACTGAGCCAGAGCCTCAGTCCCAGGCCACGCAGCCTGCTCTCCCTCAGTCTCCAACAGAACTCTCCCCCGTCACCAGTGCCTCCTCTCCAGAAGCCAGTCCAGCCAAGCAGATGGCCCGGAGCACGGTGACTCAGGTCCTGTCTCGCTTCACTAACGTCCAGCAGCAGAGTGCCACGCCAAAGCTCGCGGCACCGAACAATTCGCCCTTCGGCACAGACTACCGCAGTCTGGCGGCACCTTTGTCTCCCGTCATCGGGAGAGCAGCGGGGTCTCTTCAGCCAGGAATCAGATCTCCCGTCATCCACAGGGCTGACAGGGGAAACCCTCCTCCCATCCCTCCAAAGAAGCCCGGCCTGGCACAGGCTCCTCCCTCCCCAGCAGCGGTGCCCAGGTCTGCGAGCCATTTCTCCGACAGCCCCCTCTCAGGCAGCTGTGGCCTCACCTCCAGTCAGGAGGGAGTCAAAGAACTGGACATGGTGGTTTCATCTAACTGATCCATCAGCTGCTGCTGCTCCGCTTGTGACATCACTCAAATTCACACATTCTCATAATCAAGACTGAGGGTATCGTCTTATAGGATTTATATCTTGTGCTTATTTGAACAGAGGTCCCCGTAAATGCTGTGACACTGTTTGTATTTATTACATTATGCGTTAATTTTAGGTATTGATTATAGGACCGGTGCTAACGCGCAGCTGCAACTGAAGGTTCACCAGCGTGTCAACACCGCATGCTGTCTCAGATTCTTTATTTTTCACCATATGTATGAAAATATTATTATTAAAAAAAAAAACAGTTGTTGTAAATGATCATTGGACCAATGTGTGCCACACAGTCACATTTCATTGTACAGGTGTATTATATAGTTTATTTTATTATTGCTCTAGTTTAACATGACTTAAAATCTAAATCAGTGTTCCTGTCCACATTCTTCAATATTATGTTCATGTTAATTATGATGTAGATCGTATACAGTAGACTCATATTACAGGCGGTGAAGTAGAATTTAATAGTTATGGTAACATAAGACAAGAAATTGCCGAATTTCAATAAATGTCTTCAACGCAATTTTTTTTTCTTCTTCAGCATCAAGAATGCGGGTATTGACTTAACCGATGATGTAAAAATAGCAGGTAGTGGTCTGATTAGTCTGCAGACTGACTAACTTCTCTTATCAGATCCTCTTTAGTACTGTATAATGATATACAGGGACATGTTTAATAAGTGAATCTCAGAAACAGTCATATATCCTTTGAGGTTTTTTTTAGGAAGGATTTGTGCAATACATGTATATATAATATAATACTGTTGTGTAATATCGTATCTAGACAACCATTGGTAAATACTGACGCCAACCAATAAAGACGCATTAAATCAACTTTTCCATGAAATAGCATCTTTTTTTTATCACTTTGCAAATGTGAAAGTGTTAGCTGACAAACAAAATATATCCTTTGTAAATATATATATATATATATATATATATATGTGTATGTACACACACACAGGCTATACATTATGTACAGTCTACGTGTACAACATAGTTTTTGATCTGTACAGTCACAGGTTGTCCACTAGAGGTCAGTATCGAATGAGTTACCACACAAAGTACATTCAAGCAGAGGAGAACCAACAGCAAATACACTCCTCAGATATTTAACATCATCTCCTACCATTTCTCTACAGATGTTTATATATGTATATATATACAAATATGTACATCTATATGTATATACTGTGTTTATCTTCATTAGTGTAGACTTGGGGACATAAATATAGCAGGGGAAATTAGCTTCTGCTTCATTTAAAAACATCTTATTTTAATCACGTTAGCCAGAGCTAGCTGTTTCGTTTACAAAAAAAAAATGTTGCATTAAAATAACATAATATAAACTTTGTATTTATGTTATTATTTCTCTATTTTGTGACTGCACAGAGGCGCTGGAAAGGAGAGAGAGAGGGTTTTTTTTAGTTTTTTTTTCAGATATCGTGCTTCGAAGTTGCAAAGAAGTTACGAAACCCTTTAAGTAGACTATTTGTTTTGTTCCCCGCGCAGCTTCAACCATAAACATTGTTTTTGTGGTATTTTTTTTGAGTGGTGCAACTCGGAGGTGCTGCTGAGATTGCAAAAGAAAACACTGGTGATCGCCTGTCAAATGTCTTTTCTGTGTGCATCAAAATGTTTAGTTTAGTTTAGTTTATTTAAACCTAACTTTTGTAGTAGGGACAGTGTACAAAAGTACGTTATTGTCAGTCCCTGGGCAGGTGTACATATTATACATACATTATACAGACTATAATAATGCTGAACAGACTGATTTCTTAATTTTTACTTTCCATTTTTCCACTTCTTGAGATTAAAAACGTGAAAATCTGTGCAGGTTTCCATATAAACTTAATCTTAATCTCTTCTTTCATGGCCTTGAAAGAGTCGGCTGAGTGCAGCCCGTGGCCTGTGTTCCCTCTCTCAGTCAGCAGATACGTGCAGAGCACATACACATAGACTCTCTGGACTTTCCGTCACACTAATCCCACCTGGTTGTTTGGGAAAGGTTGGCAGGGTAACTGGTATGGGTCACCTCTCCTTTGCTCGGCTCACCTAATTAACATTCCAGTGTAGGACAGCAGGGCCGCATCCCAAATCCAGCACAGGCATGTCTGCTCGTCCAGCAAAGCCCCTCGTTTTTTTCTCAGCCCTCCATAAACACAGGCTCAGGTTGATGAGCTGCGGGGGGGGGGGGGGGGGGGGTCGACGTGTCCTCACTGCGGTCACCGTACGCTGTACTCTGCAGTTCTGGGACACAATCGACAGAAAACATTGTTTTAAAACCTTATAATTGCATTTGAGAACCAAAAAAAAAACTTTGTTATTGCACAAAACTTGCATAATATGATGCCTTAAAGGTCCAGTTTGTAATATTTAGGCGATTATTGGCAGAAATTGAATAGATTAACTTACAGAGTAAGTTTGTAATGGCTTTAAAATGAAAATTATTACTTTTAATAAGACTTTCTGTATTCAGTAATGGCTGTTTCCAGCCATTGTTTGTCACCTTCTGCTCCATTTTTTCATCGAATAATTCTATCGTATCTCGAACCTCACGGTGAAAATTAAAGTGTTGTTCTTGCAGTATATTCTTAGACGGGTATAGATATATACAGTACGTCGGGCTCCTGCCTCTCTAAGGTTGTGTGAGGTGGTTGTGATGTGATGAAACACTATAAATAAATGAACTTGAATTGCTGCAGCCATATGTCCCCCCCCCCCCCCCCCCCGCTACCACCACCACCGCCACCACCCTGGATGGACCTGGTATAAGTGCTGACTGCACTGCATGGTGCACAATGTAAGAATTACAATATAGGACACGTGGTGCACGCACGTTGTGAGAAGGAGATGACAAGAGTGAGGTTGAGGAGGGGAGCACATAACCCCGTCACGAGTTAAGCCGCTAATTTACGACCTGCTGCAAGAAAGAAAACACATGTCGAGTCTCCGCGGTGCATTGTCTCGTCTTCATCTGAGCACTCGAGGGTCAGTAGTTGCGGAATCTCTTTTTTTTTTTTGCTCTTTTGCGTTTCTTCTCTCTTGTCCTGTTTTCTCTGTCCAAATTTAGCCCAGGCCATGAGATGGGCCTAGAATAGGAGCCCGGGGGCCCCCCACACACACACACACTGAGCCTCTTAAAAAGCACAGCTGGAGCTGGCTCAGAGCGAGACAGAGGGAGGACCAGATGACAACGAGCGCTATCGCCGCCGTCACCTGCTCTCTGTGCAGCAATTTGTTACGGGGCTTGTCACCGTGAAGTCCATATCTTGTCCTGGGATAAAGAAAGACGGGGTCACGTGTAATGAGGATCCAAGTTTCTGCTCCGTATGTCCAGCGAAGACATCAGTGAAGCTTACAAACAGCTGGCCTGCATGTGTGTGTGTGTGTGTGTGTGTGTGAGAGAGAGGAGATGTGAAGCATGAAGGACACGTTTTTTTTAGCATTAAGTTGGAGTAAAATCTACAAAAAAAATACAATCTAGATATCAAATCACAGAGATAGAAGACTTGTCATGGTGTGTCCACACTGGATTGATAAGACAAACCTGGAATTGGACCAGGACTGTTGATGATCTGGAGCAAAACAAACACCTGAAATTGGACATTTATTCAGTTATCATCATGAGTTCTGCCTTTTGTGTCAATCCTCATATACGTCTACATTAGAAAGCAAATCACAGAATATTGTCATCACATGATACCTTTCATGGTCTGTTGTAGAAGAGGAGATCTCGCCCCTTTGTTGCTCTCCAAGTTTTTTTCTCTGAACTGAGGGCGTTTTCTGCTCCCCACTCTGTAAACATCTTTCTGGCATGCAACATGCAATTTGCAATTTATGGTAATGTTGAACCTGAAGGAGGGAAATATTGTAAGTTAGTTGATAAAGCAGCTTTAGTGTTTTTACACGTGTGAAACCATGGCGTTTTTTCCCATCATCTTCCGTGAGGATGCTTATACAGAGGATGAAGGTGAAGCATGGACATGGAAGTGTGTTTAATCACAGGATTACAATATCACTGTTGAGAATGGAACACTGGTGTTTGCATTTGCATCTTTGTGAAATCAAGAATGAACTGGTTTACTGTAGTTGTATAACACATGGAACTGGGTTTGTAAAGTTTTGTTGTGAAAACATTATATTTTAGATTAGAAACCATCCACACCTAACCAATCCAAACGTGCTTCATATATATGTATACATATACTATCACGTTACATCATACTCTCTCACAAACACTATCATAGTCACATACATTTATTATCATACTCTCTCACAAACACTATCATATTCTCTCACAAACACTATCATACTCTCTCACAACCACTATCATACTCTCTCACAAACACTATCATACTCTCTCAAAAACACTAGTATAGTCGCGCACGTACTATCATACTCTCTCACAAACACTATCATATTCTCTCACAAACACTTTCATACTCTCTCACAAACACTATCATATTCTCTCACAAACACTTGCATTCTCTCTCACAACCACTATCATACTCTCTCACAAACACTATCATATTCTCTCACAAACACTTTCATACTCTCTCACAAACACTATCATACTCTCTCACAAACACTAGTATAGTCGCGCACACATACTAAAATATTCTCTCACAAACACTTTCATATTCTCTCACAACCACTTTCATATTCTCTCACAACCACTTTCATACTCTCTCACAAACACTATCATACTCTCTCACAAACACTAGTATAGTCGCGCACACGTACTAAAATATTCTCTCACAAACACTATCATACTCTCTCACAAACACTATCATATTCTCTCACAAACACTTTCATACTCTCTCACAAACACTATCATATTATCTCACAAACACTTGCATTCTCTCTCACAAACACTATCATACTCTCTCACACACACTAGTATAGTCGCGCACACGTACTAAAATATTCTCTCACAAACACTATCATACTCTCTCACAAACACTATCATATTCTCTCACAAACACTATCATACTCTCTCACAAACACTATCCTACTCTCTCACAAACACTTTCATACTCTCTCACAAACGCTAGTATAGTCGCGCGCACTTACTATCTATTATTGGCTGTGTTGTCCTCACACAGACTAAAGGTGAATGTGTATGAAGATATACACACATACATACACATACATATATACATACTTATGTGTGTTGATATATATATACATACACATACATATATATACATATATGTGTATATATCTCTATATATATAGATATATAAATACACATACATACATATGTGTGTATATATATATACATACACATACATATATATATATACATATATGTGTATATATATATACATACACACATACATACGTATATATATATATATATATACACATATATATGTGTATATATATATACATACACACATACATACGTATATATATATATATATATATATACATACATACATACATATATCTCTAAATACATATATATATGCATACACATATACACATATTTATATATACATAGCTATATTCAATGGTGGTGATGATTTTTGTTATTATTGGCTGTGTTGGGGTGTAATTGTCCTCAAACACAAACGGTGAACGCGTTGATGTGACACTGGCAGACATCACAGACAGGGATTACCTAAATATATACACCTCCTGTGCTGCTGACTGTCTGTAGCTCCACATACCGCTGTTAGTAATGTTCTCACACAAAGGGGGGGAGGAGGAGGAGGTGGTGGTGGTGGTGGGGGGGAGTAATACGAGGGTCGTGGGGGACAGCTGACGCACCAGAGCGCAGCGCAGATCTGACTGAGCGCATCTTTGCTGCGGCTTCAGGAGAAACAAGGTGCGCGCAACAGAACAGTGAGCGCCCATGTTCCATCCTCGGGGAAATACTTCTTCCACTAATTGACTTGACAAGTGACGTTCGCCAGGTTAACGTCTCTCTTGTGTTGTGCAGGACAATTTTCCTGCAGAACTTCCAAAGTCGCTGTGCGTAAAAAAACAAAAAAACATCTGAGGTGATTCCAAAGCTCATATCTGGAGGTTATGGATGCGCAGGCACAAGCGCAAACTGTGCGCGCCGTCATCAAACCAACAGCTTCCAACTGATGGAGTTTAACATCACTTTTTCCTCCTCGGGAAGTTTGTTTGGTTAACTTCTCCCGACGACGACGACGATGATGATGATGATGATGGACGGGACAACAGTCACCGAGGATCCCCGCCGCACCTGAGAGTTCAGCCTGTGCCAATGCGTAAGAGGAGAGGAGACGCCAGTCTTTTGGTCTGATGAAATCTCGAGGCGGATCAGACAGCAGCGGCAGGACTATGGGGATCAGAGCCGGGACTAAAGCACAACACCACTCCAAACCCATGCCCAGATTACACTTCACTTTTGTTCTGCTTCTGCTAATTTTCACACCGAGAGTGGATTCTTCGTGGTGGTGAGTGGCATCCTGCAAACTCACACACACACACACACACACACATACACACACACATACACACAGATTATATTTGCTCATAAAACATGTATTTGAATACACACCTGCACATGTTATCTGCTGTCATACATGTTTGTGCTACACATTCACACCATAAATATATTTTATTATAGTTATATTAAAAAAATAATAATAATAACATCTACAATAACTTTATACTTCATGGACAAAAAACATGTCTTTTCATGTTTCATTTTTATCATCCTGTGAGATGGAATTCATTTTTGTATAAACATCAATGCAAAGTGAGATGTTGACCTTTATGAAGATTAATGATGTTAGGGTGTGTGTGTGTGTGTGTGTGTGTGTGTGTGTGTTTGTGTGTGTGTGTGGACTGTGGAGGTGGTCTCCCCCTATCCATCTATCTTTTCCCAGAGTTAAGTGGCAGGTGCAGGCGCTGGTGCATGAATAAATGCCCCTTGATGATTTCTCTTGAGGCTTTAAAACGCCCCGAGGGTGAAACCCCCCCCCCCCCCCCCCCCAAAAAAAAAACATTCAGTTATAGGACGAAATTATATTTAAATAAAAACAACCATAAAATTCTTAAATGTGTTTTGTCTTTCGCCGTATGAGTTACAGTTTCTGGGGGGAGATTTTCATCAGTATGAGGTTGCAAATTCTCCAAACTCCAGCTCCTGTGGTTTGTACACTGCACCAGGGGTGTGTCTGCAGCAGTTTCTGCATGAAAAATAATCACCGTCACGTATCGGGTTGCAACTGTTGCAGGCTACACTGTGTTTGTGATGACAAGGTTGTGATTTAAAAGCATCTGTTTTGCAGATGGATTGGGATTGAAAAAAAAGAAAAAGAAAAGCAGCCTCTTTTGTAAATATTATGTACCGTCTTATGCAAATGTGTTGCGACAAAACTGATTTAAAAAAAAAAAAACCACTGAGAAATTCCAGACAGAAAGTGAGATTTTGGCTTGATTCATACTTATTTTACCCCCGGTTTGTCCCTATTTTCAACCATTGTGAGAATTTAGATTAGCGCCATATGTCTTGCTTCAACTGGACCTCTCCCACTCCCCTCCCTCTCTCTCTCTCTCTCTCTCTCTCTCTCTCTCTTAGAGACAGTGAGTGGTTCTTTGCCACAACACACAATAAACACAACTAGTGCTCCTGCTCTGCTTTACCGCTCAGGCAGATAGTTACAATTAGACGGAGGACTGGGGAACTGAGAAACAGCCATAACAGGAGTGGAAACTGCCTGCCATGTCTGTTTCTGTCTCGATGGCCAGGCGACACAAATGTGGTTGTGATTAGGGGACTATAAAGACATCCGGATGGAGAGTGGAGCGTGCAGGCCCGGGAGAGGGGGATCTGTAAGGCAGGGAGGGGAAAGGCCCGGACATTACTTGTACTGTAGATGGCTGTCATCATGTCCTGTTGATAAGAGCAACCCATCCCCAGTGTCACAATACCACCAGCATGTGATCCGCCCTTTTAAGGGTTGCAACAAAGTTGGGGGATTATGTGTGAATGGAGCAGGAAGCAATGGGCCTGTCACAGGGAGCGAGAGAGAGAGAGAGAGGTGCTTTTCACTGACTGTGAGGAATTTAATAATCTCTTCTAACATCCCCAAATGACCAAGTCTCAAGTGGAAGAAGTGGCTCAGATGAGAAGAAAAAAAATGTGCATCGTCCTGTAAATCAGCGGTTGGGGACACCACGGAATATGTTATACATTGACTTTTTAAGTGTACACATATGAATATTGTGAGCGTTGCATGGAAAGAGTGATCTTGGGTCTGCACACCTGCACACAGCCCAGGGGTATCAGACTGATATTAGTTCAGGTGCCACGTACAGCGCGATTTGACCTCAACTGGGCCATGACCACTAAAACAATAGCGTAATAACATAAACAATAAGGGCTCCCTTTGTTTCATATTCAAAAGTATTATTTTTATAAAACAAGGGATGGTGGATATTTGTATGGGAAAAGGGTCTAAAGTTAGCAGAGGTGGAACGATAACTGTATGATTTTGGATTTCCGGCATGATTATGGATTATATTTAACTTAATTTTGGTGGGTCTGCCTTTTATTTTGAAGGGACTTCCTGATTAAAGGCCCAGTGTGTAAACATTTAGCAGCGTTAAACTGGCAGAAAAGTCAGAATAAGACCGAACATGTACGTTAGGCAAGTGTGAGCCTATCTATCTATCTATCTATCTATCTATCTATCTATCTATCTATCTATCTATCTATCTATCTATCTATCTATCTATCTATCTATCTATCTATCTATCTATCTATCTATCTATCTATCTATCTATCTATCTATCTATCTATCTATCTATCTATCTAGTTAGCGTGCTAGTTAGCTTGTGATCTATCTATCTATCTAGTTAGCTTGCGATCTATCTATCAATCTATTTATCTATCTAGTTAGCATGCTATCTATCTATCTATCTAGTTAGCATGCTATCTATCTATCTATCTATCTATCTATCTATCTATCTATCTATCTATCTATCTATCTATCTATCTAGTTAGCATGCTATCTATCTATCTATCTATCTATCTATCTATCTATCTATCTATCTATCTATCTATCTATCTATCTATCTATCTATCTATCTATCTATCTATCTATCTATCTATCTATCTATCTAGTTAGCTTGCGATCTATCTATCTATCTATCTATCTATCTATCTATCTATCTATCTATCTATCTATCTATCTATCTATCTATCTATCTATCTATCTATCTATCTATCTATCTATCTATCTATCTATCTATAGCAGCCCAACAGACAAATTAGTGTGTCTCATCACTTATTCTTACACAGTGGACCTTTAAATAAAAGTAAAACACAAATATTCAGTCCTGTGTTGAATTACAATCACAGGACAGAGAGATTACCCCTAACGACGACACTATAACATCACCAAGAGCGAAAAACAAACTTCACATACTGCGTTCGTTTCACGTCTGCAGGTACATCGGCGCGCTGGGCGCTCGGGTGATCTGCGACAACATTCCCGGCCTGGTGAACAAGCAGCGGCAGCTCTGCCAGCGGCACCCAGACCTGATGCAGGTCATCGGCGAGGGAGCGAAAGAGTGGATCAGAGAGTGCCAACACCAGTTCAGACACCACCGCTGGAACTGCAGCACGCTGGAGCGAGACCACACAGTGTTTGGCAGAGTGATGCTGCGAAGTGAGTGTGCACAACAACAGCACTGTGCAAAATGGGATTGTCTATCTATGTGTGTGTGTGTGTGGTTCTTGTGCTTGTGCGTGACAGCGGTTGTTTATGTCGGTGACACTCGAGTTAATCATCCTCGTAAAATGTCTCCGCTCTCTTACCAGATAAGCACAGAATTAATAGGTGTCCACTTTAAATTACCTCTGGCCCAGAATCCAAACAGAAAGAGAAAGTGCACCGTGGCTTTTGTTTCTCCGTAAGAGGGGGACGATTGGGAAAGTGGAACGTTCTCTAGAAAACAAGTAGCAGATCGAGAGATCCGCAGTGGTGATGTATAAACAGTAATAGGAGATGTAAATATTTGGGTAGATGTTTCTGGCTGCCAGACAAAGTTTTACTCCCTGACATATCGCCCTGTGTTCTGCCTCGTTGCGTGAGCAGGAATGAGGACAGGAGGCGGGTGGGAATGCCAGACCAAATAACCTCCGAAAATCTCCTCTTGTCTGAAATGAAAACACTGGCCTGAGTGACTGAGAAAGCTGCCATCTGTGCAAATTAAAAAAGGTGAAAGTGAAGTTAGCTGGACTGCGATGTTAAGAGCCGATACGCTATTGTACCCTCCGTTTGGACCGTCCACCATAAATGGACTGATTTCTGTGCTTTTCCGACTCTCTGGAACGTACTTGAGAACGGCTGCTTTGCACCAAAAAACGGCAGCTCGAAACCCGCCCGAGAAATAGCAACAAGAGTTTTTGTCTGTGTGGATTTCAGTTGGACAAATAACAACTTTTAGACTTTTAGTTTTCTTGAGGGAGAAAGAGTGAAGTAACAACAGTTACTGAAGGTGCGACAGAGTTACAAAACCTTTTGTGTTTGACAGCATGTGCAATATAGTAACATACCCTACCGTTCAAAAGTTTGAGGTCACTTAGAAATGTCCTTATTTTTGAAGGAAAATCACTTTTTTTTCAATGAATATAACATTAAATGAATCATAAATACACTCTATACATTGTTAATGTGGTAAAGGGCATATGCACACAGGTGTATAGAGGCCTAATTCCAGTGTTCTAATGGTACATTGTGTTTGCTAATCGCGTTAGAAGGCTATTGGATGGTTAGAAAACCCTTATGCAATGATGTGAGCACAGCTGAAAATGGTTTTGCTGGTTCTTTGACGAAAGCAAAGTTGAATAAAAGTACTGAATAAAAGTACTAAAGAACGGTAGCATACGTATAAAATGAAAAGTAGTAGGAAATATGTCTTCTTTTTTAATCTAAAACTTGCTCAACTGCTCTACTAGGCAGTCGGGAGGCGGCGTTCGTGTACGCCATGTCCTCGGCAGGAGTGGTTTACGCCATCACCACGGCCTGCAGCCTCGGGGAGCTGAAGATCTGCAACTGCGACGTCCACAAGCGCGGGCAGGCGAGCGACGACAGGGGCAGCTTCGACTGGGGCAGGTGCAGCGACAACGTCAACTACGGCATCAAGTTCGCCAAGGCCTTCGTGGACGCTCGGGAGCGGATGGTGAAAGACGCTCGCGCTCTCATGAACCTCCACAACAACCGGTGCGGTCGAATGGTGAGCGTGACGTTTGATTCCGGCACCTGAGCCTTGAAGCTCTGAAGTTTTTAGGAATCCATCAATCGGCAAATCAGACAATTACTTTTTAAATATGTTGTATGTAGCAGGGAACAATGAAAGAACTAAGACGTTCTTAGTCTAGTAACTAGCACGCCAACTAGATAGATAGATAGATAGATAGATAGATAGATAGATAGATAGATAGATAGATAGATAGATAGATAGATAGATAGATAGATAGATAGATAGATAGATAGATAGATAGATAGATAGATAGATAGATAGATAGATAGATAGATAGATAGATAGATAGATAGATAAATAGATAGATAGATAGATAGATAGATAGATCACAAGCTAACTAGCACGCTAACTGGATAGATAGATAGATAGATAGATAGATAGATAGATAGATAGATAGATAGATAGATAGATAGATAGATAGATAGATAGATAGATAGATAGATAGATAGATAGATAGATAGATAGATAGATCACAAGCTAACTAGCACGCTAACTAGATAGATAGATAGATAGATAGATAGATAGATAGATAGATAGATAGATAGATAGATAGATAGATAGATAGATAGATAGATAGATAGATAGATAGATAGATAGATAGATAGATAGATAGATAGATAGATAGATAGATAGATAGATAGATAGATAGGCTCACACTTGCCTAACGTACATGTTCGGTCTTATTCTGTGGCTATGAAAAATGTGGATTTATATGACTTTTCTGCCAGTTTAACGCTGCTAAATGTTTACACACTGGGCCTTTAATCAGGACTAATATTTTCAGAAATCTAACTAGAAAACAAGCAAATCAATATGTAGTTGCTGGTTTCTGCAGCTTGTGATCACCAAATAATTGTAAATGTCACAACTGTGACTCCAATCTCATTTGGACATCTAAACAGTCTAGAAGAACACAGTACAGTCTAGGAAGAGTGAAAAGTCTTTAGCTAACAGCTTTACTAGCAAGGGCTGATTACACCTATAATGATGCTCCAGGCCTCATCACGGGCTTAACACCCTGTCAACTCTGACTCCTGCTGCAGGCAGTCAAGCGGTTTATGAAGCTGGAGTGCAAGTGTCACGGGGTCAGCGGTTCCTGTTCCATGAGAACCTGTTGGCTGGCCATGTCTGACTTCAGGCGAACCGGAGACTACCTACGGAAGAAGTACAACACCGCCACCGAGGTGACCCTGAACCAGGACGGCACGGGTTTCATGGTCGCCGACAGGGACTTCAAGGGAAGCGCCAAGAACGAGTTGGTGTACATCGAGAACTCGCCCGACTACTGCCTCACGGACCGCACGGCAGGTGAGTGAAGGAATCAAGAAGTAGGTTTTTGCATAGAATACGAGTATTACCCGACACGCTAATCCTTCAAATACCAGATATTCCACCCTGCGCACACACATAAACGTGACATTATGTATTATTACTCCTACTTTAAAGGTGCATTATGTAATAAATCTAAAGCAACTGGCCATAAAATCCAAAACTGAACTCACCTACAACAACAGTACAGACAAAATATTCGCATTATACAAAATATTTTGCAGACTGCAAATCATGTTTATGTTTTGAAATCATGTTTCGGCATGTGGCGCCACCTACCGCCGTCTACCTATCATTGCAGTCAGTAGAGTCACAGCTGCCGCGCAACCACGGGTTGCCAGTTACGTCTGCGCTACAATGGCGGAGTAAACGAAACCTAAAAGACCTCGATATTTTGAATTTGAGTGAAGTAACCATTTTTGGCCACATTCTTACATATGGCGCCTTTAAGACAAAAAAGTGGATCCAACGCTAAGTTGCAGTGACAGCACCTCCTGCTGGACCACACAGTAATTACTTCAGACTGTCTGTTGCACATCTAGGCTGTGTATTTTAAACTCGAGCGGGTATTCCATACAAGTTTGAACACTCATTCCTCAACGGTGACAAACAGAGGCATTGGGGAAATAAAAAATAAAAGATCGGACGAGTTAAGATGGATAATGACATGCGCTCATCCATACTAAATTTGATATAGTTCATGTTTTTACGAACTTAAAAGCGAACACATTCTGCAACGTATTATTTCTTATTGCCAAGAATGTATTGATTGTGGAATAGATAAGCAATATTTGGCTCGTGACCCTTGTAGCAGTAAATATTTAAACTATTACCCAACATAACATCTGACACATATCGGTTCTCGTTAAATCTTTCGATGATTTTTCTGCCACAGTACATTCCCATTTGGTTTTTTTTGTATTTACAAACAGATGACTGGAGGTTTGCATTCCTTTCGCTGCTTCATAATTTGACCTTAAAACATCTCCTTTGGTTCCCACTGTTTGCTTTTTTTTGCCTTGTTAAGCTCTGTCCCTCTCCTCCGATCGAGCGTTCGGCAACGGAGCGCGAAGGAGTTCCTCTATCTCACCGTCAGTGGTTTAGCGAAGATATATCGCGACTCTCCCATAGTTCCCTGCTGTAGGGCTTAGTTACAGCGTTTGGCAAATTGTGGAGGTAATGAAGGTGAATTAAAGACTAAAAAGTGATCTTAAAAAAAGCAGCTATTGACCCTCCTCACCACTAATCTCCATTGTATAGGAATTCACAGCCTAAGGATACATGCAGGCTTATTTTTCAAATCCTTCCTTTGGTCACTCGTAAAGCTCCACTCCCTTGTGCCCGAGGGGAATATCTCCTCTTCTTATCCCTGTCTTTTCACTTCACAAGGATGCGCTGTTATTAGAGGCGGCATCTGATCTTCAGGCTTAGGTTTTACACCTGAGCACATGGACAACCTTTGTTGTTTGTGCTCTGAAACTATTCCGTCAGCGTGTCTGGAAGCCCTGAAACCCCTCGTGAAGAGCGTGGGAAAAAACGACGCTTTGGGTTTCGGTTTTCAGCGATGAAATCCCGCGGTCGGTGTTCAGCGGCGGTCGTCTGCCAACGCTGTGGAAGACTTTGTCAACGCTGACTGGAGATTTTCCAGAATGTTATTAAGTTAGCGTTCGTGCCTCAAAGCGAGAAGTTTGGTTTGATCCTGATTCAATCTTTTTTTTTTGTGTGTTTTTGTTTAGTGTGTCAGTATCTTAGATTTTGGTTTTTCTTCTTCACCATAAAATGGCATCAGTCTTTTTCTTGTTTTAAAGGTTGTTTCAGTATTGAGGCATCTAGGCATTTAGTCAAATACTATGATATTTATCTAAAATTAATTAATGATTAAACATCCATCCATCCATTATCTACCGCTTTATCCTCCACCAGAGGGTCACTGGGGGTGCTGTGCCGATTGAATCGTAAAATAATTGAATTTAGTTACAGCAGAGAAGTTTTAATTTTACCATACTAAACTTCAGTGTTTTGCACACATGTAAATATAATTTAGTACACATCAAAAAGTCAACAACATCATAAACAGCAAAGAACAAACAAACAAACAAACATTGCTGTTCTTTAGGGTACATACATATTGGCACTGTCCTTTGAAAGGCACAAACCTCTAAAAAGAAAACTAATCATGATCAAGGTAAATAATAACTAGGGCTGTTAAAAGATTAACATTTGTAATCAGATTAATCACAGGGTAGCTGTGGATTAATCACGATTAATTACCATTCGTAAATATGCCAGAAAATTTCAAATGTTCTCTTTATATTGTTGTAGGAACGGAGAGATAAATAAAGTATGTGAAAATATAAATGTAAAGAACAATAAAATACTGTTAATAACTTTAAAAAAAAAAAAACCTATACAAACTTAGTAAAAAATAAACATTACATTGTAAAGAACTCACATTATAAGACAATATAAATATATAGAAAAAATAAAATACTGTAAATAACTTCTACTAGTTAGCGTTAGCATCAGCTAGCATTCTGACGCTCATGTTAGCTACTGTTCAAGTCTGTGTCCCCGTTAGTTATAGACAAAGTAACTGTTCAGTAACAGCAGTAACAGCGGTCATTTACATTTACTAATTATATCATTATCTGCGCCAGTAGCGCCACTTACAACTGCCTGCCTGAACAGAAAGTGTGTTAATACGTTAAAAAAAATTTGTTAATTTTGACCGCCCTAATAATAACCATAATCAAAAAATGAACTGGCATAATTAAACAAGGGACATGACCTGAAACATGGGAACTTGATGGGACAGACCTGACAATTTCACACCTGGAGTAATTCCAACTTTATGGCACACATTGAAAAAAAAAAAGCATCTAAAATAAAGAAGCTAGTAAGTGTTGAATTCTGTACCTGATAAGAAGCGATAGGAGCTAAATCCGTTGCCTGTGGGTTCACCATCTCGCCGCCTTCTGTCCTCACTTTGAACTCTGCCGTCTCTCTGGATCTTTAGGAAATCTGTTTAAAAAAAAAAAAAGCTCTCCCCTTTGCTTGTCACCAACTGTTTTGAGCTATTCCACCATCTTCACTTTTTATGAATACAACCAGTAAAGTGAGTATTGCCTGGTATATATACTGGATAGTGGTATACGAACCCTATGTTGCTTGCAGTGGTGGTTGCTGGTCTTTGAAACAGGGGAAGCTCATTTCAGGCCCAGTTATTTATACCCAAATGCTATAATAGTGTATTTACAGCTATATCGCTGCGCAAATAACACACAACAACCAGCTATTTGTCTACAGACTTCCCATCGCAAAATCCACACAGGACGGAGGCAGATAAATGCTCCGTTTTTGTGTATGTTTCTGCAACGCTGTCAATCAAAAAGTGGCTCTGCCTTTCAGACAGTTCCTCATGGAAGCCCAGCTTCCCTGGAAGTGACGATTTGCCCAATCAAGTTCATCTCGGTGAAAAAATCCTACTGTGTGCTGTTCCATAGAGGACAGTTGAAACTGAGCTTCAAGTGGTTTTAAAGCGGAGGCTGCTACGGGAATACGAAAATCACGCAAGGTGAAGCGTCATCCGTGATAAACTGACGATTCTGAACGCACTAGTGACACATTCTGATTGTGTTCTAATAGCACACATTTAGTACTGAAATGTTAATACAACGCAGTACATGCGAGAGAAAAAACGTGTAAGTCAGCCTTCTTTAAAGGTGCCTTATGTAAGAATGTGGCCAAAAACGGTACTACATTCAAATTCAAAATACCGAGGTCTTCGTTTTCTGACGTAACTGGCAACCCGTGGTTGCTCGGCAGCTGAGACTCTGCTGACTGCAATGATTGGTAGACACATGCGCCACATGCCAAGACATGATTTCAAAACATAAACATAATTTGCAGTCTGCAAAATATTTGTTGTAATGCAAATATTTTGTCTGTACTGTTGTTGTTGGTGAGTTCAGTCTGTTATATGAACATTATTCCTGAGTCTCTGTCACATATTTGGGGGAGGATTTTATGGCCAGTTGCTTTAGATTTTATTACATAATGCACCTTTAAGTTACCAACTTACACCCCTAAGCGCAAAAACCTAACAACTCAGTATAGACCAGCTGAAACTGGGACCTAACTGGGGCAAAGGACATATAACTCACCTTAACTCACCACTGGTTGCCTGGTTAATGTGTCAATACATTTAAATGGCGCAGCTTCCTGCCAAGATGGCATCGTTTTGATCCCGACTGTCTGAATCTTTAGATACTTGAGACACCAGAGCTCTACAGGTGTGAATGCGAGTGTGAATACATCAACTGCTGCAGACAAATTATTTTTTTTTTTTTTACGACAATCAAATTGGCGTTTTTCCTTCCTTCCACAGGCTCGTTGGGCACGGCGGGCCGAGTGTGCAACAAGTCTTCGAGAGGCACGAACAGCTGCGAGGTCATGTGCTGCGGGCGCGGCTACGACACCACGCGGGTCAAGCGCGTCACCAAGTGCGAGTGCGAGTTCAAGTGGTGCTGCGCCGTGGAGTGCAAGGACTGCGAGGAAATGGTGGACGTTCACACCTGCAAGCCCCACAAGAGACAGGACTGGCTGGACATAAGTTAACACGGAGAGACGGAAACTGACCAATCGCCAATTTCGCCACTGACCCCATTAACCTCTGCGCTAATGACTGCAATTTATTGTGAGATATATAAGTGTAATTATACCTCCTGGCTTTTTCATCTTTTGACTCTTTCTGAAGCAGATATTTTAGACTTTTTCTGGATGATGCTAAACTGGAAATTAGATCCAGCTTTATCCGCGTGTTTGCTTGGATAGATATTTCTAAGAACAATTTGCTGAGCTTGTTTTTTTTTTTTTTTCGTTTCTTAATCAAACTTTCATACACAACATCCGAACGTGATATTATTCTGTTGCAAATGCACCATTCGACGAGGAAGAGACATTGCTGCTTGTTCATGTAAAGACCCTGTAAAAGCACGACTGAAGTCAAACTAATGATCGCAGTAAATAACGATCAGAATAACGTGTATTTATCCCGTGACGATATAAGGAAAAGATGGAGATTTTGTACAAACACTTGACACTGTATCGTTTAAATGACATTAAGCCATTCTATGGCAATGCAACAAATCATCTAAAACACATGCGTCTGTTGGCTTCTTATTAACGCGGCTCTTTTGTCGATTGAGGCCAAATGATGACACTGTGAAACAAATAAAATATGCAGGATATTTGCACAATATCCTGCATATCTGAATGACTGTATGTGGTTTAACGCATTCTCTTTGGTGTGCACGTAAAAACATCAATACCTCTGTTTCTATTGTTAGTGACACATTTAACTCGGCACAGCCTCGCTGAAACCTTAGGGACTACAACAAAAAAAAGTTGAACCCCCGCTCAACTTTTGCTTCAAAATAAAAGTGAAATGTCTTCCGTCAGGCACCTGGGTGATCAATCGCATGGAATCTACTATTTATCTGATGGAAGTACAATCGTTTTTTGGTCAAAGTTGTAAATTCCTGTGTCGGCATAGTTAAAAAATGGGACGATTAGGTGATCAGGGTGTCTGTAAACTCACAGTTTAACGTCATCTTGTAAGAACGATGTTCTCACACGACTAAAGTTTGCTTATGTTACTTATTTAACATCGTGTCTACTCTACAGATGGACATGTTAATGAGAAAATGAGAATGTTATGTTACGAAAATTGGTTGGGTTTAGGCACAAAAACACCTTCTAAGGAAAATATAGCGCTTTTTTTTTTCCCTCCAACATTGGTGGTCTGCTGATGTCTCTCCTGCCATAGAAACACAGGAATCTTACGACATTTTGGTCTTGAACTATGGGAAATATCTCCCTCTGTTTCCCCCACCAACTGTCGGTGATAACTTTGACTGACGTCCACGTAAATGACATCACTACATTAGCGATTTTGACGAAAAAACGAAATGTTATCTGGGAGAAAAAAAAAAAAAACGTTTTTCTTATGAAACATATTTTTTTTGGAGAATGCAGTTATGTCATTTTTTGAGAGATCGGGTTGCGCAGACGTTGGTCTCACAACTGCCTTCCTGCAACGATAGACGTTATTAGAATGCTTTTCCTCATAGCGGACACAATTTTGCTCTCATTATTTATCAAATATCATACATAGGTACACTCTTTGAAATAAGGGTTCCAAAAGGGTTCTTCTACAAGGGTTGAGGTTCTACCTGGAGCTATTTGCTTCTGAAAAACCCTTTCCTGAATAAAGGGTTTTAAAAGGGTTCTTGGTGGAACCTCTATAAAAAGGTTCTACCTGGAGCCAAAAAGGGGTTCTTCTATGAGGACAAGCCAAAAGTACCTTATATGGTTCTTACTCAGCACTTTTATTTCTAAGAGTGTATCAGAATGTTTCTGATGGTCATTTCATTCTTTAAAGTTGTAAGAGCAGCTTCTCCCCTTCACATCATCTTCATTCTAAAAGGCCAACGCAGCCGCTGTCTTCTATCAGACTGAAAGAGAACACCTACAATGCAATCTGTTGCAACTCCTTCACACACACACGTGTTCACTGGCTCCGAAATTGAGAAATATTTTTGAAACCCGGCCAAGATATTGCAAAAAAAAAAAAAGAAAAAACAGAAAAGAGAAGTGATGCAGTGAAGTAGGTACAGACACTGAACTTGACTTTTCAAACATCTGGTAATGCAGCTTAAACATAATGCCCACTGGAGACAAAACCCCCACAGAGGCATCTACAGATCTAAATTAATCTGACAACAAGCCGCTGACGCCGAGAGTCAACAAATTATTTCATGTCCACGTAATGAGAGGAGGAGGAGGAGGAGGAGGAGGAGGAGGAGGAGGAGGAGGAGGAGAGCCAAAGCAAATGACACCACGTGAAAATGTTCTCCAGTCAAAACGTTAATTGCAAACAAAAGAGTGTGTTATGAATGTAAATGAAGCTTCTTTTTTCCCCTTAAAGATGACAAAAGCCTGCAAAGAGCTGTTCACACACTCCGAGTGTGTGCAGCTCAAACACTGCATGACGTAAGTGTAATTGTGTGATAATTCACATCCCTCCACAGTACACACACACACACACACACACACACACACACACACACACACACACACACACACACACACACACACACACACACACACACACACACACACACACACACACACACACCCATGCATATTCAGTGACTCTAAATTGTCTCGTTGTCTGATTATGAGTGCACATTTTTTTTGAGACATTTTAATCACTATATTTTCATACGCATCCTCTGAAGAGACATTATTCAGAGGAAAACTAGTTATTATGGAATAGGTAATGACTTTTGTGGGACATTTAAATTGCCTGTAGATGTGACAGTCGTGTCTATTTCATTGTATTTTGTAAATCTCCAACAAATTGGGACTTCATTCCCAGAGAATAAGGTTTTATTTCGCAGACGTGCAGCTCAATTATGTCCGAGACATGTAATCTAATTCTCATTTTCTATTTTGTGTATTATGCATTTTGGTATCCAAGTGAATCACCTGGTCCATCACAGTTTGGTACAACAGTGGAGGGATCTTTAGATTAGGGAACACATATCCACCATTAACTAGGCGCTTACTAACATATATAAGTAGCCCTTTATTAGTAATCATTAAGCACATATTAACACCTTATTATACCTCTATTACCACATGAATTAAAGGTCGCATATTATGCAAAATCAACTTTTTAATCATTTAAATCCTTATATTTGGGACTCTGGAGGTCAGTCGGCAAAGTGTGAAAAAATATGACTCACTCATGTTGTTGTGGTCCTCCTCAGTCTAAGTACAGGAGATAAAACACGCGATGTTGACTTCCGCGCTCATTGGAACGTCAGAATGCGCTAAATTCCTGGAACCGTTGCCACGCTCCGCTTTGTCCGTAAAACACGCGATAGAAAGTTCTATTCTTGGTTCCACAGTGCAGCACAGAGTTGTACACAAACTTCCAGCCTCAGAGGATTTATCTGTCCAGTGGACTCATGTTATATATGACGGTGATGTGCCTGCTGGAGCCTGCAAATGATCACTTTTCCGAATGCTAACTGCTGTTAGCTCCCAGTAGCCTCTGTGGCTATATAAGTGAACAGCCTCATGACTTGCTGCCGCGTCGTAGCTTCGTCTCTGCCGTACCGTAGTGTGCCAACGTCGCAGTTTAAGTCTGTCAAAAGAACACAAGTGGCATCAAAGGCATTCTCTGCCATCACAGTGATATCAAATGGGCATCTTTAAGAGCTAAATTTGGCTGGAGAGAGACCTCTACTGTCCGAGTTGCATTAATTTCCCCTCACAAACACATTTCATTTGACCTTTAAAGATGTTTTAACTACAGACCTACAGTCTCAAACCATAACCATATGATTAATATCTATAATGCACGGCAATATGGGAAACGTATATTATGAAATTGTCGGTCTCAAGGCTTTTACGGAACAAGTGTTTTTCTTGGAGTGAAAATATGGGTCTTTTATCACCATATCAGCCATAATTAAGAGCTTTACGCGGACATGAGATTGGACATGACTGTATTCACTATAGTAGTACAGTGTGCTTTATTCACTTGCCAAGTGACATCATCATCCATGTGCAGCTGAGAGAAAGCACGGTCTATATACCGCAAATCTCACTTACACTGTTTTTCTATAGCACTGACCAGAGGAAAAAACACTCCCACAGAGTCAAAACTACACTGTGTGTAAATTATTTTTTTATAGCATAACCCAAGCAATCTCTATCTTAGCGAACCGAGCATAAATCCCCCAGTGCAATGACACACACATATGTATTTGGATTTAACGCTTACCAAAGAGCAATACAGCTAAAGCGGGCATTCAGAAGCATACTTTCCCCCCTGAAACGTTATATATATTAGATGCCAGCCATTGTGTTGAATCTCCCGCATATATAGGCCTGCAAGCATCAGCTGCTGCTGCCTGCCTGCCCCATATGTTCCTGCTCCACAGCTCCACAAACCATGAAATGAATATGCTAAGACACGTAATTCGCCAGGGATGATGTGACGATGATGATGACGATGTTTTAGAATGACAAAAAAAGACAGTACTTCTTATTAAATGTCACACACACTGATGAACAATACAGAGTAAATATCTAATTGCGATTATTTTTGACAGGAATTGCGATTGCGATATGATTTGCGATTCCAGAGGGGAAAACATATTTAAAAGGATTACTGGGTGATATTATTTTGTGCAGATCTGTGAGAAACAAAGATTCTTTTCTCCAAAATCTAAGATCTAAAATGACATTTTTACGCACATTTTGGCTTTGAAGGTCCCATATTATGCAAAATCAACTTTTTGATCATTTAAATCCTTATGTTTGGGACTCTGGAGGCAAAGTGTGAAAAAAGATGACTCACTCATGTTTTTGTGGTCCTCCTTCGTCTAAGTACAGGAGACGAAACACGCGATGTTGACTTCCACACTCATTGGGAATCACAATGCGCTAAATTCCTGGAATTGTTGTCTCTTGGAGCTCTCGCTTTGTCTGTAAAACACGCGAGAGTGCTGGCGAAGGGCAACGGTATCAGAAAACTGGAAGTCCACGAAAAAGTTCTATTCTTGGCTCCACAGTGCAGCACAGAGTTCTACACAAACTTCCAGCCTCAGAGGATTTATCTGTCCAGTGGATACATGTTATATATGACGGGAATGATCACTTTTCCAAATGCTAACTACTGTTAGCTCCCAGTAGCCTCTGTGGCTGATTTCCTCATTTCCTGTCCCTTAAGTTTCGTTTTACTTTTTTTTAAGGTGGACCGAAAGAGATACTACTAAACAGAGCGTTCTGAACAGGGCTGTTTTGGCAGGGTGACTGAACTGCTGTGGTGCTTCATCCTGATAGTATTTTGACCAAATCATGTCACAGACATGTTCATTAGGACACCAGGGAACTAGGTTAACTTGGAGAAATAGGATATCATATGACTCCTACAAGTAGGCTTGTATTGAGATTTCGATATCATTTGGATTAATTGTTCAGCCCTATACTGATGAGCAAGGAAAAAGCAACTCCAGAGTCGTCAGTGAGTGCATTTACGAGAGAGTAAATCCTGTAGGTGAATTACACCAAAACAGGGATTATCATAAGATCTGTGTCCACACAGACACAGTGCGAAAGGATTCTGTGCAAACGCGAAACCGGCGCCAAAACTAACAGCAGCCTCACAGCCAAGAAAAAAACACAAATCCCCAAAGTTATCTCATTATCCCATTGTTTAAGTATTCATGTTTCTCCAGGAAGGCGTTATAGCAGAGAGAGGCTTTATGTCTCTAAAGCATAGAGACTTTATGCTTTAGAGACATAAAGTCTCTATGCAGTCACAATAGAGCTAAAACAATTAATCGATTTGAAGTTTTTTTTTCATTATTAAAACAAGATTTCTGATTGTTTTAACTTCTTAAATGTGAATATTTTCTTTGTTTCTTTGCTCCACATAACACAAAAATCATTAAAACGGGAGTCATTTTGGTTTGTGGACAAAACAAGACATTCGAGGTTTGGCATTTTCCGACATTTTCTGGTCCAAATTATTAATTGATTAATTGAGAAAAATTATCATAAAATAATAAATAAATAATAATAAACTGGCAGCCAGGATCCAGTCCGTGCCATTCGTGCTCAGGCGCCCAAAAAGCAACTCAAGTATCAGGGATAGGAGGTCCTTTTGTTTGAGCGACAATTAAAATCACCTGTCACACAAGCATATGCTCGACATAAAACCCTCAGATTAACAACTGTTTTTTTTTTTACGTACTGGATACAAACTAAGACTAAACTGTCTGTAACATCTAATTTCATAAGAGAGAAACAACACCACTTGTTAACAGGGTTCCCCCCCCCCCTCTGTTTTCTCCCACTGACTTTGAAGGCCCCCGCTACCCAACACAAGTTTCAACACGCCGTATGAAACCTGCTCCGACGCCGACATCAAACACTCGAGCACCTGTCAGCCGTACTCCAGCAGCGATTTTCATTACCGCTGCTCGCCACTTAAGCTTCGAGTGTATGGAGTATGATTATGGCACTAGTGGTTCATTGGGAACATGCCAAGTAAACCATCTGCCGGTGCTGTCGGACAGAGAGAGAGAGAGAGAGAAAGAGAGAGGTATAATCATAATGATGGGCATGATGGCTCTCAGCTTTATATATAGTCCAGGAGCAGCAATAGCACAATGGCAAGAGGGAGGAGGAGGAGGAGGAGGAGGAGTTTGTCCTTGAACAGGACACCGTGTCCATATCAATGCAGAGGTGATTTCAAAAGATTAGATGACTTTTCGCCTCACCAAAGTGCAGTATTTATATCTTTTGATTTATGTTGAAAAATCGTTCTCTTGAGCGAGCACTCATGTCCACGCATACCTGAAAAAAACCCAGAGTTTTACATTTGTACGGAAGAGGAATAGGATCGCGTGTAAAAGTAAATCAAATAAAACGGCACAAATTCTGAGATTAAAGAGTATTCTGACTTATTGTAACTGAAATCTCAAAATTCATGCGGTTACATTTTTAAGTCTGTAAGACGCGCGTGTCGTCATGCTTACGTGACTCCCGATTGTTAAAATGAGTCTCTAAAGTAACAGTTTTTTGTGCCGTGGCACCGTTTACCAGTTAGCTCCATTAGCTCCTTTAGCGCCGTAAACACGCCTAAAGTCGAATCGGAGCGGTCCGTTTATTAAAGGGAACATATTATGCAAAAGCAACTTTATAATCATTTAAATCCTTATATTTGGGAGGCTATCAGTCGGCAAAGTGTGAAAAAAGATGACTCACTCATGTTTTTGTGGTCCTCCTAAGTCTAAGTACAGGAGCTAAAACACGCAATGTTGACTTCTGCGCTCATTGTGACGTCACAATGGGCCAAATTCCTGGAATTGTTGTCTCGCGGAGCTCCGCTTTGTCCGTAAAAAAGACGGAGGGCAACGGTATCCGAAAACCGGAGGCCAGAAAAAGTTCTATTCTTGGCTCCACAGTGCAGCACAGAGTTCTACACAAACGTCCAGCCTCAGAGGATTTATCTGTCCAGTGGATACATGTTATATATGACGGCAATGTGCCTGCTAGAGTCTGCAAATGATCACTTTTCTAAATGCTAACTGCTGTTAGCTCCCAGTAGCCTCTGTGGCTGATGTCATTTCCTGTCCATTAAGTTTCGTTTTACTTTTTAAGGTCGACTTTTAAGGGGGACCTACAACCAAACTGAGTGTTCTGAACAGGGCTGTTTTGACAGGGTGATTGAACTGCTGTGGTGCTTCATCATTAAGGTATTTTGACCAAAGCATGTCACAGACATGTTCATTAGGACACCAGGGTACTAGGTTAACTTGTAGAAATAGGTTATGATACGAGTCCTTTAAATAAAGCCTCTTGTGAAACAATACCATGTCTGATCTCAAGAACAAAACGAAAGAAATTGTCGTCACACGTGTGATTTGCACTAACAGAGTCATTTATTGTGAGTTTTTTTACTTTAGAACTCATTTGAGGGTAGTAACAGTTACTCAATCATTCTCCCGTCTTCAGCATGTACGCACACAGTTCATGTTTAGTGGGATTTTTGAGCAGCAGCAAAGTCAAAGTTTGGACACTGGATTTTTTTTTTAAATTTGAGCTGCCTTTTATTGCATTTATTTTTTTTTTTTTTACTTGAAATCGGTGCTGCAGGTCAGTTGCTCGGTTGTCATTAGTGCGATGTGGTGTAAAAGGCACTTCCATTATCACTTTTTTGTGTTTGCCGTGAAAAGATGTCGCTCATATTTCACCCTGAGGCATTAGCTGTACATTACCTTAGCTGCCTACCGTGTGTAAAAACTACCAGGTAACATAATGTAAAGTCATTTTTTTTTCTAATTAGAGAGATAAATAATGAACCGTTGTGGAGAATATGGATGTAGAGAAGCAACCGATTCATTTCTGGGACACAGACAAAGACCTGTTTTTGTACAGACGATTAAAATAATGACTTTTTTTGTCTGTTGATCTGATTAGCCGTTCATAAATGCTACTCGGGGTAGAAAAAGAGCTCAAACTTTAAAAACTGTGACGCAGCATATTTTAGAATCGCTGCTATCTTAGTGCAGGTACGTTACACTGACGGAGCCGCGTGGTCGTGGCCTGCTGTCATTTCTGCAAACAGTCTGTGGGTTCTAATAAAAACACATGAGTGATGCCACGAGAGGCCTTTTACAGTGACCAGTGCTGATCCCGTGCACATTTCCATGTTGCAAAGGGCCTGGAGGTTGCCCCAGTGATATAGTGCTGCGGTGTCACGCCATGGCAACAACTGTTAAACTGTGGAGGTGTTGTATACACTGCAGCCACTCCACGGCTGTAAATCACAGCTCTGGTTTTTTTAGGAGCTCTCGCTGACTTTTAAATGCCCAGCTGGATGGTACAGGATACGCAAGTTCCCCATATCCCGAATACAACTCCGGACCATAAAACATTTTTTTTTTTTCCGTTTAGTCACGATTTCATTTTATATTGTAAACAAATAGACGAGCGCTCTCTGTCGGAACGGCGTTCTAAACGCGCCGAAAAATTTCAGCGATAAGAGGTTTGCGTGGAATGCAACAATTTGTTTTGGATTGCGCCTGTAATAAATGATCCCATTTAAAAATGTGTTCTTGGAAAAAGTCGGGCTGCTGGGACAAAGTGTGGGAGAGCATCTTAAGAGTGGTATTGCCATGTTGATACAACCTCAGCCAACGTAATCAGTAACGGCGCGGCAAGTGGACAGTAATGCTGAAGACAGGAGAGCAAACACTTTTTGTCTGAGGGTTTGGAGTGGTATTGGTGTGTGTGTGTGTGTGTGTGTTTTGTGTGTGTGTGTGTGCGTGTGTGACTGCGAGTCGGGGGTCAGATCCGAGTCAGCTGGTGCCAAAAACTGGACGGCATGAAGCTTTCCATCTTGTCCGCGAAAAAACCCAGGGGTGCAAAGAGTGTGCTGAAGAACTGCGAGGGGAGAAAAAGCAGAATGAGCCTTTCGTGTGCCAGGAAAAACCTCTTATAGAAAAAGAAAGAAAAACACTTATTATGTGACATCCACAAAAAAAAGGTACCAAGTTCACGAGTTCACAGAAACAACGTTATATATTCCGTCTCAAAGACTACGGTAAAAGAATGGAAAGGAAAGGGGGGGAAAAGGGGTTGACTCCTTGTCCTATTGTCCTTCAAGATGCAACATTAGAAACGCTGGAAAAGCACAAGAGGGTTTTCGGGAACAAGCGAGACAAGTTAGATTAAGATCTGCGACACACAGCATATATACAACACCATACACCGTGTGCATAATATGCACATGTTAGTGATTTACGTTCCCCAGCTACACTACGATGTCCTTTAAAATACGACTGTATTATTGTCTCTCACAGAAACTACGTCAGGTGTTGCTTGATGCACTTGACACTTTAATAGTTTTAAAAGTGGACGTATCATCCCGGGGCCCAGACCCGGAGCAAATCAAGCGTTCCCCTAATCCTATTTAATATATGAAACATAGTCGACTTCTATACATGTCTGGTGTCCATAAATAAAGTCAAAGCAGACGACCACAAGCGCTACTCCTGCCACGTCTAGCTTGGATTTTCTTTCCGAGAATTGTTTTTCACCCCAGAAGAAAGTGATGACCTCTTTGTTCCTAACACATTCCGTTACCTGTTATAAAGACCAGACTCTGCCCTGCTGTAAAAATCCTACTCATTATTTTTTTTTTTTTACTCAAAACAAAAAGAAGAACACGAGATGCTTGTAAGTCTTGTTTTTGCAGGACCTGTTAAAACAGAATGGCCAAGCCCACATCTCTCTAAATACTGGCAAGAAATATTCTCCACCCTATCTACAATTACAGGTGTAACAATTTCTCCAAATCCATTTACGGCTTTTTTTGGGGCTGTGCTACCCCCACTCAGCCTCTCCTCCTCGCAAAAAGATACCTTGGCCTTCACCACCCTTCTTGCCCGAAGGTTAATTCTATTGAGATGGAAATCTGTTCCACCTCCCACACATACGCAGTGGCTTAAGGATGTCCTACACTTTCTAGGACTTGAAAAAATTTGGTGGTCACTTCGTGGACAATCGGGAAGGTTTGACAGGATTTGGAGCCCTTTTTTTGTCCTAGTGAATGACACGCAATCTACATTTAAACCAGACTGAATGGGTAAATTAATATAACATTGTACGCTAAGGTCACTTAATGATACGTTTCATCTTGCTCATTTAAAATGTTTTATTTTTTCTTTATTTATTTGTTTGTTTTCTTTTTCATTTAAAGCTGTCTTTCCACACTCTGTTTATCTCAATTTTTTTTTTCTGTTATGTGCTGGGGGAGTGTACCGAAAAGGGGAGGGGGGGATGGGATTATTTTGTCTTCTTTTTTTGCAGATTCTACCCTATTGTTGTATGGTAACATTCTTCTGTATTCTGCATTTGTGATTGTTCTCTGCAAATAATAAAAAGAAGTTTAAAAAAAACAAAAAAAAACAGAATGGCCAAAAAACAATGCTTTTTTTTTTGTCAAAGTGGTGGTTTTCACACAGCACTTCTACAGCATTTTAGATTCTACAGAGTATAAGCAGGAATCCTGAAGTTCATTTCAATACCTTTTTAAGACTTTTTCAAAAGTTTGGGGTCACCTATACACTTTTTGTGTTTTCCATTAAAACTCATACTTTTATTCATCAAAAGAGTTGCAAAATGAATAGAAAATATAGTCAAGACATTGACAAGATAAGACATAATGATTTTTCAAATTTTGCTTTTGTCAAAGAACCAGCAAAACTGTTTTCAGCTGTGCTAACATCATTGCACAAGGGTTTTCTAATCATCCAATAGTCTTCTAACGCGATTAGCAAACACAATGTACCATTAGAACACTGGAAATGGGCCTCTATACACCTATGTACATATTCCATTAAAAACCAGACATTTTGCAGCTAGAATAGTCGTTTACCACATTAACAATGTATAGAGTGTATTTCTGATTCATTTAATGTTATATTCATTGAAAAAAAGTGATTTTCCTTAAAAAAAAAAAAAAAAAAACTTTTGAACGGTAGTGTAAACACCAAATAATAAAGATAAGAGGTTTAGTTCCAGTACTTACTGCTTTGGCAAAGACACCCATGAGCTCGGGGAACTGATGTGTGAGCATGGCCAGTATGGCAGTGAAGGAGCAAAGGCCTGCTGTGAAGAGGATGAAGAAGGGAAGCTCTTTTTTCGGGTACACGGACACCTCGTGAAAAGCTGCGGCAGAGACGAGAACGTCGAGACATTTTAAAAGTGAGATTAGGTTTCAATTGTGACGAGACACAATTAATTAAAAAAAAAAAAAGGCCGGTGTATTTACAGGGCAGTAGTTCCCTATCTGCTGTTTCTGTGCATCCTGGGTAAGGGTAAAACAGGTGACCCTTCTCCAGAGGGTAAGGAATTATCCGGAAGGCTGCAAACACACAAAAGGAGCAGATGTGACAGATGTGGCTCCATTCCAGGTATAAGAGCTTCAGGGTCATGCTTAATACTTGACACTTTAACATGTAGAAGCCATATTTTCTGTACATGTTATGATAAAGTGTGAGAGTTATAATGATACTAATAAGAATGTATTTTATTTATGGCTTTTTTTATCACCTTACTGCATTAAAACAAGAACACACTCCATAAGAACAGAACAAAGGTCATTTTTATCAAGAGTTACTTTAACACACAACCATCTGCCATAAATAAATACATTTCTTACAATTAAGAAAGCAAAAAATAGTGACTGAAGAACAGAGACAGGAATAATACTCACTGCCCTCCCAGGTGCAGTGTAATAGGTTTAACGCTCCCTCCGCCCTCTTCCAGTGCTGCAGGTGAAAGAACGCGTACGCCACCGCCTCGCTGTCACCTCTCTTCAGGATGTGCTCTGGAGGCAGGATCAAACTCTTCATCTCTAGTAAGTACTGACGACAGGAAGAGAAAGACACATGCACTCAAAACCTGGATGTCAGAGCAGAGCAGAGCAGACTGGTACAGCTGTACTTTTGGCATCAGTGAAGAATGAACAGCAGGAAGGGAAGTCAAATACACAAGTATTGCGTGTCAAATTAGGGACTTAACTGCAACAAATAATACATTAGTCAATTAGTAATTGATGAGTAATTGACTATAAAAATCAAATCTGCTACTACTTTGATAAAAGACAAGTAAATAACTGACAGTTAATCAGTTCATCTTACATAAAAACAAGTTATCTGTTCGATGAATTCGATTCGATTCAAAATCGATTTTCGATTCAAAAATGTATACAATGCATAGTGTCTTAAGGCAAATAATGGCATCAAAACAATACAGTTTGTATAAGATAATGTGATAATGTGATCTCACAAAAGCAAACCTAAGATAAATGTTAACATTTATTCATTCAAAACAAATAAAAACTTACTTACTGTACAAAAAAAAATAACTTGCATAAATAAAAGCTTAGGCTAGCTGCCCTTTTCTCCCAGAAGTGACAAAAATAATATGTACACAAATAACACAAACTGGTGTTTTGTGTGGTTTTTAAGTTCATGAATCGATTCAGAATTGTGGACGATTAGAATCGTGATTCTTATGTGAATCAATCCCCCCCCCCCCCCACCCCTATTACTAACCCCTTAAAACTTGCCCTGAAATGCTGGAGGCGAAGAAATACACTAACACGTGTACACGATTTAGTGTGGACCAAAGCAGGTAAACGTCGCCGTTTGTCAGCGTTTGTAACGAATATTAATTTAAAGTTGCATTATGTAATAAATCTGAAGCAACTGGCCATAAAATCCTCCTAATATGTCACAGAGACTCAGGAATAATGTTTATATAACAAACTGAACTCACCAACAACAACAGTACAGACAAAATATTTGCATTAAAAAAAAATGTTTTGCAGACTGCAAATCATGTTTATGTTTTGTAACCATGTTTTGGCATGTGGCGCCACCTACCGCCGTCTACCAATCATTGCAGTCAGTAGAGTCTCAGCTGCTCAGTATTTTGAATTTGAATGTAGTAACCGTTTTTGGCCACATTCTTACATATGGCACCTTTAAACAAACCAGTATCAAACGTCCTGTTCCACAAAGACGTAGAGAAACGACGTTCACCTGCTTTGGTCCCCACTAAAGCGTGTGCACGCTAAATTGGAACCAAAGCAGCTGTGAATATCACAGTGAGTCAGCGTTTGTACAGAAAATAAATGTAAATGCAAAGAGTCAAACCTAGTACACATACACAGCACATGTTGCATGTTTTTGCATCATGGTAAGACACATTTTTTTCAAATTTACTTACTATTTTCTGATATAAATAACTTGTGAAGAGGAGAAACTCTGTTTGCTTCACACACACACAGTTTAATGGAGAAAATAATCAGTGGGTGAAATGATGATTAAAAATATGTGTTAAAATGAATCACGGCACTACAATGAACACACACCGCCTTTTTTTCCCCGCCTCAGTTTACACACAAAATATCTATGAATATTTAAATCCCTTTGCGTTTTCAAAAGCCGGCAGGGAAAAGGACCTAAGTTTATTTGTCAGTGAAAGTATAATTTATTCAGACATGAGCCTAAATTGCATTGTTTGGGTTTAAACAAAAAAAAAACAAAAAAAATCTTTCCCTTGGAGTCACAAATCACTTCAAGCTGCTTTTAATGGTTTCATTCACGTTTTTTTTCTCCGTCTGTCTCCATCAACACTTGACTCGACTCGATCATATTGTGCAATTCCCTCCGGCTCGCTCCCCGAGGACTGAAAACACTTTTTTTTTTCTCCACGCGAGGTATTTGTTGAGAGTGTTATTTTGCAATTGTTCAAGGTGGGAGGGAAAAGCTTTCCAAAGCTCTCTCTGTGCGTGTGTGTGTGTGTGTGTTATTGTTACAGTGTAGTACATTCATTCCATGAATGTGTAACATCCCAGACTGGGCCCCGCCTCTCATTCCCTACTGTGTTAGGTTGTCCCAGTGAGTCAGTCGGGTTCACTGTCGCTTCAGATGTTAAATGTATAGACTCAGAAATAACAAACGTGAGAATAGTGAGCTTTGTTATCATCGCCGTATCGTCACAGTGGACGCACGGTGACTTTGATGAACCTGTCTCTGTGTGATCTACATCTGCGGTGTCCACGGTGGTTAGGAGTCCACGTGTAACAAAAACCCATGTGCAGGGCTGGAAAGGGGGGGGGGGGGGGTGGTGGGTGCCGGGCTTGGATTCCCAGGCGGCCGGCATCACAGCGCTCTGGATCTCAGAATGACACTTTGGGAAGGTTACCCCAGAGCTAATCCTGTCTAATCCTTTCCATGGTCACAGGCTCAGCCCAGCCAGCCAGACCATGCTGCTTCACCCGTACTCCCCCTGCCTTGTCCTCTGTCTCCAGTCTCACCCCATGATCACAAGCCTGTCCATGCTCTGCAAACTGCTCATCCTCCTTCCCCCCCCCCCCCCCCCCCCCCCCCTTAAAATGTCTGTTACTGCTAACCTACAGTGACAGGTGATCCGTCTCCCCCCCCCAGTCTCTCATTCTCTTCACCTCAAACAAACCTGCTTCACCATCACCATCTTCCCAAACACTCACTGACCTCCGCCAAGGAGGTCCATGTTTGAGTTTGTTTGTTTGTTAGCAACATAACTCGAAAAGTCACGGACGGATTTGGATGAAATTCTCAGGAAATCCGCAATGGGACCAGGAACAAGTGATTACATTTTGGGCGTGATCCGTAGACCCTATCACTATTTTCAATAGCTATTTTGTTCGGGGCTGAGCTGCCTTGGCGGAGGTCTGCGCTCTCCGAGTGCTTTTGTAGTTCTAACTGTGATCCACAATTTTTTCTCCTCATACGTGTCTTTAAGTGGAACACAGGGAAGAGGGAATCTGACACAGATTACAATATGTACAGGTGGTAAAGGATTCTGCCTAATTTCTGGTGTAAGCCATTACCCGACACAACAACATCAAGCTGAAACAATTCATCAATAATTAATCGATTACTAAATTAATCGTCTACTATTTTGAATATCGATTACTCGATTTTAAGCCTTTTCCATAATTAAAACAAGATTTCTGATTGATAGCTTCTTACATGTGAATGTTTCCTTCGTTTCTTTGCTCCTCATAACAAAGCAATCATTAAAAACTGAATCCTTTTGGTTTGTGGACAAAAACAAGACATTCGAGAACAAAGAACATCATTTCCAGGTTTGACAAAAACTGATTAACATTTTCTGACATTTTCTGGACCAAACGATTAATAATCAGATTAATAAAATGAACATGAAAATAATGGACAGATTACTTTTTTTTTAATGAAACGCTATGTTCATATATTCTGCCTCATAGGAAAAGCTTAGAGATGCACTGATTTAAATGGGTCCAGACCATCGTAGGTCTATCAGCAAATAAGATGAATTTATAAAATAAATAACATTTTTAAAATAGTGGTAGTTGAATAAGAGACTAAAAAGTCCAAATAGTACTAACGATTATTTCATAAAGTTGAAATTATCAAAGTATGAATTAATAGTGTAAATGGCTGACAGAAAACAAGTTAGTTATTCTGAATACAAACATTTCTTTAAGTAAAAGCTACAAAACAAACAAATAATGATATTATTCATTGACCATTGCATCCTTAGTAAACCACAGGTAAGAGGTGAGAGGCCCCTTTTCCCCTATTTTCTTCTTCTTCTTCACACAATACCATCAGACAATTCTGCCTTCATCTTCTTCTCTTCTCTAACCTTACACCCCTCTGTAGTCATTACGATGCTCGGTGTAGCTAGCGACGACCAGAAGAATATGTTTGTTTTGCCCTCCTCACTTCTCCTGTCAGACTCAGTTAAAGCCCAGCTCTCTCTGCTCCAGCAGACACCCCTCATCTTGTCTGCCTTCTTCTTCTTCTTCCTCACCATTCCAGTCTTGTTTATTCTCCACACAAATCTTTTACCATCTTCCCCCTTTCCTCAACGGCCCTTTTAAGCAGAGAAACCATCACCAACATATTAACCATTAAAGGTGCATTATGTAATAAATTTAAAGCAACTGGCCATAAAATCCTCCTAATATGTCACAGAGACTCAGGAATAATGTTCATATAACAAACTGAACTCACCAACAACAACACTACATCCAAATTATTTACATCTTTTGCAGACTACAAATCATGTTTATGTTTTGAAATCATGTTTTGGCATGTGGCGCCACCTACCGCCTTCTACCAATCATTGCAGTCAGTAGAGTCTCAGCTGCCGAGCAACCACGGGTTGCTAGTTTCGTCAGAAAATGAAACCCAAAAGACCTCAGTATTTTGAATTTGAATGTAGTAACTGTTTTTGGCCACATTCTTAAATATGGCACCTTTAACTTGGTGCTTACTTACTTAACATATATAAGTTGCATAGTAGCCCTTTATTAGTAATAATTAAGCACATATTAACACATTATTCTACATAACCTTATTCTACCTCTATTACAACATGAAAAAGTAGTTTTCCCACATAAGGTGTTAATATGTGCTTAATATTTACTAATAAAGCACTAGTATGCTACTTATATGCATGTTAGTAAGCACCTAGTTAATGCTGAATATGTGTTCTCTAATCTAAAGTGTAAAATGTCATTAATTTTACCCTTCACTATGGTAGGATATGCACAGAGAGCCGACTAATGAGCTTCATTTGTGGACCGATCATAAACTTTACTTTCGATCAGGGTGCAAACGTGGACATTTCACAGTTAAACGCTCTCCCTCCAGGAGTCGGTTGCTGATAATGAGAGGACACTGTACTCTGGTCCTCTGGTGCGTTAAGATTAACCATTTAGGGAGAGACGCGCTGCTCAGCTGTCCTTCCTTTGCATGCCATGGCATTAGAAATGGTGACACTTCAGTCTTCTGTGCTGCTCTCCCCTCCCCTCCCTCGCTCTTTAGTCTGCGTCTCTGCTCCCTCTCGCCTCTTTGATGAAGGGATTGAGTTTCATGTGTTCTCCTTTTAACCCTGGGCAGTCATAAGCCCAGAGCATAACTCATAATGTGCCTTCTGATTCTAATCTGCGGAACTTCGCCTCTCATATTGGGACACGCCGACAACAAAGACGTCAGTTCTGTAGCTGCTCTGTAAGAGTTCCTCACATTTACAGTGAGGGAACATAAAGACAGATAGATATTGGGTTTAGGAATTTTGTACTCAGGAGTTGCTGCAACCAGCGACTGCAACCGACTCCGAATCAAACCTCATTCATCTTCATTCACAACAAACCCAGGACCGCTGCTCTGTCAGAAATCACAAACCAAAAAGCCAATTTCAGACGTAAAACCAAGAGACGGCCCGCGCCTCTGGGTCTTGACAGGCAATCAAGACGAGAACATGTCAACCAGAATGAGGTGAGATGAGAGAACTGCCTTTTAAAGTGGCGCAAACTGGTAAAAGTAGATGGGATCGGTTTCGCCGCGACTGCTCCCGCAACGGGGGAAGCACAGCAAATGCAAATGTGAAGCAGATTCAGGTAGCAGGAACATTTGATCAGCTACCCAGGAACTGTCAATCTCTTAACCACTGGCTGGTGGGGGGGGGGGGGGAGCTGACTGGAACGGAGAGACAGATGGAGAAAAGGGAGGAGGTCGAGGAGAGGAGAATAAATAGAGGAGGACGAGAAGACGACGAGGAGAGGAAAATGTGAAGGGAGCAAAATGGGAAGAGGAAAGAAATGGGAACAACATGGAGAGTTGGTAAAGGGAAAGAAGTAATTAGGGAGGAGGAGGAGGACGGTTTGCACTTAAACAGATGTGCGATTGAAATATGCGTGTGTGTACTCACACATTACACATTGTTTGAATGTGCTCATGTGACATAGCCTTGCATGCATGATATTAATAAAAATAAGCTTTAAAACACACCCACACACATATTGTTTCACTGGTGATGTTTATTCACTTATCTATGAAACTGCACCTGCTGAAGAATGTTCACAGTTTCCCATTGAGAGCCATAGAGTGCATATAAAGAGTGAAATGTCCACAACATAAGGCACCTATGTCTCACCTATGGTGAGAATATTAAATGTGACTGTGTTAGCATTAAACTCAAAGCACTCTCTGTTACACACTTTTTCACACCTGTAACCTGCACAGTGCAACCATCGTCTAACATATAAGACTCTACAACTGTAATCGAGACAGACATTCTTTCTGAAGGGCAAGAGTTTCCTAATCCAGAAGAAGAACTCTGATAAATTAAATCAATCTAACCCATATTATGATTAACTGTACGTAGGGGCACAATATTGGACTTTCTGCCGATATCTGATCTATCAGAAGTGTTTGTGTGTGTTTTTCCGTGTGCCCAACTGAAGAGGTCATTTAGACTTCTCTGTAGTGAAATTAAGATTATCAAGTAGAAGGTGTCGAAGCATAGAAGTCAAAAAGGTAGCCGCCAATAGCCATATCAGAAGGCGTGTTTGCTGATATCCAATAATACTTTATTGTATCATTTTAAAGCCAATAAGGCCAATTACCGATATTGTGCCGATAATATCACGCCTCCCTTGCTGTATCAAAGGTTAATCTAAGACTGATGGCTCAGTAAAACAAATCAAACCTTCTCAATCCATCACCACCAGCGTTATGTGGGTCAACAGGTATTGAACAAGTAAAAGTTTCAACACATACAGTTTATCATACAAAACTCAAGTACCAACTGAATGAAATGATGTCTATTTTATTATTGCGAGTGACACAGACAATTTAGCAGTGTTTCAGACGACTTTACTGATGGCCATTGGGACATGAAGAGGATTTCAATAATATAAAAGGGTTTTTCAGACAGAATTTACAGACCCTAGCTTTAAATAATCCTAAAAGCCTGCCAAATAAAACTCTACCAAAGCACTCAAGAGTCTCAACACCAGCGACTGGCTCTCACACCCCTGTATGTACTGTATGTCTGAATACCAGCTGTGTGTGCTGCCACACTAACCGAGGACAGGAGTCTTACATGAAAGGTAACACAATTTAGATCCCATGTCATAGATGGGACATAGATGGACATATCAGCTCAAACAGTGTCTGAGAGAGAATGAGGGAGTATGAGAGAGTAAGAAACAGGATGAGGGTACGTGATGAGAGGGGAGGGGAAGGGAGGGGATGGTCGCCTCTGGGTGGGACGCGGAGGGAACGGTTGGAAGAGAAAATTGAAGATGAGGGCCACACTTTAAAATCAAAAGCTGGCTAATGTGTACAAAACATCCCCACACACTAAAAAGGAGTCCATGGAGATAAAACACCATCTCACTACAAAGGCTAAACTAGGACAAAACTGAGCCATAGCTATTTGATGTGTGACATCCAATCCTGGGAATATGGGAACTAATGTGAAAAAAGCCTGGAGCGGTATCCAGTAAAGTGCCCTAATATACCTCTAATAATTACAAGTATTTATACAAGTAAAAATACCACTAAAATATGCATGCATATTTCCAGTAGTAGTCGGATGTTGAAATACAACATAAACCTTTTATTTGACATATTGTGTTTCTTTTAAAAAGCAACTATAACAGCAAACTGTAAATTATTTAAACCAGAAACAACTACAAAGAGGAAGAAATTCAAAGAGTTTCAACAACTGAAACTATGAATAAATAAGTTGTTCTTAACATCTGTATGATGTATACTGACACCTGCAGGGGAGCCAGTAAATAACATATCTGGCTGCTCTATATGAACAGGTTTATCTGTCTGCCTACTTTACATGTTTGGTCCTTGTGTGTCTGGTAGTCGCAGGATCCTGGTGTGTTCAGACTACTATTTATTTGAGAAAAAAGCTGGTAAATCTACATACAGCTGCACTTCACAAGTGTATTCTATTTACTGACCTTTGGCACATGTGGATTGAACTCCACAGCTCTGTGAATGGCCTCCACGGCGTTCATCTCCGCTGTGCTTAGTCCCCGCCTGGACGCTGCCTCTGGAGAGAACCTGTGGCAACACACACACACACACATCAAGTGTTACTGAAGCTAAACACATCGTCTAATTCAGCAGTTAACTTTGCAAACCAGAAGGAGAACATACTTATCTGACACAGCCCGTGCTTTCAACAGAGCAGATGTGTAACATATAGTGGCTGATTTTGGCAAGCTGATGTCTACAAAAAGAAGAATATAATCATTAGGACATAAGTCATCCAGGTACAGTA
Source organism: Microchirus variegatus (assembly GCF_963457635.1). NCBI lineage: Eukaryota > Metazoa > Chordata > Actinopteri > Pleuronectiformes > Soleidae > Microchirus > Microchirus variegatus. The sequence goes on along the minus strand of NC_139808.1, from coordinate 7,574,165 downwards.
TTTTGATTTAAAACAATGCTGTGCAACTTTTTCAACCTTAAAAAAAAATTCTATAAATTTATTTTTAATTCTGATGGGTAACTGAGTCTAACAGGGTGGACTACATTCCCTCTCTGCACCTGAAAAGAATAAAGGACTATCTTAAACGCTGATCTTGCACTATGCAAGTGTGGTGAGACGATAAGAACACAGTGTGTGACTTATCTATAGAGACAGATAAAGACCGATTAACTGCCAGGTTAACCCACGTTACTTTGTTTTCTTTAATAAAAAATGCAAAACTTCTGCCCGAGATATACATACTATTTACATTAGCTAGGTGTTTTTGGGGCCACTAATCATCTGTGAATGAAAAGCTTCCTTAGTAGTTGACTGTTGTTGTCTCAGAGTAGTACTTTCTCAAAATGAAGCCGTCAACAGCAGTGGAGAGAATCTGCTTCCTGGTGCATGTTTTTAGATTGTGATGGAGTAGATCGAGTATGAATTCTGAGCTTCTGAATGTAGAACATCTTTATCTGACAATAGTATTTTCAAATTAAATGCTTCCACCCATAATAAAGAGTCCTTCTTGACTAGGGGGTATATATATATACATATATATACACATATATATATGAAAGCACATCTAGCAAAATCACATTGTGTTATCTTAAGGATTAAATATTTAATATTATATATTTTTTATACTTACCATCGTATTTGGCGAGGACTGCTTGGACGTCAGCGTACGCCTGAAGCTCTAGTAATGCCTCCAAGAGGTTTTCGTGGATATTTAACATTCCTAGTAATGGGAACTCCTTCATTAACTGTAAAGTGATACAAGGTATACACGTATATGTGTGGGTTACTCAGTTGCAAGAGATTGACAAGCAAGATAAATTAGTAGTTACAGTAGTAGTCATTTCAAACAGAAACTCACATCTCTCATCATTTTCACAGCTTCTTTAATTCGCCCTAGCTTGCGCGCACACATTGCCAGTCTGCGTTTAATGTACACCAGTAAGTTGATATCTTTTCCAGCTGTGAAGAACAAGCAAAAATATCAAATAAATAAAACACTCCAGTCAAGAGGTATATAAAACTATAATAAAACAACTTACTTAAAAGTTACTTAGCTACCATAATGCTAATGCTAACTGTGAATATCACATAATGGAAACCATTATTTACCAATAATTAAAGCTTTTTTGAAGAGGCGTTCGGCTTCTGTGATAGTTGTGGCTTCTTCCTCTGCTAAAAGAACGTACGCTGCGGCGCATCTACACAATTCACAAAAGACAGACGACAACAGTTGTTTGTGAAAGAACTTCAAAACCTTTACCACAAAGTAGGCAATCAAAAGCACAGATAAATTAGCAGTTAAATGCTAATATTAAAGGGGACATATGCAAAATCAACTTTTTAAATAATTTAAATCCTTATATTTGGGAGTCTGGAGGCCCTATCAGATGACTCACTCATGTTTTTGTGGTCCACCTTAGTCTAAGTACAGGAGATAAAACACGGCATGTTGACTTCCACACTCATTCAGACGTCACAATGCGCTAAATTCCCGGAATTGTTGTCTCGCGGTGCTTCGCTTTGTCCGTAAAACACGCGAGAGCGCAGACAAGGGCAACGGTATCCGAAAACCGGAAGTCCACGAAGTGTTCTATTCTTGTCTCCACAGTGCAGCACAGAGTTCTACACAAACTTCCAGCCTCGGAGGATTTATCTGTCCAGTGGATATATGTTATGACGGCAGTGTGCCTGCTAGAGCCTGCAAATGATCACTTTTCCAAATGTTAACTGCTGTTAGCTCCCAGTAGCCTCTGTGGCTGATGTCATTTCCTGTCCCTTAAGTTTTGTTTTACTTTTTTCTTTTTTTAAGGTGGACCTAAGGTGATACTACTAAAATGAGCATTCTGAACAGGGCTGTTTCGGCAGGGTGATTGAACTGTTGTGGATAATATGTCCCCTTTAATGTATTTAAAACAGCATATACTATTCCAGCAGTCTATAAAGTGTAAGCGTGTAAAAGCAGGACTCACTCATGGTTCATTTCTATGGCCTGGTAAGCTGCTCTGATCCTGGCTTGAGGATTTCTCTCTCTCCAGGCTTTCTGCATCACTGCAACCAGACGATGAAATCATGTTTTTTTTTGTTTTTTTTCCCAGGGGTTAAAACATAAAGTCAAACAAATGTACAAATGTTAAATGGATAAAACTCACCAGCGTCTTCTGGTTTTAACTGCTGCGTGTCTCCCGTGAAGAACGTCTGATGGTCTTGAGCGGACAGATTCATGTCATAGTACGTCAAGGGTTCCTTCCCTGTTACCCAGGTGTACCTGTCGTGCACAGAGTAAAATACAAAACTCAAGCCCATTGAATCATTTAAAACTAAATTAATCTTTCTTCCACCCCAAGACACAGCTTGTCCCTTCACATTCTTCTCCTCACTGGCATTTTTCTGTTCTATTAATTCCATTTTATACAGCTTACACTTATTTACAATTATGTTTTTTGGTCAACTACAGTTGTGCTACATAGGTTAACGTTGACTTTATAAATGAATGTAAAGTTTCTTTATGTAGATGAATACACAATGTTGCACACAAACCACAGACGCACCTGTTGTATTCAGCTCCTCTGAACAGATTGAGAGGATTCCTCCACACCTTACACTCTTAAACAAAACAGAAGACGTTGTCATTAGTGTTAGTCATATTGTCATATTGACAGTAACATTGCTGTGATATAGTTTGCATTTACCTGAAACACTGGGTCTTGGTTCCGCCTCTCCGTTAACTGATGAGAAAAGCCCGGTCGTGGAGCTGCTCTCGACTCCTCCCAGGAGAGGACGCAGGTGGCTCACGGACACTTGCTCGATGAAGGAGGTCCCGTATTTACGGAAATACCACCACTCAAATATCTGTGGGGAGGACATATAACGGGACAATGAGACATATTTCATCCAAGATAAGTTTAAGAAATGGTTTCTTAATTTTTTATGTCCATCTTATTGACTAAATAAATAATAAATAAATGTGATTCATTCAACTTGTGTTCTTCTCTCGGGTATAGGAACAAGACCACAAGACAAAGGGCTTGAATTTATGTCCTTAGTTGTGATAAATTCCAATATTTAATTCACATTTAATAGACTTTACACTTCATTCAAGTTTCTAATCTCAGGAGTCAGAATTGTGAAGAATGTGTATTGTATTTTCAGGAGACATAAATAGAGAAATAGATTCAAACCCAGTCTCAATGTGAGTGATGATGGAGAACAAACTCCACAGTCTCTCTCTTTAAAAGGCGTCACGTGGCAGCATCAACGCCACCTGCTATCCTGTCATCGTGGGCAGCTGTGGCTCCACAGAGTGTGAATGATGTGTGATAGAAAAAAAAAGTGCTATACAGTAGATGAGTGTGACTGTAAATGAGTGAGTGGCAAAACTGTATTTCAAGCACATGGAGCGGTCTCCAGACGAGACAATTGTCAGCCTTTTTTTAAAGTCAGGGTACGTCGGTGCAGATGGTAGAGTAAGCAAAATGCACTTTTAGAATGTGCATGTAGATCAGGGGTGTCAAACTCATTTGGTTATCCTCATATGGTTACCCTCAAAGGGCCAGATGTAATTGTCATACAGAATAAATGTAACTAAACGTTACCAAATGTAAACCAAACTACTCTGTAACATATTGCTAAATAACTTTCTTCTTTATTTATTACTTATTCAAGTTACAAATATGATGCATTATAGATGTAACCCAATCCGTGTTGGTGTTTCTTGACAAACTAACAGTCTTAAAAGTCTGTATCTGGTCAGGGCAGAACCTGCTCACACACCTTCAGCATGCACTGCTTCAAAAACACACCCTCAGAAAAAGACTTTGAAGCCACAGGCGATTTCTTCAGCCACAATAAAGCTAGATTTCACTGAATCATCGTTTTTTGGTTGTGGCACATTCTGGTGCGATCAAAGTCTCAATCTCAAGTTCACTCGTTACATATACAATGATACACTGCGATCTCGTGGCGGGATGCCGTCACTTTTACGGGTAACGCACTCGTCGTGCATTGTGGGAAATGTAGTTTACGGTCAACGCACGCCTGAAAGCAGCATCGACCTATTTTAACACAGATTAAGACCAATTAATCACTCGCGGGCCACATATAATGACGTGGCGGGCCACATCTGGCCCCCAGGCCTTGAGTTTGACACATGTGACGTAGATGCACTATGAATGAATGAATGAGGGAATGGTTGCGAATGTCATGTTGTGTCGTCATTAGGGGTGGGAATCGCAGGATACCTCTCAATACGATACAATGCGCGATACAAGGTTCACAATACCGATAATATCACGATACGGCGATCCTGCGATAATCAATATATTGCAGGACAATCGTATAGCGATAGAACACGATATCTGTCTACACGAAGAAAACAAAACGTCCGTGAAAATTTAAAAGGGCAGGATTTCTCTATTTATTCACAGCATCTCGCAGTAAATCCCTGTCCAGATTTCCCCTCATTCATTAGTAGTGAATGAAACTGGCACTGACTGTTTACTTTAGAGCGACTTCATTTGTTAAATTAGGTGTATTGATTATGGTATTGCATGAGGAAAGGATGACAATATAGCAATTAAATGGACATTTTGACCCACACCTAGTCACGTGTGTGTGAATGAGTATGACAGGTTTATGACAGAAAAGGTGCTGCAGGTGTAGATTCACTGTATGAATGAATGAGTGAGTAGTGTTGTGCAGTGTAATGTGGTCATCGAGACTACAAAAGTGACATATATAATAGATATAATAGATATAAGTGACATTTTAAATAGAGAGTGTTATTATCACATTTACAGGATGTGTAATAGTCCAGAATTCAGGTGATAACTTACAAGGATGAGTCCAGAGATGAGAGAAGAGGTTCCAGTGAGAGCCACGTAGAACTTAGGAGTCAGTGTGTTTAAAAACACCGAGGCTGAAAGAACAAAATAGTCAAGTGTCATCAGCGCAGTCAGAGTGGTTATTAGTTTCCTCTGCCAAACACCGTGCAACAGAAAAATAACAACCGAGTTACAGCAGCTCGTACATCCAAACCCACAGCGGCTAACAGCACATTCTAATAAAACATCGCGTCTTACCAACAAACAGCGTTGTTAAAAAAACAAACCGTTCAATTATTTATGAGCGCAGAATCGTTCAAATGGTTCCGAAAACGAGCTGTTGTCAATTAGCAGCAAGCTCCCGTTTCCTGCCTGCTAAAGACCAGACACCCGGAGGCTAACAATAGCTAGCTAGCAGCCGCGTTCATTCACCTGAGGTAAGAGACTCCTGCAGTTTCAGCGGACTCCACAGCACGTAGATCATGATCAGCACCATGCCGAACCAAATGAAGCACACGTACGTCCATGACCAGGAGAGCCACGACTTTAATTTCTCTGTAAATCCGAGAGATTGAGGATTACTGCCAGCGGTGTCCTCCATGATTCTCCGGATGTCTGTAAACAGAAGAGTCACGTGACCACGGAGGGACCTTTATTTTGAAAGTTCTGTGTGCGAGAGAAATCTTTTCCGGAGGCTACAAAAATGCTAAGATATCATTTTGCTATTGTTTTGGTCCACGAATACTGCACTTAAGTTAAATATGAATGCATGTGTTTTGTAAATGAGTCTATTTAAAGAAAATATTTATCTTTATCATATACGTTATTTCTTGTTTTCTGTACAGTGACAGTTTTTCTTTCTTTTTACCTGTTTCTCTCCCTCTCTTGGCGTCACCACAGCGGATGACCCGCAGGCAGGGGCGTTTCTAGCTTTGTGGGGGGCCTATGCAAGATGCTGTTTGGGGGGCCCTATTTTGTTAATGGCAAACATTGTTATGTCATCAAAAATAAATTATCCTATGGAATCTCTCCATAGTTTAATATCCTCACTAACGGGAATCGTACCTGTTTGTCGGACTGCGTGATGCAGTCCAATGATTTTGACTTAATTATGCCACAAAAACACCAGCCACATCTTATTTTAATCATATCTTATATTGATTTTTTTAGGCATATAATGAATTTTATAAACATATGAGACAGGTCATTTTAATTCTGCTCAGATGAGGTTGAACATTCAGCTTTGTGGGGGGCCCCCTGCTGGCCTGGAGGCCCCATGCATTCGCATAGCAAGAAACGGCTATGTCCGCGTGTTTGATTTGGCAGAGATTATTGTCTTTAGTTTGTGTGGAAATAAACAAATACATAAATAAATAAATAACATCCAAAAATACAAATTTGAATAGGAAAAGTTTGTTCCAGACACAGTTTGATAAATAATTGTCCCGTTGAAAAAAAGATGTGTTTGTATCGCTGACTATGGTGCATTTTATAAATAAAATAACATGGGTAATTAGGTTTTTCTAGTTTGAGGGCCATTATTAATTATTGTACTTTTGATACTTAAAATATCTGTCTAGTATATATTATGTACACATGTCATAGCCCTTTTAATTGGGCTACACCTTTCTCACGACTACTGATTATTACTTTGAATTATTCAAGTGATATTGATTCTATATTTGAGTTAAAATGCCTTTCTCCAATCTCCTTATGTAGTCTGATCGGGCATAAACATGGTGAAACTGCAGCCAGAAACCATCATCAGATCTGGCCTCCACCCACTGTAGCATGCAGTACTATTTATGACCACTAAGTGGAGCCCTTACACCATAATGCCCTTCCAAACTTATGCCATTCTCTGACTGCAGGTGGCGACAGCACTCATTGGTATTTCTCAACTCATCATGAGTGATTACATTTTTACTCTTTTATCAGATCATTCAACGCTGCTTTTATTCAAACGACCCATTTACATATATAAATACACACCCACATTTAATTAGTTGAAAATAAATAGGTTATTGGGATTGTTGCTCAGAAAGATACAGGCTGGCGTACAACCTGCAGCACTCCTCACCATGAGTGACAGACTCTGACTTCCAGAGCAGTGCAGAAATAAGCATGATTTGTTGGAATAATATGTTCTGGTTGAAGGTTAGAGCCAGTGAATGACAGAGAGCCAGATCTGGTCCTCCTCACACGTGCCCTTGGATGAATTTTGTCTGATGCTGTTGGACAAGCTCACGCAGGGTTAAAGGCCTGTCATATAAATCAGGCACAATCACTTTAGAGGTGAAAACATGCACGATGCCTCTGACAGCGAGGAGGAAGAAGAAGAAGAAGAAGAAGAAGAAGAAGAAGAAGAAGAAGAAGAAGAGAGGGACAGGTGCAAGACAGGTTTGTAGAAGTTTTCCAGAGTGTAGAGCGCGACTGAATGTATTTGTAGCTAAAAGGATATTTTCAAATGACCTCTGCTCGGTGACTCATGCTATAATAAAACATACATGTGCCCTCCAGGAATATATTGAGATAACTGTTATCTTATATGTACACTCCACCACTTTTACTGGCTGAATGTCAACAGAAGTCAAATACAGTTTTTTTAGATGTGCACTATAATCACACACTTAAATCAGTGATTGGAACCTTTATTTAGTTGACTTTTAAATGCATTTGTGCAATCACACACACACACACACACACACACACACAATTGTGGTCAGCCAAGCAGAAGCGACGTCGCTCATCACTCCGCAGTCACCTGTGTACTTAAGGTTCATTTGCAGTTTCACATCTGGCATCCATCCGGCCATTCTGGACTGTGCATGTTCTGTTTATGTAGTTTCTTTCTTCTTTCTCCACCCGGCGCTTTTAAGAGTCGTCTAATCATACATAATTAATCAGCGTTTTCACTTAAACTGCACTGCATTTTCTCGCTCTCATTATTACTTAAGATGCTGCGCTTTACAGACTGAAACCACCAGCTGTGCTGTTGATCATATTGTTCGCAAAATACAACTGTTTAGAGGATTTACAAGCCCAAAAAGTATATATATATATATTTGTGTGTTGATGAACACTTGAGCAGAGGTTATAATGTACTTTTAATGTGTAATAAACTCTTCTCTCAATATTACACTGAAAATGTACATCGACTGTGTTTTTTTTCACCTCTGTAATTGTGGTGGTCTCTGCCCTGATGGAAAACTTTAAACTTTCTGAAACTGGTTCTCGTCTCCCACACTGCTTTCTCTCTGTGAGTTTATATTACTTGTCTCCGTGAAGGGACTCCCCCCCCGCCCCCCCGCCACCCCACAACTCATTTCTCTAAAAACACTTCATTTTCAGAAAACGTGTGTTCTGTGTTTTTCGGGAGACCGTGCCGTTTGACCACATCTGAAAACAATGTTGCCACAGAAGAGAAAAAAAAGAAAAAAAGAAAAAAGACTTCCTCCACACAGGCAGAAATAGAGATTAACTTCTCAACCTTTTCCTCTGTAAATGGACAAATGGACGTGTTCTGTTGTCGCTTTACAACCGCCATAAAGACTGATATCCACTGTGCCGGGGAGGAGGATGGCATGTAACTTCACATTTATCTTTTTTTTTTTTTTTTTAATAATCCTCTATATATTATAGCCCATGCACAGATATAATTGTACTTTAATAGCGTTTATTGTATTTTAACCACACGAACCGTGATTATCAGTGAATGAAGAGCAGCAGCATGTGTGTACACTAGCTTTTTCATTGTGTACAACTCAAGCCAACTGTAAGTATAAATGGAAGAGGCAGACATGAATAATACATATGAATTACCTTCATGCAGTCTCCCTCTCTCTCTCTCTCTCTCTCTCACACACACACACACACACACACACCACTCTGCTGCTCGAACATTATTTTTAGTAACAATAAAATAAAAGTTGAGCTGCACTGACAAAACCCGCAGGTACTGTGAGTGAACACCAGCAGTGTGTGTGTGTGTGTGTGTGTGTGTGTGTGTGTGTGTGTGTGTGAGAGTACTTGAAATGTGATGCTGCACTTAGACAAATGTGTTAAATAATGTTTGAGTGCAAACAGCACAGAGCTATGAAAGTCTATGCAACATAAAACACTGCAGACAGAGAGAGCAAATTGTGCATTTTCAGTGTTAATGCTGCGTGTGTTTATACTGCGTGTGTGTATGTGTGATGTCATTATAAGTCAAGGTGCTTTTGTCCCATTCTTTGCTTTTTTTTTCTTGCCCCTGTGTTATTTTTCTCCATTTTCCTTTTTTTTTTTTCGGTTTGGAAACCGTCTTATTATCTCAACTCAGCAGGATATTTGTTTTATGTGTCAGTCTTGAGGAAGCAGATAAAAGTCAATAAATAATAATATATATATATATATATATATATATATATATATATATAAAAAGCCCTGCTCCATAATTCAAGCATGCAAAAAATAAGTACAGCCCATACAGCAGGACACAAGTGATTAAACAACAGAAACACGATACTCACACAGCAGAAAGTAATTATGACAATAAATAAATAAACACATCACTAAAATCACAGTTTTCTGACTCATCACATTTTTATTCTCTTTGTTTTATTCTCTTGTTTTGCACGGACACTGTAACCATGTCAGAGGGTGAATTTAAGTTTAAATTTAGTAGTTTGCAGATGTTAGCGCACACCTGTCACAACACCACCACTGCCCTGAAATTACACACAAATGTGGCTAAAATTAGTGCGGAGGATGGCCGAACACCAAACGTGGCTCATTCGTGAGTCATTTGAATATTTTTCCAAGCTCTTTTGAATTATGAATCATCCTCTTTTCCTGGTAAAAAAAATAATTTCCCAGTGAATGTATACTTTTGTTCTATGTGTTTCTCTTTTGTGACTGAGTTAGCTTTTGTTTCTACGATAACTGTAGTGAAACACTTTTAGGAAAAGAGTTTTCTGTGAACGTCTGCGCATCCATTCAACAGTCAATTAGATATTAAAATGGTGGTTGGACTAATAAACTAATAAACTAAATGGGACATATGCCATATTATACCCCAAAATACCATAAGGATGAAGCACCACGGCAGTTCAATCACCCTGCCAAAACAGCCCTGTTCAGAACACTCCGTTTAGTGGTATCTCTTTAGGTCCACCTTAAAGGTCCACCTTAAAAAAGTAACAGGAAATGACATTAGCCACAGCAGTTAGCATTTGGAAAAGTGATAATTTGCAGGCTCGCGCAGGCACATTGCCGTCATATATAACATGTATCCACTGGACAGATAAATCCTCTGAGGCTGGAAGTTTGTGTAGAACTCTGTGCTGCAAGAATAGAACACTTCGCGGACATGCCGGTTTTCGGATACCGTTGCTCTCGCCGGCACTCTCGCGTGTTTTGTGGACAAAGCGGAGCACGGCGAGACAACAATTCCAGGAATTTAGCGTATTGTGACGTAACAATGACATGTCTGTACATATAGAGTTAGGACCATAAAAACATGAGTGAGTCATCTTTTTTTTCACACTTTGCCAACTGATAGGGCCTCCAGAGTCCCAAATATAATGTAAATATGATGAAAAAATGTATTTTGCATAACATGTCCCTTAACATAACTGTGGTTAAAAGCAATGTGCAGTTTTATTCTCGTCACAACAGTAACACTAAAGCACAGATACAATGACAATGACTCAGTGATTTCCAGCGTTTATTTAAAAACCCCTTTTTTCCGTTTCATTGAAAGAGCACGAGTCCTCGTGGTCTTATGAGGTTTGCGTGAAAGCATGTGAAAGAAGCACAACTGCAACTGGGCTCTCTGTGGTTTAAGTCTCCCATCACAGTACAGGCCTTGATTGCATTTAGTGCTGCTGTTGAGAATCACATAACCTTTATGGGGAGCTTTTCAAAGATGACTCACAGGCAAGCTAATTTTAGAGGGCTTTGTGCTTTGGATTGGTCTTGAAGTATACAATTATAAAACATGAAAAAGAGTGACACAGACAAAAGAATGAGACACTGCCTGCCGTGTGCAATAGTCTCATGTTTGGTCTCGTTTAGAAGGCAGAAGTGAGTTTTTGAATATTCAGGTGACATTATTTACATGACTGTTCGGCGACTACACCTTGTGTAGAATTTGAAATTTGATCATTTCGGTGGGTGTGCAGAGACTTTACTGGCAGTAATTTAAGACAGATGTAAAAAAAAACAAACAAAAAAAAAAACCTCTCCCACCCCCACAGCATGTGGCAGTAAAGAGATGTGAAATGAAAGTGCAATAAAGCAAACTGGACAAACCAAGTGAAATGAAGAGAGAGGGGGGTTTTCTTTATATGTGATCATTTTAGTCTCAACAGGTTTTTCCAGTACAGACACATAAGTGATAATATAGCACAGTGGCTAAATAATCTGAAAAAGAAAAAGCCCAGAGAATAATCAAACTATGAGTTGCAATAGATTACATGACATTGGGGTTTTTTAATGAGGATATTTTCAGAACAAGCAGAGACTGACACCAACTATAAAAACCCTGGCCTGTGATGAAAGAAATCAAATAATATATACACATTGTTTAAAGGTGCATTATGTAATAAATCTAAAGCAACTGGCCATAAAATCCTCCTAATATGTCACAGAGACTCAGGAATAATGTTTATATAACAAACTGAACTCACCAACAACAGCAGTACAGACAAAATATTTGCATTAAAAAAAATATTTTGCAGACTGCAAATCATGTTTATGTTTTGAAATCATGTGTTGGCATGTGAGTCTCAGCTGCTGAGCAACCGCGGGGTTGCCAGTTACGTCAGAAAACGAAACCTAAACGACGTTGGCATTTTGAATTTGAATGTAGTAACCGTTTTTGGCCACAATCTTACATATGGCACCTTTAAATTTGAATAATTGATGGTTATATTCCAGAAATGTTGGTGCCATTAGAGTCAATTGTGGTCTCACTTTATATATTCCCATTGATGCGGCACTGTTGAGCAAATGTTCACGAGTTACAGCCATTATGCACCCTAACACCCCAAAATGAAGAAATATAAAGTCTTATATTTTGAGATACATACTGTATGAGCATAGGTGAGGTGACTGTAGTTAAATTAAAGCACAGACTTTTAACATCTCACCGCTCACTTCAGTTTTAGCACAGCTGACAGAATGAAAGACAGGGCTGTTTGTTGGACACTGACGGAAAAAACAAAACACATCACATCAAAACCACCAGCTAACGTTCCTCCGCAGCGCGCCTTGACCTTTTAAAGCAAAAAAACGATAGACGTTAGTGTCACCTGGAGAAAATGATTCTGATTAACACGACTACTCGGCGCCGTCCGTCCCTCCTGACGTCACTGCAAATCAACGTTACCTGGCCGCTGGTATTTGTGGTGGAAAACTGCATCAAGAGCTTTGGAAACGAGCAGATTCAAAGTGACAGCAGGAGGGAGAGAGATGATAGCGTTTATGTTCTTTTTCTTTTGTCATGGGAAAAATAAAAAAATCAACTGTGGCACAGTAAAGATTACTATCTTTAAGTACAATAATGTGTGTATGAAAAAAAAAAATGGAGCATGAAGACTTTCTTTTAAAAAGAAAAAACAAATAAAATGAGATGGTAATAAGTCTTTTAAAAGTCAGACTCCCCGTCAAACTGGATGATTGACAGCGAGAGAGAAAAAAGCGTTCATGCAATCTCAATAATGTTATGCAATTTGACATTGTAATTGGGAAAACAGAAAGTTGTGAAAGAAGAGTCTTCCTAAAGAAAATAAATATTTACATTATGTACATATATATATATGTATATATATATACATATATATATATACACACACACACAACTGTTCGAACGTTTGGGGGTCACCTATACAATTTTTTTTGTGTTTTTCCATTAAAAGTCACACTTTTATTCATATGCAAAAAGTCTTACTCCCCATTACGGATCGCACCCATGTTCCATGCTTTGTATGTGACCAGGTCCTATGTTCCCTGGTCACATAAAAAGTGGGGAACATAGGACCCGAGGTCACCTATACAATTCTTTTTGTGTTTTCCATTAAAAGTCACACTTTTTATCACACTTTTGTTCATCAGAACAAAAGAGTTGCAAAATGAATAGAAAATATAGTCAAGACATTGACAAGATTAGAAATAATGATTTTTATTCAAAATAATAACTTCAAAGAACCAGCAAAAGTGTTTTCAGCTGTGCTAACATCATTGCACGAGGGTTTTCAAGGGTTTTCTAATCATCCAATAGCCTTCTAACGTGATTAGCAAACACAATGTACCATTAGAACACTGGAAATGGGCCTCTATACACCTATGTACATATTCCATTAAAAATCAGACGTTTGCAGCTAGAATAGTCGTTTACCACATTAACAATGTATAGAGGGTATTTCTATAATTCAATTAATGTAATATTCATAAAAAAAAAGTGTTTTTCCATCAAAAATAAGGACATTTCTAAGTGACCCCAAACTTTTGAACAGTAGTGTATCTATACATGTATATATATATATACATATATATGTATGACTTTGGACTATCGAGGTGGTGCCATTCAAGCGTGCAGTAAATTGTTTACTTGACTGACCTCTGCGCTCTGACCACACAACAGATAATGATTGTCCCGGCAGGGTCTATGGGAGCCTCCCGTGAACCACATTGTGAGCGTGTGATCGTGTGGCTTAAAAAAAAACTACTAACCGCATTGATCAGCCACGTCTGAGCAGCAGGAGGCCTGCAGTCCATTTGAAAAACAGACAGAATACTAGGACGAAGAAGAAGAAGAAGAAGAAAAAAACCCAGAGTAAAAGAAGCTATAGATTCTGTCTTTGAAGTGATTTCTCTTCTCCCGTGCACTTTCTGTTATTACCGAGACGCTGTGCATTTCCAAATTCCTCACCATCTGTGTAAATGTGATACCTCTCCTTAGTACAATGAACTGGAAATAGAAGCTGTGTTTCATATAATCCCCAAATCCATCCGACTCTCACATTCTATCATGCAAATTCGGCGCAGTTTGAAGAGAATCCGGTTCTCCCAAACATATGCCTGAGCCGTGTAAAAGATACAACAATTTATTATGCATGCATTGCACCAGGCTTATGGTAATAAGGTATTAAATTAGTGCTGGACATTATTGCTCTTCTGTATCACTTCTGCTCAAAAGATTGTTCACAAAAGTCACATAAAACAGAAAGAGGAATGAGATTTTAAATTTGATTTGCCGGCAAGCGAATAGCAGCGATTTCTTGGTTTATATTTATTGGAAAAAGACCATCCAATGATATGGGCATGTGTTGGATTTTACCACTGGGTTATGTGGAGAAACAGCAGCGTATTTTGTAGGTAATATATGCTAAGATTGGAGTTTTTCTCAACACTTATTTGATTTTGATGTCTGTTAATTTATCCCTTTAACACCTATGCCTCAGATTGTCCGTCTGGACTTTTTTTTAAGTTGGCTTATTTTGCCCATTTTTCCAGAATAACTTTCAATATCTGACAGTTATTTACCATTTACTGCAAGTTTTTCCATGTCTGGTGACAAAGACCCTGATTGGCCGGCTTCCTGCGACAACGCGAGTGAAATTAGCATAAATAAGCACGATTTGGTTTTGACTACTCAACTTCACAGCTTTCAGAAACCGTTGGGATTTTTTTTTTTTTCGACAGCGCAAACCCGTCACGTAATAGCGGTGGCGCTCCGTGTTCGGTTATTTACTAGGTTCAGTTCCAAACTTCAGAGTATTTTCAAAAACGATGTCTTAAAGGCACATTATGTAATAAATCTAAAACAAACTGGCCGTAAAATCCTCCTAATATGTCACAGAGACTCAGGAATAATGTTCATATAACAAACTGAACTCACCAACAACAACAGTGCAGCCAAAATATTTGCATTAAAAAAAATATTTTGCAGACTGCAAATCATGTTTATGTTTTGAAATCATGTTTTGGCATGTGGCGCCACCTGCCGCCTTCAACCAATCATTGCAGTCAGTAGCGTCTCAGCTGCCGAGCAACCACGGGTTGCCAGTTACGTCAGAAAAAACGAAACCTAAAAGACCTCAGTATTTTGAATTTGAATGTAGTAACCGTTTCTGGCCACATTCTTACATATGGCACCTTTAAATGGCTCCAAAATTGGAAATTAAACTAGATCTGCCCACAAATGAAAACAACCTACACATTTAAACTGGAATAACAGTAAAAGATGAGCAGATACTGTATCAATAAAGGGCATTTTGAGTGATACAGAATGAAAACATAGCTTTGTGATTTAAGTCGCACACGCGTAGAAATCGGTGTTCGATCGGAACAATCTCAATAATACGGGAAAATCTACCTTCTGTGACAGAAAAGTGACAACTCTTTTGAGCTCATCGTGGTTTTTAAAACCATGCAGCAAAAACATTCGTATCACCGAAGTGGCTTCCCTGTGAGATGGTTTCTTAAGTTTCATATCATTTCACCTCCTAAGTTTCATTTGATCATTCAGTGACTGTGTGAGTGTGAGAAAGGTGGATAGGTAGAAAGAGAGAGAGAGAGAGAGAGAGATTAACCAGTATGAGTGTGTAACATTAAGTGTGTGAACATGCAGATTATTTTTTTTTCTAGGCCAAGGCTTTTGTTCGGGCGTGAAGCCACGCCCTGTCTTATTTTACTGTGTGATATGTGCAAAAATGTGAGAAAACACCCACACACACGCACTCTCTTCCACTGTACCTACTTGTTATTTTACCGTCGTAAACAACTGCCCTGCAGCTGTCATTTTTACCCCCGCAGCTACACATACGACGTGTAAACCACTGTAATGCCACGTTGTGATTACGGACGCCGTGCCGTACTATTATAAATGCTGTCACAGCTAAATCACCATTAGCTGCAGCTGCTGCTGCTGCTGCTGCTGCAGCACTGTTGATTTTGTTATTGCAAATTTGTAATGCATCGCATTCAGGCCATAAATCTTATGCAGGATTACTGTGTATAAGTCGTTCGTATGGTCTTAACTCATCAATCAGCGCCGCAATGTTTGTGTTATAACTGCCACTTTGTATGATGGATGAAGATGGCTGTTTTTTAACAGTACAGTAACTATGGCAGGGGAAGGATGAGACGTGTGTGTGTGTGCGTGTGTGCGTGTGTGTGTGTGTGTGTGATGGAACACAATGTAAGCAGTGACACTCATTATTCCCTCCACGCCCCGAGAGTGATCGAACAAGCCACATATTAACTGTTTCTTCCTCTTAATCCCATTGTGCTCTGTGAGATTAAATTTGAACACTAATAAATGTTTGGTGGTGGTGGTGGTGGTGGTGTTTTTTTGTTTTTTTTTAGGACTAATTAATGTTTTGCACCTTGCCAAGAATCATCTTCTTCCTCTGCTAATTCTAATTGGTCCAATTAATCATGCAAAAGACAATTAGCATAGTTTGATGTGCAGCAAAGCCACTCTGGAGCCCCACAGGGGGATTTGGAGAGCTTTTGTTTCTTGATACAAACAGAAAATTAGTCAAGGGTGGAAGGCGCTTGATGCCGAAGCACAGTAAAACACAATACTAATGAACGTGTTCCATTGTGAGGGTCTTTAAGGGACTGACAGCCATATTCATAGCAAAGCACACCATGTTTCAAGTGAACGGAGGCGACTGGCTGTCGCTGCCAATAAGATCAGTGCAGAGTTGTGTTGATTTAAGGAAAGATAGGCCAACTATGAAGCTTTTAGGTGCATATTTATGCATCTATTTCAAAGGTTCTCCTACTATAGTAGAAGTGATAATGATATCATCTTTCTTTCTCTCCTTTTCAAATCAAGATTAGGAACTTATAATATAATATAATCTATAAGGCAATTTGTGTCTGTGACGGGCATATCTCGCTGACCGTTAGTCAGATCGCCCTAAGACTTTGGAAATGAGTTGAGCATGGCCCGCTAGTGTGCATCCTTGATTTTCAAAATTTTTTGGAGGAATTTTAATTTTCGCTGATTTATCACGCTACACCAGGTAGGCAGCGGCTCATCAGCAGCAGTTGCGCTGTCTGGAGCTGGGAGGTGAGAGTGAAGAGGCTGTCCTCACGGTGGGTGAGACATTTTCACACGGTTCACCCTAGAACATGGTGTTTTACTGAAATGACAAAGTCGGTGTCCGTTCACCAATACGCAAGCACATATTTATTTAGCATTATCGTGCTACTACTTTGCAGCTAAATTGGCAAACCTGTTCCCAAAGGTAAGCTAGCGAGGTTACTGTGCACAACACAAATGTTTTAATTTACGATTAGCATTAGCTAGCTGTTGTGACTGTCAGCCATGACGATGTTTGTATTATGTTACTTATCACGCATTACCATAACTGAAAAATCTTCTTCAGCCTCTTCAGCCCACTATATGAATACATACTTGCTACGGGCACTGCACTAGCATCATATAATAGAATATAATAGTAGTAATGTTTGGGCAAAATTGTTAATTTTTAAGTTCAAATTATAAGGTAGCAGATGTAGGAGAGAGAAGCAATTTTGTTTCACCTTTCTTTTGTCATGTTTTCAGTTAGGAGCTGAGTGAAGTTTTTTTTGGGTCATTTATTTTCTGCTTTCTTTTTTGGCAGGTAAGATTAGGTTTCAACAGAGAAGGTTTGGTGTGTTATTTTGGCGTTGTTCCTCTAAGACTGCTACACTTGTTTGAACAGACGTTCAGATTCATTTGGCTTTCTTAAGAGTAGATGGAACATCATGTTACCCCTGGTTTCCCTATAGACCAGGGACGTAACATATGTTCTCTGATGCCAAATGCCTGACATGCTGTCTGTATGTTTGTATGTGATGGTGTCATGGAGTAATAGACATTGTCACTGTTTCAAATAAAAGCTGTTGTTTTAGCCTCCCCATGAACAGGTGTACAGATTTGCATTTGTTGCAAAAGAACCAATGTTGACTCATGAGACAGATTCGTTATAAACCTTACTCAAACTTTTAATAATTATTTGAGTCAAGTTAATAGTACACATACAGTATTTCTTTGTGCCATGCTGTTGAAATACAGCCTGCATTCACTGTTTGTTTGCTTAATATATATAAAGGTCCCATATTATGCAAACTCAACTTTTGTAATCATTTAAATCCTTATATTTGGGACTCTGGAGTGTGAAAAAAGATGACTCACTCATGTTTTTGTGGTCCTCCTCAGTCTAAGTACAGGAGATAAAACATGCGATGTTGACTTCCGCACTCATTGGGACGTCACAAGACACTGAATTTCTGGAATTGTTGTCTCGCAGAGCTCCGCTTTGTCCGAAAAAACATGCAAGAGTGCTGGCGAGGGCAACGGTATCTGAAAACCAGAAGTGGACAAAGTCCACGAAAAGTTCTATTCTTGGCTGCACAGTGCAACACAGAGTTCTACACAAACTTCCAGCCTCAGAGGATTTATCTGTCCAGTGGATACATGTTATATCTGATGGCAATGTGCCTGCTAGAGCCTGCAAATGATCACTTTTCCAAATCCCAGTAGCCTCTGTGGCTGATGTCATTTCCTGTCCCTTAAGTTTCGTTTTTACTTTTTTTTCTTTTTTTGAAAGAGGTACCACTAAACCGAGCGTTCTGAACAGGGCTGTTTTGACAGGGTGATTGAACTGCTGTGGTGCTTCATCCTTATGGTATTTTGACCAAAGCATGTCACAGACATGTTCATTAGGACACCAGGGAACTAGGTTAACTTGGAGTAATAGGATATAATATGGGACCTTTAAATGTGTATGTATGTGATGGAATAGTAAGTGTAATTCTCTCAGGACTTAGACTGATCAAGCACTTGCCGTGTGAGTACCTTACTCATTTGACCTCACACAGGACAGAGGTATAATTATAGTTTTACCACCTGGAACAAAATGTCCGTGAGTGAGAACAGACATTTGACAAGTTAGGACACTGATGAGGTTACAGTCTGCGATTGATTCTGACTCAGTCAGACCGTTAAGTTAATGGAACACATGGATCGGTGTTATTTCATATACGAGAATGTGTTCATGATGACATAACGCATCAGCGGGTCTGAAAAAAGTCCCTGTTGTAACGCAACAGGAAACACTTGGGACATGAAAGTTGTCGATTTTTTCTGAAAAAAAATCTCCAGTGTAGGATTTCTGGTGAAAGGAGATTAATTTTAATTCTCATTTTATATCAACTTGTTCGTGAAGTTATAGGGTTTTTCCCATGCTTCAGTTTTGTGGCTTGAAGCAGTTCTGAGAAAACCACTCATTACCTGTACTTTACCCACAGTGATTTTCTTATTCGCGTGCGTCTGTGGTTTGCAATAATCCCAAGACTTGTAAAAAATGAGAATTACAGACATTGGGCTTTTGGACAGACGCCCATTTATTCACTTTTTTTTTTGTTGTGCATGAGGTCATGCTCGATGATCTTTTTTTCTTTTCAATAAACCACGTATCTGTATTGATTCAATACACACATATTTCTATGAATATGTATCATCAGATCTATGGTAGCTCAAAAATCCATAAATAATAATAATACAAACATCTATAGTGTACTATTATGGGTAAGACTGATATTAGTATGGACATGATGGTGAGATCGTGTTTTTAGATTCATTATTAATCAGCATATTTAATTACATACTGGTAAAATTAATTTACACATTTAAACAAGGACATTTGATATCAGGAATACGGAGGGGGGGAAATGATAATTCAGCAGTTTCCTTTGATTTCTTTTTTCTTTTTTTTGCACAATCTGAAATTCAGCCCTTATTTCTTATCATCTCTCTTCTCTACCGCTTCACGAAAAAAAAACTATCTATGAACAGTCAGCGTCAGCAAAAATAGTTGGCCTTATAATATCGCTCTATACAAGCTGATGTGAGGTTGGTTGTGATAGTAAAATTGTCAGTGGAATAACCCCTCTTTGGTGATTTTATAACTAATTTCACAGGCCTGATCTCTGGGTCCTGATCTCTGGGACTGCGTTGACTCAGATCTGGGCCCCCCGTGCTACTAACGTCTGCAATTGCTTCTACATACACTTTCACATGTCAATGCAGCAGCATTCAAATGACCTGTGAGGAGGAAGTGTTGCAACCATAAAGACACATAAGAGTGGCATGAAAAAAGAAAAGACAAGAAAGAAAAAAAACACCCCCCACTGTGGTTTGCTGACCTCAAAGGAAGGAAGGAAACAAAGAGAGACTCAGCGACAGAGAGTGTGACTGCTTGGTCAGATGTTCTAAATGTCAGGTGGTGACAGTTTGGAGCACAAACGCAAACGCATGCGGTTCCATTTCTCATGCATCTGTTCACCTCACGGCGACGCGATGAATGCAGTCATTTCAATATGATAAACACTGCAGTAATAATTCATCAGATTAGTGACACGATCAGGCTGCTGTCCTCTAAATTCAAACTTTGACACTACAATCTAATCCTTGTTGCCAAATACTTCATTTTTGGGTAAATTAGATCAGTAGCTAAAAACAAAAACAAAAAAAATCTTGGTAAATGGAGCTTTATGTGTAAGTCATGGCCATTAGCAGCCTGAACCCTGAGCTGCCGTGGGCTCTGTAATTAACTCCACTCAAGCTCAACTAAACATTTTTGACATTTTTTCCTCGTCCAGAATTAACTGTCACAGCAGAGGGAGAATGGAACCATCTTGTCACATTGAGTTTATCTGAGGATTGTGGACGACTGTCCTGCTCCTGTTGCTCCCTTTCTCCTCCTCACACACACACACACACACACACACACACACCCTCTCTCTCTCTCAACCTGGATCCCATTTCACTAATGTTTCATGATGATGGCCGAGGTGATGGAAAGTGTGACTAAACGTGGGTGGGGCCATTATCGGGTTACATTACAGCACTAATTGTTAGGCAGATGCGTTCCCTCTCACTTGTGTGTGTGTGTGTGTGTGTGTGTGTGTACAGTATATGAAGCAGATTATGTGGAGCTCATCGTGGGATGATGAGGTCACATGACGCAAACGAAAAAAATATCTTACATACATTCAAAATGTGGAAAATAATAATAATAATACTAATAATAATAATAATAATAAAAGCATTATTATTACTGTATTGCATGTGACGCTGTACATAAATCGACAGTTTAGATTACTACGAGGTAACGTGTGAAACAATGCTGCGTGTGGCATTAGAACCCTCAGGCCGTCGAGGTGCTGCCAAAAAAAAAATGATTTAACTGTCACTGTCAGTGATGTCAGTGTGTGATTTGACGGGAACAAAGACTCACTAAACGTCAGAGTAGTTTGTGTTGGACGACGCCACAGAGCTCAATATTAAATATGTATTTATGGGTCTTTAACTCCGTAATGAGGTAATTTAAGAATGAATTGACTTAAAGCTGCAGTACGTACCTTTTTTTTGTTTTTGTTTTGCTGTTATTATTCTGCCTACAGAGGCTATATTATCTATTTCAACAAGGTTATGTCAAGTAAAGTGCAAGAGCGGTTGGGGGCAAACAAAATTTATCCCATCATATATAGTTTTTTTTTTAAACAGTAGAATTCCCCTGTAAAATATTTCATCACTCTTTCTTTTTCTTTGCATGTCATTCTCCAACCTGTTTGCGTCCATCCAGCCTGCTTTACTAGCGCATTGTTGCAGTTGCCTCCATCTGTCTCGACACAAAACAAATCGGTTCCTGTGTGCAACGTGGCGGGCATGTTGCCAGGCAACACAAGATCTACCACGCTGCCATACTGAGAAATATACAGAGAGAGAGGGGGAGTCATGTGGAGAGAATAGGCTTAATCAGCATCGTGTGAATCTAACGGACATTTGTTTACATTTAAAAATTATTAACTACCAATTTTGTAAAAGTTACATTTTTAAAAAAAAAAATTTAAATGAAGTCAAACAGAAACACATCCATCACCTATACTATTTATGGTAACACTTTAGATTAGGGAACACATATTCACCATTAACTAGGTGCTTACTAACATATATAAGTAGCATACTAGCCCTTTATTAGTGATCATTAAACACGTATTAACCCCTTATTCTACATAACCTTATTCTACCTCTATTATGACATGAATTAAGATTTTTCCTACATAAGGTGTTAATATGTGCTTAATATATACTAATAAAGGGCTAGTATGCTACTTATATGCATGCTAGTAAGCACCTAGTTAATGGTGAATATCTTTAGCCTTATAGCATAGTTGCCTAAGTCATATATAAAACAAGAAAAAAATATTTTTTTAGCAAGCACATTGGTAAAGTAGGACAGATATCACAATTACCAAAGAAATGACACAGACAATTATGCTATTAGGCTAACAATATGTTCCCTAATCTAAAGTGTTACCTTATTTTTTTTTTTTTTAGTTTCTTGAAGAGTGAGAGGCAGTGGAAACCCAGGACTGGCCAAAAAAATATGATGTGAATTCTACAAAAAAAAAACATTATCATACACAGATCATTTCACACAATATACCCCAACACAATTACTGACCTAAAAAAGGAATGGGCTGCAGCCCAAGGCTTATTTTTTACCTCTCCTGTATGGAGAACTCCAAAAACAAAAAAAGATTTTCTATTATATTATTACGTTCTCTTTCTTGCCTGGAGTGCGACACTATAAGTCTGAAAACTATTTGCTGTCACGCAAAATGTCACGTCAAGCGCACGTGTGAAATGCACACGCTATAACGCAGCAAGGTGTTGCATGAGAGGATTCCCAGACCAATTCAAGAGCTTCTTTTTTTTTTTATATAACGATGCTACAGTTGACCTAAAAGACATCGCCCACTTTGCACATTAGAACATTTTCTGCTAAGTTTCGTTTACTGAGAAGACAGTGTTTTCTAACATTCATCACCCTGGACAGTTTGCAAATGACTACGGTCGGGAAGTCGTGAAAGCCGAGAAGAAAATGATGTCTGATTGGATGAAATAATAATAATAATAATAATAAAAAAATATTACCAAGAAGAGAAGTCTCAAGTCAATATGGTGCAAATCCCCCCTGATGAACATACATTAAGCAGTCATTTCAGTCGTCCACAGACCATTACTCAGTGCTGTAATTATACCACATATTCCATATATTACTTCCCCTGAAAGAATGCCAATTACACTGCTTTAACTCTGTCTGTCAGTGTGCAGACTGATGCCGACATAAAAGTCGCTGATTAAATTACCCCGGGGGGGGGGGGAGCATTCACGTTTTATATGACAACTCCTGATGCATCGCTCAGCTTTAAAATTCCCAGACCAGCAGCAAATCACGACTGTGGACACGTGGGTTCTGGATGACAGAGGGACGAGTCCTTTCAGCGGCTCGTTGTAAAGCTAACTTACCTGCCATACATATTGTATCATCTGACAGGAACATAACAAGGAATGTCACTTCGCTTTTGACCCATCAGCAGCGGCAGCAGCAGCAGCAGGAGGAGGAGGATCATTCCCTTTTCTTTCTTGCTGTCAAAATGTTAATAAACACACTGCTTATCATTTTTTGTAACAGCGTGAGTGGTGTGCCTGGGGCTCTACAGACAAAATCATAACTAAAGAAGGGGTTATTCCAAGGCTCTTTTTTGTCTCTCTCGAAAACATTTGAAGTTGTTTAAGCACGAGCCGTGATACCCGCCGCCGATTGTCCTTTCTTTCAGTCACAGTCAAAAAAAAAAATGCTTAAAATGAGTACACACACGGTAACTATCGACTCCCACATGTTCCACCAAAGGCTGAAAGTTCCCTCATGTGTCTGCTGCAGACTCGTGGGTGTCGATGAACACTGGACACGATGCAGTCACACCGTGAGAGAACCCTGTTCAGTGCACACAAACAGCAGCGTAGGAACTTTACATAACACTCGAACGCGACTTTATTCAAGAATTCGAGTCATTTTAGACGCACGGTGTGAAAAGCAAAGGAGGAGAGGAAAAGCCGAGATTTTTCCCTTCACATTTCACGTGCACAGAAATTTTAAAAAAGTCGTGCTACGAGTCGCGCTGGAATGTGAAATGTGAGTTCCGGGAAGACAGACAGACACAGAGAGAGGCTCTCACGACGAGGAAGGAGACCTTAAGTTGTCAATCACGTCACTCGTCTGTCAATGGCGGTTTTAATCTTCTGCTGAAAGCTGGTGGGTGCTGGATGGTAGAGAAGCAGACAGAAGGTCAAAGGGTACGCGAATGACAATCCAGCTCAGTGTGAGAGCATTTTCCGTCATCGGTGAATTAGTTGACTGAAAGGTAAGGAGTGTAATCATTTTCGCTGTTTTCCACGAGACATCCACGCATTTCTTTTTACTTAACGGTTTCTACTTTAACGCCCATTATCAACTTCTGCAGATGACATTAAACGTCCATCCAAGAAAGAAAGAAAGGAACACACATTTAAGTGTTTTACAGTATGTGCAGCCATAACCAAATCATAAAAAAAACAAAAACAAACAGATTAGAGCTTATATAAGCCTCATCGTCTCCATGACAACGGCTTTACTGGTAACATGCATTTGTATATAGCGACATGCTCCGATTGAATGGAGCTGCACCTGTGCTGCACACATTATGGACGAGAATGAATGATAAAGTGAAAGCAACTGCTGCAGTGATCTTACTTAACATTAGAATTAGTTTGGTTTGATGTTGTTTTGCACAGAGCAGTGAGTGCGTACACAGAAATGTTTAATTATTGCGTCAATTTAAGATCAATTAGCTGATAAACGAGAAGCGAAGGCTTCACACTGAGTGGACTAAATAAGACATTTCTGTGTTTATCACTTCACAAGACTGTGAGACTAAATGTTAAATATAAAGGTTAAATACTGTACATCAGATATGCAACGGACATATAAGAGAGTATTATATTTGATACTGGGATATGAACTCTGTCAGTGACCCAGTTTGTTGTTTGACGGGCACCAGAGCTGCGATATATACAGAGAATATATTAAGATAAGAGTATTTTTATGTGATTAGGACGTGGTTTCATAGTTTGAAGTCGCGTAATTGTAGAATATTACGCCGGTTTTATGTAAATAAATTCTGACATAAATATTCAAGAAAGATCCAAATGTTTGAGTAACTTTTATTTATATATGTTAAATAAGAGTTAATTTATTACATATTTATTGCTTCATGCATCAAATAGGACTTTACCTAACATTTTATAAACATAATCTAACATAATCTAGGTTAGGATTATGTATGTGCCTGATCATAGCCAAGCACTATAAAAATCACGTTTTGAAGATTTGCAGGTTAGAAAAAAAAATATGAACAAGCATCAGACAATAAATAACAACAGTTACAAATAATAATAATAATAATAATAATAATAATAATTAATATAATTAATATAAGAAATTATAACTACTCACTATAGTATATATTATATTAAAAATGTTATATGTGACTACAACTGTGGATCTGTGCCTATGGTTACTATGGCAACAGTATAACTCAAATCTACCGCAGGTGGCAGTAATCATAACTCAATAATTAATCACTTCATACATTTCTTTGTCTATCAGTAAAACGACCTCAGCTTTAATATTGCATAGTGTCAATATGTATCTATGCCAAAGTGTGTAATAAAATCAATACAATTTGCGATAGAAGCACGTGATCTATGCATTATTTTTAATCGAGACAGTAGTCAACAAATTCGGGTTCTGTACATGTTCTTGCAACATGAGGAAACCACTGCCCTGTGATAAAACTACGGTCTGCATATTATGAGCAAAAACACAACAACAGGTAAATGAAATGAAATAAAACAGAGCCAACTCGCCATGTTTTTTACCGTGCAGACGTTTGAGGTTTTGCTCGTAAGTGGGACACGTGAATGTAAAGGAAACGTCTCAAAGATCGAGGAGGAAGCGGGCGACCGAGATCAAAGAATCGGACTAAATGCTTTGTCTTGAAATAATACATAATCTCGAGGTGGTGGTGGTGGTGGTGGGGGGAGGGGGGGGGTCAGACAGAGCCTAGCGAGTTAAAAGCAAAACCCTGTAAAGTGCAGTGACACGGGGGGCAGGAAATGGTAAAAATGTTTGTCAGATATAAAAAAAAAAGCCATGTTTTCTCTCAAATATTAATATCTCCATGAAAGGCTTTGCTCATAACTGCGGCCTATTCTGCACATTTACACAGCATAGTGACACATACGTTGCACAACTCCTTTGTCTTTCACATCTCTCTCTCTCTCTCTCTCTCTCTCTCTCTTGCACGTGCGTGGAAGTGCGTGCGTGCAGTGTTTGTGCAGCTCTGACTTATTTTTTTTCACTTTTCCCTTCAACTTCCTGTGACTCACCAGCAGGGGAGGAAATACTTTACAGCTGTACTTTTATTTTTTTATTTTTTTTTAATGCGAAAACACGGCTTAATGCACGCGGAGAACAAAAGCAGGAATCGGGGGCACGATGTTTTTGCTTCACTTGTAAATTCCTGTGCACCTACTTAATTTGCTTTTGCTGCACGACGGTAAAGTGCAGTGACGGAGCTTGTTACATAACCTTTGCTTATTGAAGTATGTCATGAGCCCAGAGTGGCTTATGTAACTTTACAAGACGCTATGAATCTGTAGATCCTCTCTCTTCTAATTTCACTTATCTAAAAATCCAAGATACATCATTTATGCTGATGAAAATTGCTCCCAGAGAGTTTTCTTGATTTGTGCATGAGATTGGTTTCTCTGAAGTGGGTGCTGCTGTCTCTCCACTTATCTTTTTCTTAACCACAATTAATGTCATACACTGCAAGAAGGAGTTGGCTTTCTTTTTTTTTTTTTGCAGAAATTCATAATAGATGTTTTCCAAGTCTTTGCAGAAGCACCGAATAGCCATTTGATGACAATAGAGCTTAATGGCTGCTCACAGAGCTATACAGCTGCAGATGGAAATCTGTTGAATTTGGCCTCAAATTGACTAAACCATGATGCGGCGAAGACAAACCTGTCATTGTGAGTGCTTCTTGGATGAGTGGTTGGAACATTACATAAACCAAAGGCATTAACTCAGAGGTCTATTTACCTCTCTGCCGTGATTCACGAGCTGAAATCATTTCTGAGGGTTGTTTACGAATGTAAACGCGCCGATTCAAATACATATAGGTTTTCTTTTCTTCACATGGTCTGAGTCTGCTGGTTGGACGTTTATGAGAGGATGTCATCGCTTATTGCCAGGTGGATACTTCAAAGTTTACTTCAATACTGATGTTTATTTGTTAGAGTAGGAAATAAATAAAGTTTTCTAACTCTCTACAGCTTAAGATATTTTCCATGGAATTATTGATAAACTTCCGGAGACATGGATGCAAAGGTAGCTACTTTCAAAATAAATCTAAAATCCCCAATTTGTGCAATGTGCAGAAATGATCTTTAGAGTTATCCCACCATGACACTATTTATATCTTCATATAATATTACCTACAGTATAAAGCAACTTTAGTCAGATCACCCTAAGACTTTGGATATGGATTGAGCATGGCCCGATGGTGTGCATCCTTGATTTTAACACTTTTTGGAGGAATTTGAATTTCCGTTGATTTATCACGCTGCACCAGGCAGGCAGCGGCTCATCAGCAGCGGCTCATCAGCAGCGGCTGCGCTGTTCACCGCAGAACATGGTGTTATACTGAAACAACGAAGTCGGTGTCCATTCACCAGTACGCGAGCACACATTTGTTTAGCATGCTACTATTTTGCGGCTAACTTGGCGAACCTGTTTCCAAAGGTAAGCTAGCGAGGCTACGATTAGCATTAGCATAGTTAGCTGTTTTTGCGACTGTCAGCCACGCTGGAATCTCTTTACAAGGCGCATTTGTTTTGTGGTGTGCACACACTTCCTACTTCCTGAATTTACCTGACTTACCGTTACTTATTTACTTACTAACTTAGTCACCGACACTAAAACTACAACTCTAAATCCATGTATTTTTACTTCAGAGACAAACAGGATGTTTTTCTCATTATTTTCTTGCCATATTTAAAATGTATCAGGTTGCTCGGATCACAGCTATAATTTGTGAACGCCAGTTTCTCTATTCCGCAGGTTGATTTTAGCACAAACCAACATTTGCTGCATCAATAGTAGCTCTGGTGGTGTCAGAGCGCCATAAAATAAATCATTTTAGGGCATTTAATTTGATGTTTTCAGATTTTTTTCGACAAATATTTCAGCTTCCCTTCCTGCCAGTTTTTGCTGTCAGACCAGGCTACAGTTAGGGACGGTTTAAAATATATATTTTTTGCATCAGCCTCCTTTGGCTCTCCGCCTGCCCTACAGGTCGACTCGCAACTGGGAAAACTCCAGGCTCGCCAGATGGCCAGTCTGCTACTGAAAGCATGATACTAAGCCCTTTTGAACGCCAGTGCATGCTGAATTTCAAGTGATATTTCATTTTCGATTTACATTCAGTAATCAAACTCAGATGTGACTGCTCAGGCAGGCGTGTTTTTCTGTTTTGTGTGGACTTTTTTTAGTTTAGTTTAACTTCAAAACTGAGCCTCAGCCCCCACAAACTTGTCTGTCGTACCACTCATTTCCTCACCACTGTAAAATTCCATATTCAGCAAATATTATCGTAAATATGGCCAAGAGATACTGTAAGGCAGGAAGTTACTTAGTTCTTTGCTTCCTGTTGGCTGCTGATTGTTGTGGTGGAAAGTATGAAACAATCACCATAGTTAATCAGGAGCCGGATCTCCTGCTGTCAGCATTTCTATACCGAGTGTGCATCACAGGTATATAACAAGGCCTCCTGCCCCATTTTCCAAGTCCAGCTCCACTCACAAAACAAGTGCAAAACAAGTAAGCAGTAAATACATAAATAGAACAGAAAAGTGGCTCATATCCTTTGCAGCGTTCAATAGCAAATATTCTAATCAGCCAGTTTTCTGAGAGCTTTGTCATGTGGCTTCATATGGTTATCGTAAGTCAGTGAAAGTGAAAATGGATGTAAATATTCTTCACAGATCATTACAGAGTGTATTTAATCTATTGTTGACATACAGTTTAATGTGTATGTATTTTTAAACTCGCAGCTGTCTTATTATGAAACATCACACTTTCTATTGCCACAGTGTTGCCTATTTAGCTGCATTTCTTGACCAGGTCACTCTTGGAAAAGAGGTTTTAAATCTCAATAAGGTTTTTTTTACCTGGTTAAATAAAGGAAAAATAAATTAATACAAATACATACATTTAGCCTCTTTTATACTGACTGTACCAACTCACAGTCTCTGAGAGCATAGGAGGGGCAGGTTTGAGGTGATCTGTAGACGATCCGAAGTGGCTTCTGAAAACAACAGCCTTTGTGCATGGAGTTTGCATGTTCTCCTCGTGTGCGTGGGTTTTCTCTGGGTTCGCCGTCTTCCTCCCACAGCCCAAAAACATGCCATGTGAGGATTAGGTAATTGGATACACTAATTTGACCATATTATGTGTAAAAGTGGGCAAATGGATCATTTCCTGAATTTCAAAAATTCATTCAAATAATTCCTTAAGAGATTTGCAAATATTTTCAACGGATCCTTGTTCAAGGCGATGTCGTCTATTATGATGGTAAATTTCAAGTCATTCCGAGATACTTTTTGTTTTTTTGAAGAAAGTCAGCTCACTGTCCAAGTGCATCAGGGCAAATGGATCATTTCCTGAAATTCAAAAAGTCATTAAAATTATTCCTTAAGAGGTTTGCAAATATTTTCGACAGATCCTTGTTCAGGGCGATGCCGACTATTATGATGGTAAATTTCAAGTCATTCCGGGATACTTTTTGTTTTTTTGAAGAAAGTCAGCTCACTGTCAAAGTGCATCGGGGCTAATGGATCATTTTCTGATGATATGAAATGACTGATAAAACCTATTTGTTGGATTATATTTCAGAATATGTTTGCAGCGGGGCAGATTTGTACAAAAGCAGACTTTGTCATTTTGAATAGTGGGGCCATGATGGCATGGTGTGTCAGTCCCGTGTAAACGCGTCATTTTTCAAAAACAATTTCTCTCATTTCAAACATGTAATTATTTTTAATAAACTTAATGGATTTGAAATAGATTTATACTGTGGAATATGGTTCTGATGATAATACAGAGCCAAAATGAAATTAAAGACTATGCCATTTTTTTTTTATTTTTTTTTTTTTAGATCAAACCTAATTTAAAAGCAATCTAATCAAAAACTAATGTTTAACTTGATCGAGGCAGTCTCTATTATTCCCCCAGAGACAGAAACACTCTTCTGTATAGGATGTGTAACTTTCACCAAATTGGATGCCAAATATTAAGAAACTTGCTACTAAATGTAAAAGAGGTGGTTTTATTGTAAGTGAATGCTTTTTGAGCCTCATCACCAGGTGATTATATCCTTAAGTTTTGGGCTTTCTGTCCTGAGCCAGATGATTCTGAATAACAGAAGCAAAAGCTTCACACATGACACATTATTCAAGCATAATTCTCCGTCAATACTTGAGTGCTTTATATTATTTGACTTAATTTTTAAGGTTCGCTTAAAGAAACTGTATTCGTGTACGTGCAGGTAGCCAATCTGAGCGCCCACTCTGAACTGTCCTGTGATTGGACAATTGTGTGTCACATTTCCACTGTTACAAACAGCCCAGATCACCTGAGTTACATTATGCTGAAGGATTATTATGGAATTCCATGTTATTCATAATATTTTGCTTCTAGTTTTTTTTTTTTTTTACATTCTTCTTCCTCTTTCCGTAGCCATTTGACGGCGAACGCGGCGCCTCAATTATAACGTGACATAAATCGTTTTGCGATGATATAATTGATTTATTTATAAATGAATCATAACACTGATCACGTGACAGTGATGTCGGAGTCGGGAAGGAGAATGGATTTTAATAGAAACTGTGAGATTAATACGGTTGAGAGGGAAAAAAGGCCGATGTGCTGCAGAATGGAGCATCTCAAATTCAAGAGCAGCAGAAGGATATCAATGAGAAAATGAACCATGAATGATTTTTTTTCTTTTCTACCCCTCCTCTCTTTTCCCTCAACACTTTTCACATTCAAATGTCCTCTGAAAAGCAAGCACAGGGATGGGATGCAGTATTTTGTCTGTGTCTGCTATGTGCAAGACTTTAGTGCCGTCTCACCCCTCCCCTCCCCTCCCCTCCCCCCACCACCACCACCACCACCACCAAAGCTGACCTTTCATATTTAATATAGCATGTTGGGTAAAGGTCACTACTGTTTTGGCTTCTCTCTGTTCGGTTTTGTTGCGAGATTGGAAAAATGCTCACGAGTCCTTAAAATATATAAATATATGTCCGCGTTTGCCGTCAAAAAACATGCAAAGGGCAAGTAATCATGGTACATTTTCTGTAAGTGATTTTTGAGAATTCTAATCACATCACGGGTTGATTAGCTTACACAGAGGCGCAGTTTGTGAACAGGCAAGTGCACGCAAAATTTGCTTGGGGGCCCCCAAGCTGATAGGGGGCCCCCGACACTCGGAGCCTGAGGGCTGTTTTTACTGAAATGTGCAGTGAGCAGCCTCCTCCCCG
Source organism: Microchirus variegatus (assembly GCF_963457635.1). Lineage (NCBI taxonomy): Eukaryota > Metazoa > Chordata > Actinopteri > Pleuronectiformes > Soleidae > Microchirus > Microchirus variegatus. The sequence continues at coordinate 7,542,743 of NC_139808.1, read as the reverse complement.
TCCCCCTTAAAAAACAGCAACTGCAATTGCGATTTGCAATGACATCTCAGTAGGAAACCTCCCTTAAGGGGCCCCACCTCACTTTAACCTGTGTGAAGTTATCGTTCTGCAAGTTGGAAAATGAAGAGGATTATTTACAGTGCAATGCATATCTTTTTTACTCAGTTTGTGTTTTTTTCAGTTATTTACAGTATTTTATTGTTATATTGTTTTATAATGTGGGTTCTTTACAGTGTAATGTATTTTTTTTACTAAGTTTATATAGTTTTTTTAAAAGCTATTTACAGTATTTCATTTATAGTTTCACATACTTTTTAATTATAAGGTTTTTCCATGTTATTTCATTCATTATGAATTTTTTATTTTTTATTTTGGACTAATACATTTTTCGTTGGTGTCAGATTATTTGTAACATAATGGTGATGAACACTGGTTGGAAGGAAGGGCCCCCTGGGAATGTTTGCTTAGGGCCCCTACAGACTCTAGGATCGCCCCTGAGCTTACACCGGCGCACGCGCGGCTATAATGTTATGAGTTTCCTTCTCTCGACTTCTTTCTCTGCTCTCCTTTATGACCCGAAGTCTTGTGTATGTGGCGAAAAAAAAAAAAAAATGGAATTATTTTAAGACCGTGACGTATCGCGTGTCACGGTTTGCAAAGTAAAACAATTTGTAATCAGGGAAACTATCACCTGTTTCCAAGCACTAAACTATCGAGATATGAATATACAGTAGATTTTCTCCTTCGCCTGCAGATTTAATGTCACCATCTTTTCTTTCTTTTTTTTTTTTCTTTTTTTTATCAGACATTATTTCGAAGGCAATAGCATTGGATTTTCTTGCATTAGAGTTCCCAATCATATAAAGTGCCTGCTGCCGGCTCCATGTGACAGGTGCAGAAACCTAAACAGCCTCTTTGAAAACTGAATACCTCATCGCTAAAACCATGCACATTAGTTCATTACAGACAGATCTTACAGTCAAGAGTCTGTATATTATTGTTTAAACTGTGTCGACCTTCAACAAATGATTTTAATATTTCATTATATTTTCTTTTCTTTTCTTTTTTTACTTTTAGTTTCATCACTCTGTCTTTCGTTCTGTCGTCATCTTCCCTCTGTAGCGGTTCTTGTTTTAAGACTCTGGGATGTGAAAGGCTCCAGTTAAGCTTCAAATGGCTCTCCTCCCTTCCCAATGAGATGGAAACATTAATCAATTAGGTTGGCCCTTAAAGGATCTGAAGGAGATGAAGCTCCCCTCTCTCTGAAAATGAAATGCCACAGACTTTTAAATCCAGTCAAAGGGCATTTTTTCCCCAATCTTGCTCTCTTCTTTTTCTCCCCCCTCCTCGTCCTCCACCTCCTCCTCCCTTTCATTCCCCACTCCCTGTTTCATTCATCTTCCCTCCCATCCCCCCCCCTCTCATTTCTCTCATTTCTCGTGTGCAACACAAGTAGAAGGTTGGGGAATGAGAGGGTGATGAAGTGGAGGTTTTTTAGTCAGCAGTGGAATGGGAAGATGAGTGGATGACAGGGCTATGAAAACATGAATAACATTTTTCACCGAGCAAATCTGGCGTATATCAGTAACGGAAATGTGTGTTTGAATCAAGAGTGAGAGCAGTGCACTCTTAGAAATAAAAGTACTAAGTAGAACCATATAAGGTTCTTCGGATTGTCCTCATAGGAGAACCCTTTTTTGGCTCCAGGTAGAACCTTTTTATGAAGGTTCCACCTGGAACCCTTTTAAAATCCTTTATTCAGGAAAGGGGTTTTAAAGGGTTCTCTGGATCAAACTGGTTCTTACTGGAACCATTACCAAGAACCCTTGAAAAAACCCTTGGGAAAGGGTTTTTCAGAAGCAAATGGTTCCAGCCTTTGTAGAAGGACCCTTTTGGAACCCTTATTTCCAAGAGTTTACATGTTATAATGTCATAAATTTTTGATGCTGTACCTTTTATTGGCATATTGTGTCATTTGATAAACTCATATCTGTATAGCAACACTAAATATTGCATGTTGCTAGTTTGCATCTGGTGGAAATGCAACAGTAGCTAATTGCTATTATAGGAAAAAAAAAAAAAAAAAAAGGGTCACGCAGAGGGTGGAGCGTAGTCTGTGAATGGCAGTTGTTTCAATGCCCGATTGTCCAAAGGAACAAGAGACAACATAGTCTCATTATTGAAGGTCAGCGGCTAGAAAAGGTTAGCAAAGGTTCACTGGTGAACGGCCCTTTGTGCCACGGCCTCACACAGAATTTATTCACACAAGCTTTGATACAAAACTCAACTACGCTTTGTTAAAGAGATGTGCAAATTCTGCAAAGTATTTATTTGGCGAGTGACTGTGTCGTGCAGTTGCTACACCAGGACATGTTGCAGTAAGAGTAAAAGTTTCCTTGAGATAGTTGCTGTTACGTCTTTACTCTTGTCTCTCGAAGACCAAAACAGATATATGATCTCACAGGGGGGGACAAATAAAGTTGGTCAAGGGTCAGAAGCTTTCTGTGTTAAAATATCTCGAGACAACAATGGTGTCCTTTGTAAAACGGTGGTCAGAGTCACATTTGGAGCAACACGAAGCTACTCACTGGTCTGGATGCTGCATCTGGAGCCGTTATAAGCCTTCGCTAAAACACAGAAAAAAAAAACCCTCACCAAAAACCCTGTCATGTCATTATTTCCATTGTTTGTTTTCACAGTTGTTTCTGAGCGTTTCCAATTAAAATCAACGTCTTTGTCTTCCGTTTTGCGATAACAGGCAGTTTTGAACATGAACAACATCATGTAAAAGAGTTGACGTGGCCCACATAGTGAGCTGAGCTGTTTTCCGTTCGGCATGTTTTAATGGCTGGAGACAAGCAGGAAATGTGAAAGGGAAACATTTAAGCACCGGAGTATCACTGTGATTTAGCTCAAATTGACAAGAAGCGAAGGTCAGGGTATGACAACGAAAGTCGTTCGGAAAGGTATTTATTTACAGAGCATTTTTATAAGCTGCTCTATCGGGCAGTGACTCAACAATCACAAATGACATAAATCAGTGAGTGAAGAGTAAACCTTTTCAGCCTAACCGCTTTCCACGATTCGATTATTTGTTTCCATGTATATGATGTTTCTCTGTAATATTCTGTTTTTGAGGTCATTAATGAGTCATCATCGCTGCACTTAGTGGACCCCATTCAACTGTTTCCTGTTTACCGCTGCCGCTCTGTTTGCTTTCCTCATGGACGACCTTATATGGAGCAGCTACCAGTGCTGTTACAACATTTACCTTAGCGCTACATGAAACCAGAGAGAAGAAGGGTACGACAACCTTTAGACTTCACCACTGGACTTTATAAGAACATAAAAACATCCTCGTCAGACGTTAGAAAAGAAAAGAAAAGAAAAGAAAAAAACACTTGACCTATAAAACTCAACTCTGTAAATGTGTGAACCTGAAAGCTTCGACAAAAGAATAAGCATTAATATTTTACATTAAAATGACCAACAACAATGAAAAAGCCCTGCGTTGTCTCGGGGGAAAACTGCGTCCCGACAGCCTCGCCTTCACGTACGTAGCTGGTGGCTGGAACCAAACTTCTTATTATAGTGACATTAAATAACAGTTGCATAACTCTGCTGTGGTGTTACAGATGAGAGAATAGGCTAATGTGTATTCTCTCAGGAGGAGGAGGAGGAGGAGGAGGCCATTAGAGAGACACATGAATACACACATGCACCTCTGAGATACACAGTAATGTAAAGCCCGTTTCAACTAGAAGGCTACACACACACACACACACACACACACAAACACATACAATACATTTTTTCTGCTGCTGCTTTAAATACTATTTTACAGTATCTGCCATTCAGTTTAGTTGCATTACCACGAAACAGTGTCAGTGCAGTTGAGTTTGCCATGCACAGTGTGGTTTGGAACAGGAAACCTTGATCTGGCTGCCATCAACCTAAACAGTGTGACACCATACCAACGTGACACTACGTAGCCACTAATGATATATTTTAAAACAAAATATGTGCTCAGTGTTGCCTTTCTGTGTGGAGTTTGCTTGTTCTCCTACCGTGTGTGTGTGTGTGTGTGTGTGTGTGTGTGTGTGTGTTTCTCCGGGTTCTCCGGTTTCCTCCCACAGTCCAAAAAACATCCAGATTTAGGGATTAGGGAAATTGGACCCTCTAAATTGACTGTAGGTGCGAGAGCGGACGGTTGTTTGTCTCCATGTGTCCCTGTGACGGATTGGCCGACCTGTTTTCCTCATACCTTTCACCCTATGTCAGCTGGGATTGGCACCAGCAACCTCACGACCCTCACGAGGAGGATAAAGCGGTGGAAATTCTACTCCAAATTCTGGCGTCAGCAATCGACGGATTGTGACCGTGTGTCCACTTATGTGTCCAAACATCATGGTGCCAAAAAAACGTGGCTTGGTACCAATCAATTATTTTGTTACCTGTCGCAACTTTTCACAATGCAAATGATTGCATAAAACATCAAACCGTGCCACTTGGTGATATCATCAACGCCACCACCTATCGATTAAATTAGCCACCAAAAAAACTTTCTAGGGGAGTCGAATAAGGGTCAGTATGCTAATAATATGAAGTCAAAGGTCTGCCTCTTCCCTAATAGGACATTATGCAACATCTTATCAGCTTAAAGCTCCAATAGAACTGAAGTACCAATTAATGCTGTTTTTTTGGTGATTATCTGCGCCATCGCCTCGTTTATGAAGCCCTGGAGGTTCAAAACCAGCAGTTCAGCCATTGCTGAGAACGCTGTGTTTTATTGTAATCTCGGGGCTCAGCGAGATCTCTGAAAAAAACCCGGTCCGGTTACGTGAACAGCATTTCTCCTGAACAGCAGATCGTGCTCCGGGTACTAGTACGGTCACATCCGGTTACAGAAGAAGAATAACGTCCGTTGTGGAGGTGTTTCGCTTGCGACAGTGTCTTCTGAGCCAACAGTGCCATTTTTAAACACTGTTAAAACAATGTTTTGATTATGAGTTGCAGTGCATCCACCTTTCCAGAGGGGGGAGCTTCCAGGTATTGTTCACGCTCACGTTGGCTGGTCAGTCGTAACACAGTCTGTCTTCTGGGGGTGAGATTTCAGTCTGAAACAGCGCAGCTGAGGAGAGCTTCAGTGAGGAGAGATTTCTATCGGCTCGCTTACAGCAACTAGGAGGTTTTTGACCATAAAAACAAGTTAATGTATGTAAGTAGACTTCCATAACTCACATATAATGTGCGATAGGACCACTCTATGGTCGCTTTAAAAACAGGGTCAGAATCTGTTCTTGTGACATCATTGTCAGAGTGAAATTTTGAAAAATGCATCAGTGTTTCAAAATTGCAAGGATGGACCAAAACATAACCATTATTGTGACCAATAATCCCATTCCTAAACCATGTGTGATGAGAAATGCAAAGTTCATTATCAGGCGATCTTCATTTTCTACTTATAATATTGCCTATTGAAGCTTCCTTTATAAATCCAAATATTTTTCTGTTATTGGGTCTTTTGCGAGTCATAAAAGACATAAAGTGGTTTCTTAACCAAAGAGCCATTTATATTATTTAATACTTGCATAGAAATTATAGAGACAGGGGGAAAATTGCTAACTATTTCATAATAATATGATGAAAGTACTTCTTAAAGTTATACAGTGAACAATCAAACAACGAACCAAACCCCACAGTTACACTGTGTCTGGAGATAAAAAAGGATCAATCCTTTCTTTTGGATTTGCTTATCGTTCGTTGGTGATAAAGAATGAAAAAAGCTCACTTAATGCACAATTAGAGGAGAGGTCAAAGAGGCAAAGGAAGACAAAATAATATTTCCGTCTTTGTCTTGTGTCAGTAAGTGTTTAGTTTTTTTTAAAGGTGCCATATGTAAGAATGTGGCCAAAATCGGTTACTACATTCAAATTCAAAACACCAAAGTCTTTTGGGTTTCATTTTCTGACGTAACTGGCAACCCCGGCAGCTGAGACTCTACTGACTGCAATGATTGGTAGACGGCGGTAGGTGGCGCCACATGCCAAAACATGATTTCAAAACATAAACATGATTTGCAGTCTGCAAAATATTTTTTTTAATGCAAATATTTTGTCTGTACTGTTGTTGTTGGTGAGTTCAGTTTGTTATATGAACATTATTCCTGAGTCTCTGTGACATATTAGGAGGATTCTATGGCCAGTTGCTTTAGATTTATTACATAATGCACCTTTAATGTGAAACGTAGCCTCTCCACTACAAAGCTCACATTAGAATAAGAAATAATGAATACATTTAAAAAAAAAGAAATATGAATTAAGCACAGGATGTTGGAATAAACTAGTACTACTTCTGATTGTGTTGCAACCTTTAATGGAAAATATTGTTGAACATTTTCCTCTCATTTGGTGGTGGAAGCAGAAGCTCTTACCCTGAAAATGATAATAATAAAAAGTGTGTTTGTTCCACTAATTGCACTGAGTAGATGAATGTACTTAATATCTTTCACTTTCCTTTTTTCTTCTTCCTTCCACCGAATGTATTCCACCGTCTCTTTAAAATATATCACACATTTCCCCCTTCTCTGTAATGGCATAATTCCCCCCTCTGTCTGGCCAACACACAGCCTGCAACACAAATAAATTACACACATTCCTTTCCCATGAAGCCACAAGTCGAGTCATGCCAGATACCAGCGTTGCGCCGCGTTCTCTCTGCCGTAACAATGGCAGCGAAACAAGTGACAGCGAGAGACAGAAAGAGGGGAGACGAGCGAAAAAAGCATCAGACAGACAGACAGTGACACAAAAGGTAAACACCGAGAAGAAGAAGAAATCAGTATCCTTGTCCCGGTTAACCTCATGCGCTCGGAGTCAGGACAGCCTGATCTGGCAGCTGATGGCAGACTGCCACAGTGAGCCCGCTGTGTGACCCATCTGTGCCTGCTATTAAAGCCAGGCTCACACACCCCAGGGCCAGAGCCACCGCCACCGCCACCGAATAGCTCCACAGACGTACTGTAGTTCCCGGGTCCTGAGGAGGCCAACATATCACCCACTGGGAGGACAGCGTCAGCTTGGTTAACATCAACAGCACACGCTTAAAACTCAGTCAAATGCAAAAAAAAAAAAAATAAAAATGTGGAGACTTACATGTTGCTCTGTCTGGGAAAAAAAACAACACATTAATGACTTTTCTATTTCAAGTGAACTCGTCACAACACTCCGCCCTTATTCTTAAGAACAGTGTGAGACACACTTGGCTGTGACTGATGTTATTTTCCTTCTCTAGACTGTTTTTTTTTTTTTTTTGAAGCTCTGGTTGGACATTGTTCTATGTTTACATCCTGTTGTGTCCTCATATGTGTGTGTGTGTGTGTGTGTGTGGGGTCAAAACTGAAAAGCAGTGTGTGTCATTTGAATACACTAACTTGAACTAACATGACAAACTAACGCTTATTTAAACCATAACCACGTGTACTAGTGGTCAGCGTCAAAAATAAGAGCGGCAGCATAAAAAAAAACAATTAATAAAATGGAACTTTTGTGACACAATGATGCTCTAAAATGTCATAGCATAGCATAAATATCATGGCCTAAATGTTGACAGTAATATATGATACATATTATATGCTATATGATACATCGTCAACAACACAGGCAACACAGTATAAAACATTTTAATTCATGAAAGTATAATTAAAAATTAAAATATACCACCACCCCATCACCAGAATGTATGATATTCAAATCACATTATATTCTTTTACATTTAAGGCGGCAACAGGATGATTGTTTCCACAATTGAGTATTTGTTCGGCACATAAAACTGGCTCTCATTTTACAGTACTAATGTTGTACTTTTTTGTTTTAATGAGTACTTTGTCAAATGGTGCAATAAAACCAGAACATATGCACATTTAAGAAGTTGGAAAATCAGAAAACTGGCTTTAATTATTAAAAATAATAAAAATAATAATAATAATAATTATTATTATTATTATTATTAATAATAATTAAAAGTAATTCAAAGGTGACAATTAATTTAGTAAATGATGAGTAAACGATTAATAATCGATGAATTGTATAATCACCAATTACAATAGTAACCTGCTTGATCGTCATGTCATGCCATGTCATCATATCATATCATATCATATCATATTCTACTATGAACTACACTCCAGGTTGAATCCACCTAAAGTTGCCAATCCATGCTTGTTGTTACTGTGATAATGGAGCAATTATATTTAGGCTATATTAAGTTTCCCTCCCTGCATTACTGTGTTAGCCCCCTTCATCCCTTCATCTACAGGACCTAATATCTTCTTTTCATCCAGTCATATAAAATCAACAGGAATAAGTATAGTTGGTTTGATTTTGTGGAAACACAAACACAAGTTTGTCACAAACCGTTTGTCAAAGAATGTTTAACTCGGACTGATGAGACTCGACGCACAGTTAAATTAACCCGGGTTAGAATTACAACTCAGATCTTGTCATCATCATCATCATGTCCAAATACTGTCCTCTGTAACTGACACTGGAGAGGTAACCTGACCTCAGTGTGGGAGGACTCACGGGACGACTCCACGCCACACAGCTGTTCCCCCTCTGGCCGGTAGAGGTCGTACCCTAGCAGTGGCTGAGAAGGACGGGGACGCAGGGATGGATGTGAGTGAGTGAGGGAGGGAGTGAGTGAGGGAGTGAGTGAGTGAGTGAGTGTGCTCCCACATGACAAAGCTCCAGCACGTTTGGAATCTAGGAGAACTGATCTCAGCAAAAAAAAAAAGAAAAGAAAAACCGTCGACGAGAGTTTGCATCTCTGCCTGCAAACAGTGACCGAGAAAGACTTTTTTTTGTGTTAGTTTTCCCGAGATCATTAACGCGATCTCTGCTTCCTCTGCTTCTCCAAGTGAACTTTGAAGGGATGTTGTAGTGAGAGAGCAGCAGCAGCAGCAGCAGCAGCATCACACCACCGCGCGCTCCAGTGTCCAGTTCAGTGTTGAAGTGAGTGGAGGACGCGCGTAAAGACTCGCTCCACTTATTCCTCTTATTCCACTTTTTGTTCGGTTTTATTACTCAAGAGAAAGAGAGCGAGAGAGAGAGAGAGAGAAAGAGAGGGAGAGAGAGAACAGACTGTGGGTGCGCACACCAGAGAGAGAGAGAGAGAGAGAGAGAGAGAGAGAGAGAGAGAGAGAGAGAGGTGCACAGGTTTTTCGGAGCTACGCTTTCATGCCGTCAGTCTTGCGGACTCTGAGATGGACGTCAGATTTTATCCAGCTCCCCCTTCAAGCGTGGGTTCATGTACGTTACCGACTGACTCCGGTTTGGACTATTACCACTCAAACAAGGTAATAAACAATATCATCTCGCACTTTTTTTTTTATTATTTTTATTTTACACGACGAGCTGTTTCTTTTACAGTCGATCAGATGTGTGCAGCGTGGTGATGATGATGATGATGATGTTGATGGTGCGCCTGCAATGGTTGCCCATGGGGAGAGCTTCAGTGCTGCACTTTGAGCTTCTGCGTGGTTTAAGAAGCGGGACACGAGAGTGGGACCGGTTCTGTTATCGGTCAACTTTGTTGCGTTTGTCACAAACTCTGCAGCAAATCACTAATGGCACATGGTCCGGTTTCGTGTACGCGCGTTTTTCCCCTCTGTTTGTGTTTGTGTGTGTGTGTGTGTATGTGTGTGTGTTCTTTAATGAAAAGATGTCAGTGTGTTCTCACCTGGATGAATTATGGGGTACAATGATTGTGCCGGAGGTGTCCTGTGTGTGAGTGTGCAGCGCACCCTTCTCCTCTCCGGCGCACAGTGCTGTCCTGTCCCGCCTCAACAAACCTGGAGTCACATTGGACGCCTGTCAATTATTTAATGACAACATCTGCAGCAGGAAAACATGTATATTTTAAACTGCGAAATGTCTCTTTTCTGTTTCCCCACGTGTCAATGTGCGCAATTATAAATATTAACAGCGGTTGTTTGTGGTGTATTTAAGTGTTTGGAGCGCGTCCTGTCACTGATCAGTTTTCATATTAATTGGTCCTTAACTAGTTCGGGAAGCATGGAAAAAAAAAAACCCATGGAGTTTTGTTTTACGCATCTCGATCCTCACATAATAACTTTACAGGAGGTTTATCAGCAACCTGAACAATAAAAAAAAAGTATATTGTCTTCAAATGAAAGCAGTAAATATTGTTTATTCATATTTCCAGCTCATTAAAGTTGCACTGCACTCGTGCGTAATTACGCACGGAAGATGTGACATGAAAGCGTCTAGTTAAAGGGAAGTGTTTTTTTTGGTCCGTGTACGATTAAATTCTCTAGTTGTTCGGTTATTTGTATTTCATGTATTCAGCTGTAAATAAATCACATGCACTGACTTGATGCTTTATGGATTAAAAAAAAACACCAAAGTTTAGACGGATGACAGACTCAAAAACCCATCAATTTGTCCCAAGATTATGAGTCACAAGCAACAAGGCTGTAGTTTCTTTTTCTGTGGTCAAGGTAAAAAAAAAAAAAAATGAAAAAATTACTGGGCAGAGCTGGAGGGCATTATAACCCCACAGCCATTCACAAAGGTTTGCCTGCCTTAGCACCTGGAGGGAAGCCAGCAGGCAGTTAACATTTGCTCATGACAAAATGAAACATTATAGCACAGTACAATATTTGAATTGTTAATCTCCCCCTGTTCGTACAGTCACACACACACACACACAGAGTCAGCTGCACGTGCACACAATCTCCCACACTGCTAATCGCACTAACAGTACACACTTGTTTGTTTTTGTGTGTAGCAGTGACACACACACACACAGCAGCTGCAGATGTATACAGTAATTAAGATCACAATGGAGCCTGGCTGTGTCTGACAGACACCGTCTCTCAGGTCTCTCGCAGTGTTAACACACAGCGAATAGTCGTACTGAGTTAATACTGGATTCATGGGGGGGGGAGGGAGCGGAGAGGTTATGTTGGCCCCGGTGAGAGGCCCTGGTGGGTTAGGTTTCAAGGGCAGAATCATATAACATTGTCATTACTAAAGTAACAGCTGTGACTAAGATGTAAAGTGACACATTATCTTCTGCGTTTGCTGCCACGATGAGATGTACATGACATTTTGGCAATAGTTCATTTTCACGGCCGTCTCTTCTCAATGGCAGGATGGATTTGACCCCTACTGTGCTAACAGTAACGCAGTGGTCTGATGCTACGTCTCATGCAGGTGTTAAGATGATATAAATCCTGATGGATTTACATTGTTCTTTTCAGTGATGTTATTTCTGTTTTTTCCCCCCCACCAAAATAAGCCAAATATATACTTTTTACATATAACGCTGCAACTGTACAGTATTTCACACATCAAGCTGGAAGTGAGCCCATTAATTCCTGGTGTCATTTCAAAACACATCTATTTCTGAGAGTGACTGTTGGTGATGTGATAACGACTGCATGTGTGTGTACTGTTTTCTACCTGAGAGGGTGAATTATTCAGAAAATGTTAAGAATGTGTAGAAGCTGAAACTGGTTTTAGCCGATCAGCCAAATGGAGACTTGAGATGATTGATTGATTGAAGCCTGCCAGGAATAATGAATGACACTGAACACTGATGCCACAGATCTATAATGCACTTGATTTTTTTTTTTTTTTTTTTTTTAATTTAGCCAACAGTTTCCCTTGCAATCAGACCGAGTTACATGAACAAAAAAACGCTTCGGGTGACTGAAGGAAAGTTGGGATCGACTGACTGTCGTATATATACCTGCTCTTCAACAAAGTGATTGATTGCGGGGGAAACAAAGAGAGAGAAAAATCTGCACGTCATCTCTAGATCACATAAATAGGCCAAAGTGCATTGAGTGCATGAGTTTAAATTAACATAAAAGGCAGCGTCTGTTGCATATTGAATCATCGCAACCAAATATATGCTGATGTATGCCGGTTCTCACTCAAAAGCTCCAAAACTGACACTCACGTGTTCGTCGTTTCAAACAAACGGTGAGTGAGTTTAATGGGTTTACGCTTTGATATCCATGATCTGATCAGAAAGTAATTATTTAAAGGTGCATTATGTAATAAATCTAAAGCAACTGGACATAAAATCCTCCTAATATGTCACAGAGACTCAGGAATAATGTTCATATAACAAACTGAACTCACCAACAACAACAGTACAGACAAAATATTTGCATTAAAAAAAAAATCTTTTGCAGACTGCAAATCATGTTATGGCATGTGGCGCCACCTACCGCCGTCTACCAATCATTGCAGTCAGTAGTCTCAGCTGCCGAGCAACCACGGGTTGCCAGTTACGTCAGAAAACGAAAACCTAAAAGACCTCGGTGTTTTGAATTTGAATGTAGTAACCGTTTTTGGCCACATTCTTACATATGGCGCCTTTAAAAAAACAATCGAGCGTCTACTGCATGAACAAAAAAAGCCTTGTAAAAAAACAGCACACGAGAATGGCCTTGATTTGTATTTCTGTGAGCTCCCCGTGGCTCTGCCTGCTCCATCCAGCTCACATTGTCCTGCACTTGCACAATCACCGTGAGTCATCTTCACTTTTTCACCCAAGATTTCTCCTAATCTTTTTGAAGCCTCTCTGTATCTTTCCTGGCTGAGTGGGAGGCTTGTTTGTTCGGCGTACACACTCAGCTGCGTGTACACCAGCGCTGAAGGCCACTTCTTCGCAAATGCCTGTTTTTAGCGAGGAGACTATTTGTCAAATGCATTATGACTTGTGCATACCCCCGGGCAGAATCACTCCAGTGAAATGAAGTTGGATAGATTACTGTTGGTGTTCCACTTTCTCCTCATCTCTCTCTCTCTCTCTCTCTCTCTCTCTCTCTCTCTCTCTCTCTCTCTTCCCCTCTAACAGCGCAGTGCCCGAGAGAGAGAGAGGCTCTGGTATAATTATACTGTAGTTATACTGTAGCTTTATAATCCAATGGTTTGCAGATGTTATTCTTTACATAGCTGCAGTGCACAGTCTAAATGCACTGTATATTATTTATATAAACTGAGCCATTTTCTCCGCAGTGCAGTGCAAACATTTTTCACTGATATAGAGTTTGGCGTGCAGAGATTAATCTGTGTTTAAGGATTTGTATACATGTGTGTGTGTGTGTGTGTGCACAGCATCCCCTAAACTTTAATATACCTTGATCTTTGTCTCTTTAATTACTAAAGAATGGACATGTATCCACCTAAAGAGCATGAGAGCAGGCTTTTAAGAGTACACACCACTCTATCACTCTATTTACCATGTTATGGAGTATGGACAGCCAGGCCATGTTGAATTCCCCTCTCTCGCTCTTCACAATGTGACCGTAATAGAAACAGAAAATTAAGAGTTATTCTACCAGTACCTCATTCTGTATACAGAGAGAAGTTAATTACATGGAGGCAAGCATTCTTGGGTCCACAGTGTGGACTCTCTCTCTCTCTCTCTCTCTCTCTCTCTCTCTCTCTCTCTCTCTCTCTCTCTCTCTTTTTTTTTTTTCTTTCTTCCTCATTGTGCCCATTCATAACATTCTGCTGACTGGTCAGTCCAAGTTGCAATATCCCAACCATTCTCACTGGGAAAACGTTAACCCATGCGTGACTCAAGTGCACACAAGAGGGTGGAAAAACATCTAATACTGCAAGAACTGGGAATATATATATATATATATATACACATATATACGCAAAGTGGCGCGTTTACTCTAACGTCGTTACAGTCGATTAAAGGTGCCATATGTGAGAATGTGGCCAAAAACAGTTACTACATTCAAATGAAAAACACCGAGGTCTTTTAGGTTTCGTTTTCTGACGTAACTGGCAACCCGTGGTTGCTCGGCAGCTGAGACTCTACTGACTGCAATGATTGGTAGACGGCGGTAGGTGGCGCCACATGCCAAAACACGATTTCAAAACATAAACATGATTTGCAGTCTGCAAAATATTTTTTATAATGCAAATATTTTGTCTGCACTTTTGTTGTTGGTGAGTTCAGTTTGTTATATGAACATTATTCCTGAGTCTCTGTGACATATTAGGAGGATTGTACGGCCAGTTGCTTTAGATTTATTACATAATGCACCTTTAACGCCGAGGAAATAATGTAACATTATAAGGAGTTAGGGAAAGGATATTATTACACTATTTTTACATAATGAAGTTGTTTTTTTTTGGCCAAATCACTACCTGGCTCTATTCATAATCAATGCCTCCACACATTTTCCTCTCTGTGTCAAACTCCTTCTCTCATTTACCTTCCCAGCAGCAATGTCAATAGGTTACGCGGGGAAGCCGAGACCGCCCGGGGCTGATTGTGTCTTTGAGTTAATGATAAGTAGCTATTCTGTGGAGCGGCGGGGCTGCAGATATGTGCCGAGAAAACTGCACTATTTAAAGGTTTTTTATTTTCATTTTCATCACCGGTTTAACGTAGAAAATTGAGCTCAAGTTTTTTTGTTCCTTTTATTCCTTCATGCTTTCACGGCGTATTTTAACCGGGCAACAATTGAGTGTTTAGAGGAGGAGGACGGGTGAAAATGGACACAGCACCGAAAACATAACAGGGATTTACTACCGTTGACTTCAGTTTAACCTGCAGGATAGTGAAGGTGACAAAGCCTTAACTATATACACTGCAGCAATCCCTCCGCTCCTCTCTGCTCTGCACTTTATAACAGACCAGATATGTCTCAGATCTACTTGAGGTGTTAAGAGGGTCATAAGTCATGTATGGCTGAAAATAGATAGTATAGTTTATCCTGCCTGCTTAGCCACTTAATCACGTAGGTCCATAGAAAGTGGCTATTTATGTCTATGATTGATTGTATTAACTGCAAATAATTCAGTCATGACAGTGCATTTTCTTTTTTTTTTTAAATATTCCTAATATACTTCCTCTAGCCAAATACTTTCTATGCTGCTATCACAGTGTAATCTCCATCATCTAGTAAGTCTGTTTATTGTTATTACTGGCTCGGTGACATGCGCGCACGCATGGTAAACTGTGATATGAAACACGACCGCCGTCGCGAGACGTCTGCGCGATTCCAACTCTGACATTGTTTGTGAAATCATAGTTAGCCGGCGCTGACCCCCCCCCCCCCCCCAATCACATTAACCCTAATTATCATCGCTGCCCCTTGAAACTCAAATCTACTCAGTCGGGGATTGACCGGCGGCTTCTCAGCTGGATGCACGGTGTGCGTTTCCGTCATCCTCCTCTCTCCGCACACTTGTTTAAAGGTGTCTGATGTGCCAAAGCATTAGTCTGTCTTCACGTCAGCTGCGGCTATAGCCTTTGACTGCCTGTCTGTCTCTCTTTCTCCCTGTTTGACTGTCTGCACCCCCCCCCCCCCTCCCTCCTTCGCTCCCTCCCCCCCTCTCTCCACAGCCTCCACCGCCTCCCTCCTCAGCCCCAGTTTCCTTGTGCTGTTTTATATTCAGTTCTTGATTGGATGGGGGATGGTGGTGGTGGTGGAATAGCATTTTGAGAGGCTAGCTGGTTAGTGGAGAGAGAGAGAGGGAAAGAGGGGGAATAAGATTTAGCTTGTGTGCAAAGAAAGAGAGAGAGAGAGAGAGAGAGAGAGAGAGAGAGAGAGAAGGCTGTAGATGGAGGCAAAATGGAGAGTTGTTTTTTTTTTTTTTTTTAAGGGGGTACTTTATTTTTCAGCTCACCGTTCGAATCTGCTCTAATGTCATTCAGCAATGTGGAAACCAAAATGAGCCCTGCTACCAGATGTGTTCCAGTCCAGATAACGACTTGAAAGACAGACGTTTATTGTTTTAGTGCATTTGGTGTGGTTCAAGCCCAAACTGCATGAAATGCTGATTGATGGATTTCACTAAAGAATGTGTGTGTGTGTGTTAGAGAGAGAGAGAGAGAGAGAGAGAGAGAGAGAGAGAGAGAGAGAGAGAGAGAGAGAGAGAGAGAGGGGCATCTGCTTCATGTGATTTATTTAACCATTTCTGTGCTCACTCCTTTGCTCTGCCTGTCGATGACAAAGGGGGAAAAACTGCATTTCAATATGCTACGGTAGCATTTTAAAACCACATTCATTTTCTTTCTATCAGCACGCCGTTATGAGAGAGAGAGAAAAAAAACCCCATCAGGCCTCGTTATATTTCCCTCTGATATCAACAGAAGGAGGACGTTATGTTTCTCTTCAGCGTAAAAGAATAAAAAAAGGCAGTTTAACATGTTTCACTATACGGTGAAAATTATATATATATATGTCGTTTTTTCCCGCCAACGTCAATATTTACATTCAAACTCCGATGACCTTCTGTGGAGCAACGCTGTGTCTTTGGTTCACCGAGGGCACGGCTGAACTCATTGTTTTATTGCTGACATTTAAGCATCATCATCCACATGCATGTGGTTGAGACTGTAGGCCAGGAAGTGCGCAGTTTGTTTGCAAGAGAGTTTCAGTATCCCAACTGTGACCCGCCCACCCCTTTCAATTATAACACACTAACATTGTTCCTGTTGTTTTATTGTGAAGGATGCCAACGTGGATGCGGCAAAGACAACGCACTTTCTCTGTGTGTTTAAACATGCTACAGCCCCCCCCCCCCCCCCCCCCCCCACACCCCCCAAGTGAGTGCAAGGAAAGTTGATCTTCATTAGGATAATTGCTTCATTTCATTTCATAAACAAGCGAACCACAAAGTGATTCTTCTAGATGCTAAAGATTATGAGCAGAGTTCCCGGCCTTGGCAAGATTTGTGCAAAGCAGACGTTGGTACATACATTAGCGTAATCACTGAGAAGAAGAAAACCCATATAAGCATTTCAAATAAGCACAGATGGAGCTCATCATCTCTCACTTTCACACTCGGCAAAGATCTCACAGTTTATCCAACAATTTGTTTTTCATTCACTCTCTCTCTCTCTCTCTTTGGAATGTTATGTTACAGTTATGTTTTTGGCAATATCTCTCCTTTTTTCGGGTTGGAGGTTGCCGTGTAGTCTTTGCACAGGAAATGAAACATGAGGGAGAATGATTTTGTGTGTGTGTGTGTGTGTGTGTGTGTGTGTGTGTGTGTGTGTGTGGTGGTGATGGTGGGGGGGCACCTCTGAGGCACTTTGACAGCATGTGGACCGTTTTATAGCTTGTGGCCTTGAGTGATTTCCTATATGTTGTGGGTGTCACAGGATTGGGAGTGACAGTGCTTCTGCGTTAGATTCATCGTTAGATGTTTGCCACAAAGACGGCTGATGCAGGTACGGCTTATAATGTCTCAGACTGCAGAAGAGGAACAGTGAATGTCGCCTGTCACACTTATAATATGACATGAGGTACACTGCCGTTCAAAAGTGTGACGTCACCTATACAATGTGTTTGTGTTTTCCATTAAAACTCACACTTTCATTCCGTCAAAAGAGTTGCAAAGTGAATAGAAAATATAGTCAAGACATTGACAAGATTGGAAATAATGACCTTTGCCCTTCAAACTTTGCTTTTGCCAAACAGCTGTTGCTAACATAATTGCACAAGAGTTTTCAAAGGTTTTCTAATCATCCAATAGCCTTTCTCAAGGCCGATTTCCACCGGGTGTGCGTTACAGCAGCGGAACATCAGCGGCGCAGTTTTGCACCGTCCTCTGCCCGGCGTCAATCCCCACCAGGCGCGTTACGGCGGGGCCTTGGGAGCCAGCGGTATTCACGGAAGATCATGCCATAATCCCGAATGGATAGACTGTGTGTATAAAGGAAACAACAACAACACTTCTTTCATTCTCCGACGTGGAAGAACTGTTGATCTGGTGTCATCAATGATTTTATGTTTCTCCACTTCAACAATCGGTCTTTCCGATGCACTCTGATCAATTGACTGTTGACCTGGCAACACCCGTTACGACGTAATGTTGATGTGGTTTTGCGATAGGCTATATGACCTGCGTATTGTGTTTTATTTTGAAAGGGGGTGCGGAAGTGTTTCAAGCGGATCTGTTGAGCTTGACGTGATTCGGCAACGGCTACGGCACGAATATAACTGCTACCTATTGATAGCGCTACGGCGCGGCGAGCCGCTTCTGCTGAGACGTGCCCCGTGGAAATGCTCAACAATCAGCAACGGCGACCGCGCCACTGGCGTTCCGCTGCTGTAACGCGCCCGGTGGAAATCCAGGGTAACGAATCGTCAAGATCGTCAAAACTTTTGTCAAAGAACCAGCAAACCTGTTTTCAGCATTGCTAATATCATTTCACATCGTTTTAAAGGGCTTTCTTATCATCCAATAGCCTTCTAATAGCTATTAGCAAACACAATGTACCATTAGAACACTGGAGAGATGGTTGCTGGAAATGGCCCTCTATACACTTATGTACATATTTCATTAAAAACAGACGTTTTCAGCTGGAATAGGTGATTCATTTAATGTTATATTCATTGACAGAAAAGTGCTTTTCCTTCAAAAATAAGGACATTTCTAAGTGACCCCAAACTTTTGAACGGTAGTGTACATATCTACCTGTATATTCTACTTGGGATGGATGTTTTCCTCAGAAAAGGCCTATACATGATCCAGCAGATTCCATAGGATAAATGTATGAAATCACTGATAAACACAGTGACTGCAGGGTTGTTGTCGAATGTAGAATGTTCGCTGTTGGTCGTATTAAGCGAGGATCGCAGGCCTGGGCAAACATGAGCAGTTGTCTTAACTTCCTGAGGCATGTCCTGTGCAAACAGAACTGGAGATGACTGGTTCAGGTCCACACTCACAGGCCGTGGGTCTACACACACACACACACACACTCATACAGAGGTAGATTCACACACACGTGCAGATGAGTAAATAAACACGAGCAAATGCTGTCGTCGTCGTCGTTGTCGTGTTGCTGTCGTTGTGCAGCAACAGCCTGAACCCACTGCTGTAGTGATGCGATAGTGTATGAATAAGAAATTGTGTTGCTGTTGTTGTTGTTTGGTGAAAACATTCAGCACATTCACTGAAGTGTGACTGTGAACACGTTAACTGTTTTGGAAGAAAAAGATTTGTGGTCGAGGTGTGTGTGCGGTAGATCGATTAGAACGACAAAAGTAAAAAGCTTTGTTTGCTTTTACTTTCTGATTCAAACATCTGGCTCTTTATTTTCTGCTGTAATCGCCACGGTGCGTTTACAGAAAGCCAACTCGTAAATGAAATTATCGAGAGAGAGTGAGTTCTGCCTCTGTTAACGTTAAAACAAAAAAAAAAATACCTTATCACATGAAAGATAACGCTAAACAACATCCTTAATCACATCTGCTCCAAATCTGTTCTTCCTTGCTTCATTGGGCCGGTGGTTTTTGAGTAATATGTGACAGCACCGCAAACATAACATATCTAGGCCAAGGTAATAAACATCAGTATGAGGGGGAACAGCTTCATTACAAGACAACATCGATAATAGTAATATGAATAAATGCCAGATACAGCTCTCAAGTCACACATTCACATCACCTTAAGCTGAGCCGCCTGTGATCCGGATTGTTTTTGTCTGTGGATCGTGTTAAGAGTTACTTCAGGATGACACAGAGGTGATTAAGGACATGGTCCTCTGCCATGCGTCGTCTGTCTCAGTGTCTTAGCTGAGCCGAGTCTGTGAGTGACTCCCATCTCTATCACCTAAAACCCTCTGTGCCCCCAGGTCACTTTTTTCCTTCAGTCTAAAGAATCACCTCTGGTGTTTTAGGCCTTTTTGCTCATAGTATATTCAACGTAGCTTTGTTTTGTTTTACAGGAAGGAAATGATTGTATAACAGCGATCTTTGACCTATACCTAAATGTATAAACAATAACTCTTCTAATATTCTTGGTTTTTTACGGAGCCCCCGAAATGACATGATAAAAATAAAAAAATTGAAATCTCGAGTTTCCAAAAAATTATGAATTTTTTTTTTTCATATTTTTTGGGAAACTCGAGATCTCGACTTTGAAACTCGAGATTTTTTTTTTTTTTTGTCTTTTTTTTTTTCATGTTACTTCTGGGGCTCTGTATTTTTTAACTACCCTACTGTTCAAAAGTTTGGGGTCACCATTTCCATTAAAAGTCACACTTTTATTCCATCAAAAGAGTTGCAAAATTAATAGAAAATATAGTCAAGACATTGACAAGATTAGAAATAATGATTTTTATTAAAAATAATAATTTTGCCCTTTCGTCAGAGAACCAGCAAAACTGTTTTCAGCTGTGCTAACATCATTGCACAAGTGTTTTAAGGGTTTTCTCATCATCCAATAGCCTTCTAACGCGATTAGCAAACACAATGTACCATTAGAACACTGGAAATGGGCCTCTATACACCTATGATAGTCGTTTACCACATTAACAATGTATAGAGTGTATTTCTGATTCATTTAATGTTATTCATTGAAAAAAAAAGTGATTTTCCTTCAAAAATAAGGACATTTCTAAGTGACTTCAAACTTTTGAACAGTAGTGTACCTCCTCTTTATTAATTGTGCTTTCGGGCCCGTGTTCTCTCTCAGTGCGTTGAATGGTATGCGATTTGTTGGCGCAGCTGAAACCGAGTGTCTTCACTGTGCAAACACAGCATTGCTCGCCCTCCTGGTTTCACTTAATCTTTGACACAAAGGCACTGGCATGTGGCCGCGCTTTCAGAAAAGGGCCAGTGACGGTACATAAAAAAGTTTGATAATCATTTTTTTTTTTATTTTAAAATGCAAACAAGCATTCCTGGTACATCTTCATTTACACTGGAAGTTTATGTTTCTGTGACATTTCAACAGTTTGTGACTGATATGTTTGTTAAAGTTTGGTCGCCTCTTAACTCTGGGTTGTGCAGAAGCGTCCCACAAGTTTCGGATGGAGGATTTATATACGCCTACCATCCCATAATTACCTACTTTTTTTTTTCCTGTAAAAACAGGCACTTTTAAAGATTTGCCAGCCAGCAATCGTACATGTCTGTGGATGTTTTATAATTGTACGAAACATTAATTGGAAATATTGCCGTCCGTGTAATGATGGGAACGGTTCAAGTGAAACGACAAACATCTGATTAATTTATTTTCATTCAATCTGTCATGTTATCCAGAGCGGTGTTAATTAATTACAGCAATCCTGCTTATTTGTGCTTAAATGTTACCTCTTGACACAGCAGATGCAGTTTTTTTCTTCTCTCCCACTCATATCAAGTGATTTTATTTCACATTGAAAGGATTGTTTCTGTGTGTTTTTTTTTTGACGTGGCTCAAGGCTGCATTGAATGAATGAATTCTAAATGAAAAATGAAAAACAAGTGACGACTTCTCTTTAGACTTTGACAGGATTTCGCTGACACAAAGCCACGGGTAATCACCGGCATTTTGGCAGGAGTGGAGAAAAGGTGTCAGCTCTTCCTCGCCGTACGCCGACTAATATTCTTTTAATTGACATCAGAGGAAACTATATCAAAACATGCTGATGAAGTTACAAATTGGCTAAAACGGCTCTTTTTTTTTTTTTTTTTTTTTTTTGAGAGCCAGATCTCCCTCTTCCTTTTTTCGGTGAGGTTTGTTGTACTTTCTGCTGCTTCGCATAATGATGAGGGCGAATGAGTGGAAGATTTCAATTACTCGGAGAAAGTCAAGGAGGTTGTTGAAGTTTTGAGAAAAAAAAACAAAAAAACATAAACCTGGTTGCTATGTGAAGATTGTGCCCATTTGGAATGTAATTAAATTGGTTTGGCTGCTTGCCACTGACGACAAAAAAAAAAAAAAGAAAAAAAAAAAGAAAACACATTCCTTTCTTCTCATCTCAAATGAAAATGTATAGAATGGTTTGCAGAAAAAATACCTGGAGGGAACAGGGCTTCTGAATATTTGTAATACAGCTTGCATTGTGCAGTTGAAATGAGTTTTGAGATGAGTTATCCGTTGCGGTTTCCCCTTTGACATTTCAAAGGTATGCAGCTTTTGAACCATGGATTTACTGTAATCTATTTTTTTTTTTCTATTATTGATGTGTGGTTGAGTTATAAACTGTAAATTGGCTTCGCTGCCATTACACTCACGGTGCCCTATCAGAAACCACTAAGCCACAGTGCAGAAACAGTCTTAGAGATGATGTGTATATATATATATATATATATATATATATATATAGTCACGTGTAAACCCCCATGTTGTTTGTTCCCAGGCTACACATGAAACAACACACATATAATAGTGTGTGAATCTTTCAGTGGCTCCGCCTCCTCCTCCTCCTCCTCCACCTCCACCGCAAAGTAACAAACCCACACTCAGACATGTAACAGACGTCTCTAATTTGAAAATAATCATCTCCTGAATGACATGTAAGGACAGACATAAGAAAGAGGAGAAAACACATAAAGAAGTGAAACGTGTTGGAGGAATTCCAGTGTATGAGCAAAGGTATAGTAAATCTGTGGTGGTCTGCGAATGTTCTCACATATACCGAGAGATTTTTAAAGCTTTGTCTGTAAACACGTGAGAGTGCTGGCGAGGGAAACGGTATCCGATACCCGGGGAGTCTGCAAAGTCCGCGAAAAGTTCTATTCTTGTCTCCACGGTGCAGCACAGAGTTCTACACAAACTTCCAGCCTCCAGAGGATTTATCTGTCCAGTCGATACATGTTATATATGACGGCAATGTGCCTGCTGGAGCCTGCAAATGATCACTGTTCCAAATGCTAACTGCTGTTAGCTCCCAGTAGCCTCTGTGGCTGATGTCATTTCCTGTCCATTAATTTTTGTTTTTTTAAAGAGATAGTACTTAACAGAGCGTTCTGAACAGGGCTGTTTTGGCAGGGTGATTGAACTGCTGTGGTGCTTCATCCTTAAGCTATTTTGACCAAAGCATGTCACAGACATGTTCATTAGGACACCAGGGAAACTAGTTTAACTTGGAGAAATAGGATATAATGTGACTCCTTTAAGATGCAGCCATTCTGTAAGTGCTGAATGGCAAGTCCTGGTTTACAAGACACATCTGTACTGAGAAAAAATAATGCTCAAGGATTTTAATTAAAACGTTTTCAAAGACGATATTTGTTCCAATCCGCAGTGACACGTAAATAAGGACGTAGATAATAGAACATCCGAGTTCCCTTCCTTTCATCTGCGTTTCCGTGTTAAAACAAGCACTAAATGACACTTGAGGTTTGCGTTTCTGCCGCTCGTATAATTATTCTCTCTTCATGTCCTCAGACCAAATTTAAAAAAAACCCACTAACTGTCAGTCTTGTGCGTGTATATTGCGTATAATAACACACAGATATAGGGCTGAGAGAAGTGTTAATTTAAGGAACTGATACATTCCGGACCGTGAGTATAAGCAAGTTATTTTCTGGAGAGCGTCATAAAAATTCGGCTGATTTAGATCCTCTAGCTGCCTAATCTGCAAATTCATTGAGCTGTCCAGTAGAGCTGCTTTTACAAAAATCAGCCTGGCATGGCATTATACTTGCTATTTTGTGTGTGTGTGTGTGTATGTGTATGTGTGTGTGTGTGTGTGTGTGTGTGTGTGTGTGTGCTCTGTCAAATCAACTCAGACTCTCTGGTTGCAATGTTGGCATTCGTCGATAGAGGAAACTCCACGTCCTGTGTGTGTCACCACTCGTCCCCGGAGAGAACGCATTAAAAATATATAACTCCTATGTTTTACACCACAATTCCATCATGACACTGGTGTGGAAAGTAAAGTTTGAAGTCAGAGTCGTGAAACAGTGCAGAGGGCTTCACCACCATTGTGTTAATGGCTGTTTAGAGGCAGATTTGTGGGTGTTGCAGCCTGCTTGCTTCTGTGCCTCACGCTGAAAACAGTTGATTTCTAGTCAGAGGCTTAATCCAACATGCACACGACAAAGCCTGCTAAGTGAATCAAAAAGCTGTGTATCAGTGGCAACAAGGCTCCTCTGTCTCCTCAATGGAGCAGCGAAGATAGAGGGGAACAGGCACAGATGCGTGCCAATATACCTTCAGGGCATTTTATATTGTGTGCCGCGATGCTTTCATGTGCCTCTCACGCCTGTGATAAATGTAAACTCACTTCTCGGTAAGGCGCGTAGTGTTTTGTTGTCGTCGTACTCCACGCGTGCCTTGCCAGACACTGTACGATGACGCGGAAAAAAGGATGCGAGTAAAACATGCGCATGTGAACCCAGACAAAGAATCAGTGTAAGAGCGCAGCGCATTTACCGTACGCGGACACACACACACACACACACAAAGGCCTTTATTTGCGGGCGTGCGCGTGCCGACGCGACGCCCAGCTCTCACTTTCATTTGTGCTCGTGCACCTGCTCGCTTTTACTTTCATCACAGCAGATAACCCTACATCAAAGAAAAAAGGGCTCTCCGACCACAATGTAATCACATTATAATTCTCCGTGCAAGTGACCACAGCTGGATTACACTGTATAGGTTGTCAGGTTGTCAGTGCAGGACGCGCTGGATGACATGAATCTGAATTATAATAATTAGAATTAGGAATTAGGATTAGCAAATACAATATGGCCCTGACCATTGCTTGGTTGCATACACTACCGTTTATACATTTTTTGTTGTGTTTTCCATTAAAAGTCACACTTTTATTTATCAAAAGAGTTGCACAATGGATATATATGAATATAGTCAAGACATTGACAAGATTAGAACATTTTTATTCAAAATAATCATTTTGCAATTTCGTCAAAGAACCAGCAAAACTGTTTTCAGTTGTGCCAACATCATTGCACAAGGGTTTCAAGGTTTTTCAAGGGTTTTCTAATCATCCAATTAGCCTTCTAACATGATTAGCAAACACAATGAGAACACTGGAGAGATAGTTGCTGGAAATGGGCCTCTATACACCTATGTACATATTCCATTAAAAACCAGATGTTTGCAGCTCGAATCGTCGTTTACCACATTAACAATGTATAGAGTGTATTTCTGATTCATCATTGCTTTTCCTTCAAAATAAGAACCCAAACTTGTGAACAGTAGTGTATTAACAACTTGTGCCAAAAGCACTGCTTTTGTTATGCCACATTGTATTTATTCCATATCAGTACCTTGCATCTGTGCTGTTCTCACAGTATAGAATGTGAATCTGACCTGAAGTTTGGCACACACACATCCTACAGTACATGGCTGTTATAGAGGACTCTCCCGTTTCTTTGACATCCCTTTCGCAGTAAAACAACATTTGCTTTCTGTAGTTGTTTTCCGTCTTGTTTGTTGTGTTTGGCAGCCGTCGCTCCTGAGAGGCAACAGAGCAGCATGAGGGGTATAAGCAAGTCTCATGTACAACATCCAGGGAACAGCTGAGCTAATTGGGGGATTAACTGTTTAAAAAGAAAAAAACTGAAAGAGTTGAGACATCGAGCCCATCTTTGTGCCAAAGCTCACTTCTGTCTCTCACCTGCACCGCTTTTTTGTTTCCTTTGCGCTGGAATCCCCTTTCTCCCAAATCTCACGGTTTAATTTCTTTCCATTCTCCATTCTCTTAACGCTTTTTATTCTCTCTCTCTCTCTCTCTGGCGGATTCTCATCAGCCTGTATTAGTTGCAAATGCAGAACTAAGTGGCTATGACAACATTCTCAGATGCTCCAGCTGCCACAGATTTATTGAGTTATTAAAATAATGTACTGTGATTAAAAATGCTAATTTTCCCTAAATGTGTGCCAGCTTACTTTTTTTTTTTTTTTTTTTCCTTCAGAGGCTGATTTAATTACATGGAAAATGAAACAAGGCCCAATGATTCAATCATTGCAGCCAATTTTGTCTCCGTACTGAAATGAATTACCTCATGATACAGAATTATTGTCTGGGCTGCAGAAATTGAAATGACGGCGGCGCTTGTTTTAGAGTCAATAATCAGGCTTTTCGCTCTTGCACTGTGGCGTTTGTGCAAAGATAAAAACATCAGGTTCGCTTGTATTTTTGATTATATATCATCTCACCTCAGGCCGTAATCTAAAAAAAATCCTTATCTCACTGCTCATGGATGCTCCACACATACAGTATGGTTTAGTTCTGGCTTTTAGATTTAAAGCATGGATTTTGAATTATGAAAGGAAAAACTTTCACTTCACAATATTATTATGAATTGTGTCCTCGTCTATCCTGAATAATTTCCTTTCCTCCTGGGGGCTTTGTTCACTGTGCTTTCCTTGGCTCATTGTGGCCTCTCATTATGCATTGCATTCATGTATTCATTTATATAATGTAGCAGCACCAGTTTACTTTCATCTTACTTCTTCTTCTTCTTCTTCTTCTTCAAGCGACCATTGCCTTTGCACAATGTTCGTATGAACGTCTGTGTTTTGGAGCTTAACCAGAGTGAAACAACAACTGAAAAAGTAAATCTTAATTCTCTTAAAGCTTATAGGGTCTGTAATTTGTTTTCAGAAGCACTTCTTTATCGTTCTATGGAGTTGTCTCAGAAAACGTTCAGTCTGTCATTTGGCTGCAGTGCAGCTGTACAACAAACTGAAGCAGAGCTGATATCCAGATAGTCTTCTTGTGGGTTTTTTTTAGGGTGTCACTTTGATGGGAGATGGATTATACCTTTATCTGACATGCTTTATTCCCCCCCCCTTCATGATCACTTAAAGGTACAATATGTAGTATTTATGGGTTTATATGACCCAAAATCCACTTTTGTATACATATTATGTGCTCCTGCATTGTCTAGTCGCTGTATAATAGTTTTTGTGTCATTTTCGTGGTGTTACAAAAAGTCATTTAAAATAACATGGTCGCGGACCGCGGTTGCATAGCCACTGTTAGCAGCGAGACGCCATGTTTCTACCGGAGCCTGTAAGGACAAACGCGAGAGAACAAAACAAGCGTCTCTTTACTTGTAGCGGAAGTCCCGCCTCCTCTCTCTCCGCTTCGTCTGCTACGGCCGCGGTAGCTCGCCCTCTCCTTCGCCTCACGAACCTCATCTGCTGACACGGAGAAAGACGACGAGGACGACATTTGACCAGCTGCGGATACCGTAGTGCTCAGGGAAGGGAGGGGGTGAGCAGAGCAGCAGGTCTTCGTTGTAAATTTCAGCCTCTCCTCTAGATGGCACTATAAACTTCTTATTTCCCCTTTAATCTTTGCAGAGCAAATCACTGCAATAAGACCCATAACATCAAATCAAATCAAATTGTATGTATATAGCCCACAATTACAAAACACGGGGGCTTCACAGGGTTGGTAACATCCTCTGTCCTTAGACCCTCGACCAGGGTAAGGAGAAACTCCCATCATCATACAAGTGTTTGGATCGCGTCCATATTTCCCTGTTAACAGTACACTGTTACACTGTAACCCTTTACAGCGCCCACCGTATGAGCACAGGAACCTATAGGTGAGTGTGTGAAATATGCATGACCATGTCAGATGTCTCTCTCTCTCTCTCTCTGGGAAGGTTGACTTCTCGCATGCAGAGTACAGCGATGCGAGCGGCCCCCCGGCCTTCCAGATGTCCCAGACATAACGGAGGCTTGTCAGCTCTGTGGCATGGGCTCTAAATGGGTCACTCTCCTTGATATCACACAGCTCCCCTCACAATGACCCAACTGTTCTCCTGATATTACAGCACACCAGGTGGCTCGCTGTGAAAGTCACGGCCACATAAATATGGACCGCATGTGTTCGTTCGGGGAGCAGTCGGAAAAAAATGCACGTTTGCAGTTTGTTGTGTCGCATAGAAACGGGGTTTTTATTGCTCGAAGCAAATCATGATATTCAGCTCGGTTATATAATACCCTATTTCTACAAGTTGACCTAGTTCCCTGGTGTCCTAATGAACACGTCTGTGACATGTGTTGGGTCACAATACCTTAATGATGAAGCACCACAGCAGTTCAATCACCCTGCCAGAACGTTCAGTTTCGAGTGCCCGTCTCTGTAAATGCAAATGAGACACAGGAAACTTTGGGCCAATTCCAATTCCTATCTTAACCCTCAATCTTAACTGGCCCTCAAAACCAAGTGTTGAGGGTTATTTTGTCACATAGAAATGGGACACCCCTTAAATGCAGATACGTCTTCAGACTGCGGGGGGCAGAATAACGCGAAAGCTGCGTCCAGTCTGTCAACTCCAAAAAAAGAAGAAGAACACATTTACGTCACGATTATTTATTTATTATTTTATTTCAGTCAAGTTATTAAGTTGTCAGTTAGTTATAAGATGATACTCATACAAATACCACAACCACGGACATATTCAGCTGACAGTTACCACACACCACGACTTATTGAAGGGTAAACGATAGCAAACGATAGCAAACGATCGCGTGTGCCGCTATTGACAAAAGATCGTAAAATAAAAATAAATGTTACGCAACAATGACGTCAGTAATGCATTTCATAATTTTTATGTCTCTACTAACAAAGAAAATACTTAATTTGTAGGGTACTCATTTTGCTGCTTTCGACACCATCTTTCTTATGTGAAAACCCGCAATGCATTCTGGGTAGCCCTCGCTCCCAAGGGTGGTCTCGGAAAATCTCAATATTGAGGGCGATACAGCCCTTAAACTTGCCCCTCAACTTAATTTTTCTGAGAATCGGGACAGCACTTGCACTAGAGGGAGCGCGCATTTTTGAGATTGAGGGTTAAGCAAGGAATTGGAATTCACCCTATGACTCCGGCAGCTAACAGGAGTTAGCATTTGGAAAAGCCATCATTTACTGACTCTAGCCGGCACATTGCCGTCACATATAAAATGTATCCTCTGGACACGTAAATCCTCTGAGGCTGGAACGTTTGTGTAGAACTCTGTGCTGCACTGTGCAGCCAAGAATAAAACACTGTGGGGACTTCCCGCTGTTCCGTGAGACAACAATTCCAGGAATGTCTCATTGTGACGTAGAGTGCGGAAGTCAACACCACATGTTTTATCTCCTGTACTTCACACTTTTCCTACTCATAGGGCCTCCAGAGTCCCAAATATAAGTATTACAATTATTTAAAAATTTGATTTTGCATATGTCCCCTTGAATTTGAATGATCTGTCTTTTTTTCCCCCCACTATATAAGTTAAATTCAGGCATCTTTGATTGATCTTTCCGCTCTTCACAGCTCCTAAAGCAGCATATGCCTGATTATATATATATATATATATATATATATATATATATATATATATATATATATATATATAACATACCATGCTTTACAGGGAGCTTAGTCGAGGGGAGTAGGAGGCGAGTAACAAAGAGAAAGAGAGAGAGAGAGAGAGGCAGAGGGTGGATGGCAGTTCAGTGATTTCTGATTTATGGTTTGATTACACTCTTTCCATCCTGCTGACTGGCTGTATTTGCCTGCATCACGTGAACTTTTTTTCCTCACATGGCCTGGTGGAGGCTGCAGGCTTCGCACATATGCGCATACTGTCAATAGAGATGCATACACAGACAGAGCAGCGGGGTGATATTCAGGCACATGCACACCGATTGAGAGATAACATGTTAGAATGGCTCCGTCAGTGAGCTGATCACTCTCCCCTTCAGCAGCCATTATTTCCTGGTGGGAAATAATAATGTTTCATTATATTCACGAATACATTAAATGACATAAAAAGACATAAGATAGTTATTCAAGTACAGGTGTCCACCATCCCTGGGTTCATGACTTCCTGCTCGTTAGAATGAATTCCAACACATTTATTTCATGCGAATGAAAAGTCAAACTTCTCTCATTCTAGGATGTCGGTGCCACCATTTTTTTTATTATAAGAAAAGCAGCCTTGAAGACTCCCAACAATGGACTTTTATTATTTCACCTGTACCTAGGCTGAAGATTCTTCTCTGAGAGCTGCATCGCATTAATAGTCTCGTGGAGATCAGACCTTGGCGGGAAAGAAACACAGCGGTGAAGTCTGCTCCCCCTTCATGTGCCATCAGTGTTCTTAAGCAGCGATCGATCCACCTGCGCTTTAGACCATTCTGCCGTATGAATAGGATGAAAGCTGCGCTGAAGGAGCCAGTCGCTGATATCATATCTCCTCAGGCATTCATTAAACTGACATTCAATCTGCTCCTCAGGCTTTAAAACGTCTCTGAATGCACATTCTGTACCAGAGACTCCCGTGCCGTGTGAGTGAAGTAGTGCTTCTGACTTAACTTGTCACTCAAGCTTGTTATAAAAGGCTCCACTAAAAGTAAAAAAAAAAAAAATAGAATATCTAGGTCTTGATTGGTGGCTCTGACGGGGGCGGCTCCAGCTGTCAAAATGCAACGTTACTGCACTCAGGATTGAAGCAAGACTGGTATTTTAAAAGTTGCATCTTAAGCTCACAAAAAAACAATTCACCGTACGGGGGGAAAAAACAGATTGGCTGGTGCTCATTTGAGTCCTCATTATTGGTTACAACCACTTCAACATGTCAGGATTTTACTTTTTGGTAACTGTTGGACAGTTTTGTTTAAGATTTGAAGAAAGGTCTTGTCCCATTTGTGAAGAGTTTCAGTGTCAGGGGCAAAGGTTTAACATTTTTTTTTGAAGAGCGGTTTAACACATGAGATGAGCAAAGCAGGGACCAGAGGAAGCACAAGTAAATAAATAAACACCAGAGAACAGAGATATATTCAAGAGAGCGGGAGCCGCCATGTTTGCCACACAGAGGTCTGCAACAAACTGGCAACGAGACGCTTGCAGAGCCAGGAACTAAGTAGAGGCTGGATGATTAGATTGAGAGCAGGTGTGCTCCAGCAGCAGGTGAACTGATTGCATGCTGAGGCCAATGCATGAGAGGAAGGAGGAGACGAAGGGCGGAGCCTGACATTCAGTTGTGCACATGTGCTTGATTCATTTGAGCATTAGGAATGTCAGGTCACAGACTCTGAGCTTTGAAATAACTGCTCAACAATAGCCTCTTGCTGACGTTAAAGCTGGCACTGACTCAATAAAGGTTCAACTAATAATAATATTACCACACATTTAAGTAGCACCAAAAAAAAAAACATACCTCATCAGTAAAAGCCTTTAAAGTTTCCAAAAAAAAAATCTGTTCGTTTTTTCTCAGATAGTTAATTTCTGCTCTGAACAGTGTTGGACAAACTCAACAATGTAGGCGGTGAAACGACACAAACAAAACTAGAAAAGCACTCGGAGAGCGCAGACCTCCGCCAAGGCAGCTCAGTGCCCACAAAATACACCCTGTCGGCGCGCCTGTGTCAGACGGCGAGAGTTTTAACCAGCGATAACGCTATGGTCAGACAGCGAGTGTTGTAACCTAGTTTTTCATTATCAGCTTCGGCGACGACCAGCTAGCTAGCTTAGTTGGACCTTCGTCTACTTCATGTTCAGCAATGACGCTAAGGCGCGCATTAATATTCCCAACCTTAGCATAGTCGTTATTTTTCCATAGACCTTACTCTAAAACTGATAATATAGTCAGTGTCGGTTTAATTTTTCCTTATTTGATTTTATTAGCAACTTAGCAACGACTCGTCGTTGAGTTTGAACAGGAGACCGAGGTAAACCGTACAAAATGGGGAAACGCTGTCAGTGACATTAACCAGCGATAACGCTACGGTCAGACAGCGAGTGTTGTAACCAGTGATATCGTCTACAGATCACGGCCAAAATTCAATCACTTGTTCCTAGTACCATTGCGGACCATTTCCTGAAAATTGAAGCCAAATCCGTCCGCAACTTTTCGAGTTATCTTGCTAACAGACAGATGTAATGTAAGTTTCGGTGGTTTAGCTATTGCCCAGTGTTAGCGTGAAACACAAAACGGCTCAACAGGTTGCAGGTTTGTCAAATAAATGCTTCCACTAATAGAATCTGAAGAGAAATCAAATGCATTTTCTGTTATTTTCGTGCCACGACTCTGAAACCGACTGACTGTTGGGTTTTTTTGTGCGCGGATGAGCCGTCACACACCCTCATCAGTCAGCCTGACATCAGCAGCACAGAGTGGCACTGATTTTTTTTCTTGCATTAAAAGTGAGCGAAAGCTCGTGTTATAGAAACCCCGTGAACACACAAAAGGACTAAACTAAATGATGGATAAGCTTGCAGCAGCAGCAGGTCCTGGCATCGGCAGGTACATTAGAATATGAACACCCCCCCCCCCCCCGACTGAAAGGTTATGACCCATAAAGAGGAGGTGGAACGATTTTGAGCGAAGTGTGCAGAGGGGAGAAAATGTCACAGTGAGAATGGCAGGAAATGTGTTAGTGACAAGGAAAAAGCTGCCCCTGGTATTGTAGAGCCCTGATGAGTAAAAATAGGGCATCGGGCAAGAAGGCAGGAAACCAGCAGAGCGAGGCCTCTAGTAGGAATTTCTTCTGGGGAGAAGAGATAAGGGACTTAACTCCCTCCTGTCTGGGCCGGCTGACTCTAATGTGTGACATGTGATCACTGATCACTTATGTAGAGATGGACTGGAGTTGAATAAATGATTTTTTATGCGTCTGTATGTGTGCATGTGTTTCCTGACAATTCATTTATTCTCTTCCTTTTACCACTGGTCAAAAAAAAATCCAGTCCAATCTCGATTTTTAAATGTCGGAATGTCTTTAATCAGCATTCACTGTCAGGTCAAATTACCCGTTTTTTGTTATCAGCTTCGGCGACGACCAGCCAGCTAGCCGAGTTGGACCTTCACATGTTTATGTTTTGAAATCATGTTTTGGCATGTGGCGCCACCTACTGCCGTCTACCAATCATTGCAGTCAGTAGAGTCTCAGCTGCCGAGCAACCACGGGTTGCCAGTTACGTCAGAAAACGAAACCTAAAAGACCTTGGTATTTTGAATTTGAATGTAGTAACCGTTTTTGGCCACATTCTTACACATGGCACCTTTAAAACTCATGATATAGTCAGTGTTTTTTATTTTTTTTCTTATTTGATTTTATTTGGATCTTAAGACTTGTCGTTGAGTTTGAACAAGGGACAGAGGTAAACCGTACAAAACGGTGAAACGCTGTCATTGACCTCTATTGTGTTGTGTTCCATTTCCTTTTCTTTAGGAGGTTCACAAGGATTTAAACAAAAATATCAGGATTATAATCTCTAATTTTAGTTGTGAAAGAGGTTTAAGCATCAACACCAACCTTCCATAATATAAGTCAAGACTTTGGTGATGGGAACCAAAGATCACACGCGCACACACGTGCTAACACACTCACTGTATACACAGACAGTGCTGCACTAACCACACACACACAGTCACACATTGAGGTAGTGGAAAGTACCTTGTGTGTGTGTGTGTGTGTGTGTGTGTGTGTGTGTGTGTGTGTGTGTGTGTGTGTGTGTGTGTGTGTGTGTGTGTGTGTGTGTGTGTGTGTGTGTGTGTGTGTGTGTGTGTGTGTGTGTGTGTGTGTGTGTGTGTGTGTGTGTGTGTGAGCCTGAGGTTCCTTAGGTTTGCGAGTGGAAGTTAGACAATAAACAGTGGCCTTATCAGACTCCTGACAGAGCTTCCAACCTGATAGCCACACATATCACTCTGAATATTTGAAACAAAGATGACCTCTGCACCACTCTCCTCAGCCCTACACTCACTCATGTGAATATGAAATCTTTATGGGGGGGGGGGGGCTAAGTTTGTCTCAGTGTTAACAATTTTAGAGCACTTTGTCCGCATTAGCAGACACTGTGTTTCCGTCACATCACACTGACCGTGTAGCATTATTTGATTTTAGATACGTGATATCCTACGCTCTAGCAGGGATTGTTTTTTTTTCCCCTTCTTCAAGTCAAATTTAGCCGCCTGGTGGAATAAGAGATCAATGGTCCAGAAGAGGCAAAGACGGCAGCGAGATGATTATCATATCATTGATTACAGTCATCTCTACACGGTGTGATGGGGCGTTCACTGACACCTACACAGTCGACTTCCTGACCACTTCTTAAAAACTCTGGGTGGTTCAGATGTTCCTTAAAAAAGTCTGACCCTGCACTGAGTTCAAACTACACACATACAGTAGTTAATTATTATTATTATTATTATTATTATTATTATTATTATTATTAATAATAATAATATCAAACATAACCCCACACAAAATCCTCTTGAAGCCTGGGAAAAGAAATGGCACATAACTCTTATTTTTCCCATCGGTTTTTTTAACCAATTAACACATTTGTGCTGATGCATTTGTCACCTAGCCATAACCAAGTTTTTTTTATTTTTTTTAAAGTGGCTAATCACAATTTCCTGTGAATCTAAAATAAGTCACAAGACGCATATCACTTTTTACCTATGCTTAGTGAAGTAACTATGTGATATTTAGGGTTTCTGGATGTCAGACATTATGTTTTCACAGCGTTATCATTAAGTTTTTTGTTGTGATGCACCGTTGTTTTATGGTCTAAAAAGCACAATACATTATTATTATTATTATCTTTCGATATAGATTATGCAAACTGGATTATTTTTGGTTTGATTATTACAGGCTGGTTTAATATAACATAAAATGCTCATAAAAAATAAGCTATACAAATTGTATAAAATATTAAAAATTGTATTCATTCACTCATCATACATATCGAAAAATTAATTAATGTATAACGTTTTTAACCATTAAATTACTGCCTATTTATTTTTTTGGTCATAATGATAATAATAATAATACAAAAATAGTGTTTTGAATGGGTTTCAATTAGCACATTTTTATCCTTAGGTGTGTTAGTGTGAGTATTTCAGTTAACGTTGTTTGCAATGGACTTAAAACAAAAGGGTTAATTACCTGAAACCAAAGCTACATGTGAATTTAGAGTAAACGATAGTATTTAATATTTCTGAAAATGCA
This sequence comes from Microchirus variegatus, assembly GCF_963457635.1. Lineage (NCBI taxonomy): Eukaryota > Metazoa > Chordata > Actinopteri > Pleuronectiformes > Soleidae > Microchirus > Microchirus variegatus. The sequence goes on along the minus strand of NC_139808.1, from coordinate 7,508,024 downwards.
GAACATCTGCGTCTGTGTGAAACGTGCTACCTGTGCGCTCGCATCTGGGTTTCGTAAGTGTCCTTACGTGTCCTTGTTGTGTCTCGCTGTTGTCACATTGAGGGCACAGCCTTCCCTCCAGCAATATTTCTACTGTATGAGACAATAACCTAAATACCTGTCAGATTTTTTTCCGTTTCTCCCTCGCTGTGATTCTCAGCCTCGCTCTATCTTTGTGATCTCATTTCATTCCTACATCATCTCTCTCTCTTTCTTTCTCTATGTATATAAGTATATATATATATATATATATATATACATACATATGTATTTATATGTATATATTCTCTCTCTCATTCTCATGGTCACTCTCTTAAGTGATTGCTACATTTCATCTCATGGTAAATCGGCCGACAGCCTGGTGAGCTCCCATTATGCAAATGACGGGCAATTCAATTTCAGTTGGTCAGAGGGGGAATGTCTAATTAGGGTGAGGCACAGCACTCAAGATGGAGAGAAGGGATGGATGAAAGTTGGAGGGAGAGGAGGTAAAGAGACGGGGGGGGGGGACAAGGAAAAGACTGGAAAGTGAGAAGTGGACAAGGAGAAACCGTCTATTCCCAAAGTCAACACCTGACATTACAGTGATACTCTCCTGTTGTCGCTACTTCTACCACAGATTTTCTTCTTTGTTCCTTTTTCCATTTCATTTTTAACCGCAAAAGACAAGACTATTGGCTTGAAGAAGACCTATGAACAAACATGGGGAAACTTTGTACACTGTGAATGTTTTATGATGTTTTATGATTTTGTTCCGAGTAAAGTTCTCAGATTAGTTTCCCTTTTAAAGAAAATAGGAAGGAAGTGGTGTAAACTATAAATGCAGGCCTTTGACTTATCTGCTGCTTACAGTCGTTCATTAGCGTCGTAGCTTGTGGCACGAGCAAACAAAAATCTGACTCTGAATCGTTGGGCCTCGCTGTAACGTGTGTTATTTCCTCTCGCAGGTTAAATTCCCTTCTGACGTGAGTCAAAGCCCAGTTTTGTCAAAGTGTCGAACCGAGTTGAACCTTTGTAAGCAATTCACAACTTGGTCGACCCATTACAGCAAGTTTTCATTCGCGATTTATGTAAGAGGTTTAATATGTAAATTGCTCATTGCTGTAATTACCACTACTTAGTCGAGGGCCAGATGAGGTCAAACGATTGTCCATTTCCATCTGTGTTGGTCTGATTTCCTGATTTCGTTATTTATTTATTAGTGAGTCAGTGGGAAAAAAAACAAAAAAAACAGGAAAGATATAATGTATTATTTTGTGGGCCGATTACAATGCACGGCGGGCCGGATGTGGCCCACGGGCCTCGAGTTTGACACCTGTGAGTTAAGCACTTAGCATGTGTTAGCCGTGTTGTGTTTTTTATTTAACGTTCTTGTGGTATATAAAACATTCAGTATGCACTAGTAATTAATAAAAATAATATTACTGCCTCTGAGTCTTGTTACCTTATCATAGAAAACATAAAGTCACTTTTGCTATCACGCAATTCTAATAAGTTTAATGTATAATTACATTTATTTAATAATACATACATGTTTCATGATGTCATGCTGCTGTCAGTCCTATACGCAGCTGCAGGTTTTTTCCGATGAAGCATTGTCTATTCAATGTTCCTCTCATCACTGTTATGAAGAATCTGGGTTTTGTCTATGTGTGTGTGTGTGTGTGTGTGTGTGTGTGTGTGTTCTTTTATTATGATTATTTTTTGTTATTTATTCAGCAGCCCAGAGGAACAACATGTTTCCTGCAGAGAGAACAAAAGGAAAAAAGAAGAAGAAAAAAAAGCACTCAGTCAAACAGTTTTATCTTGATTAAGTGAACGTCCTCCTTTTAGCTGACAGTTGTTTGCACAGTCAGGAAGTTTGCGCTTGTGTGTCTGTGTTTAGTTAACAGTCACTTATGATTTGATTCATGCGTTCGTTTTTTGGTGTCTCAATCACACGCTGTCCTCTGCGTGCATGTGCACTCGTCAACCAGTAGAACGGGGGACCTCTGTGTCGTCACACACCCACAAAGAGGGGACTCGTGTTGAACAGGGGACATTTTCAGGTCTTCACTTTGTCATGCTTTTTTTTTTTTTTTTTTTTTTTTTTTTTTAAATCAAGCTAAAATCATGTCAAACATGCTCTGGTGAATATTAAGCAAAGTGGGAACTTTGAAAGTGTGTGAGTGTAAAACCCAAATCATTGTATTTGAAACAAAATGTAAAGGTTCAGCTTTTGTAGATATCAAGTGGAGAAGTTTCAAGCTTGACACTGTATGTGTGTGTGTGTGTGTGTGTGTGTGTGTGTGTGTGTGTGTGTGTGTGTGTGTGTGTGTGTGTGTGTGTGTGTGTGTGTGTGTGTGTGTGTGTGTGTGTGTGTGTGTGCGCATATATATATACTGTATTTATGTGGGTGTTTGGAGTGTTTCTGCACATCCAAACTTAGTGTATATGTGAACATGTGTAGGTGTATAGCAGTGTGTAGCAACCATACATTCACACATGAGCATGGGAACACACACACACACACACACAGGAGTGGGTGTGTGTGGAGGGGGGGGGGGGGGTGTTGAACAGAGGATTCAGCTGAGATCAGCAGCTCACCCCAGGCTGTCAAATATTCTGTCAGCACAACCCAAGAATCACAATTGGACTCTTTGGGAGGCATTAATTCAAAGCACTTTAACAATGCTCTCTGAAACCAAATCAACTGCCTGTAGTCAGCATATCAACTCTGCACTAACTTTCTCCGAGTATCTCTCCATCGCTGCCTCTGTTCTTACCTCCTCTCTTGCTCTCACTCTCCAACTCTCTCTTTCTCTTTCTATCGCTTTCTACCTCTTGTCTCTCAAATGTGTGATCGGAACCTCTGACTGTGTCGCTCAAGCTGACTTATACCGTACGACGTTTGAAATAGAAAGCAAAGCTTTGTCTGCACATTATTGTACGGAAGAAGTGCATCAAAAATACTGACGTGCATGTTTGTGTTTAAAGAAGAATTCAACTTTAAAGTATCACATTTACAACTTGTAACATGCATCATGCTTCATTTGCCTTCACTCTTACTTGGACAAGACACCACTTATTAAAGCCACCATTATGTAAGAATGTGGCCAAAAACGGTTACTACATTCAAATTCAAAATACGTAACTGGCAACCCGTGGTTTGCTCGGCAGCTGAGACTCTACTGACTGCAACGATTGGTCGACGGCGGTAGGTGGCGCCACATGCCAAAACATGATTTCAAAACATGAAGATGACTTGCGGTCCGCAATGTATTTATTTTTTAATATTTTTGTCTGTACTGTTGTTGTTGGTGAGTTCAGTTTGTTATATGAACATTATTCCTGAGTCTCTGTGACATATTAGGAGGATTTTATGGCCAGTTGCTTTAGATTTATTACATAATGCACCTTTAAGTTCTACTGTGTCTTTATAGAATAAAATACTAAGCTATACAATATTGTTTTGTTATTCATTAGCGTAACAGATTAAATGTTAAAAGCTCCAGTATTTAATATGTATTGATGTAAAACAGAAATATAGTCAGTTGTTACATTTTACAAGCTGGAATTGAAGGCTTTTTATAAGAAATCAAATTGACTTTCAGTATTGTATATTCACTATTTTTACCATTATTACTTAAACTCTGCCGTTCAGTGTAGTTTTGTTGAAGGTGCGTTTATATCACAGTCAAGAATAAGTCAAATGACAGATGCAGCCTGATATTCAACAATCACTTCTCCCTGCAGCATCACACAATTGTAAAGGAATAATTCTCCCGCAGCTCTCGCCTGTATTATCTTGCTTTTTTTCTTGTACCTCCATCGGAAATTATAACACAAACACACACACACACAAAAACATGAAAGTCGAAAATCCCTTATTTTGCATTAGCTCAATCTTCTCCCAGCCATCTGTTTTTCTGACTCGTTGTGTGGCCAGCATGCAAACAGAGGTGCTTGTCAGTTGTGGTGTTTGTTAAGTTTGTGTTGTTGCAGCATCATGTTGTTGTTTCGCCTTCAGGAAAAAGATGAGAGGGAGAGGGGGGGAAAAAAAAAAGATAAATAAAAATAAAATGTTTTCTTTGTATCAGGTAGAGGACACAGCCTGCACTTTATTAATGTGCTCCATCTTTCTCTTGCTTTTCTGTAAAAGGTAATAGAAAAGTGTGTGTGTGTGTGTGTGTGTGTGTGTGTGTGTGTGTGTGAGAGAGGAAGTGAAAGGGAAAAAAAAGAACACATTTTATATCATCGGCGGTTACTGCCGTGCGTGTTGTAGGAGTATAAAACTATTTGTGGGATCTTTCAAACTGCCCGTGATGTAAATGAAAAGACACGGTCAATCAACCGATTCCATTTCTCTTAAATTCAAATGAAATGCAGATGAAGCTTGATTACGTTTCGTGAAAGGAATTTACTTTACATTATGCGCTATGATCATTTCTGCAGAGCTTGACCGTCGACTGGAGCAAAAATCTTTAATTACATTATATCTTTTAACATCCACTTGCCTGCACAAAAAAAAAGTGCAGGCAAACGTGCAGAAATTTTAGTTGGCTCTTCTTAGTATCTTTGGCTTTGCTAACATTTTAGACAGTGCTGCTGAATTTCCTATCGCACCTCAAAAAAACATGCAGGCGCGCTCTGTGCATTGTTGTTCCAGTATAGATAGTGAAGCTGCGCTCTGTGACAGGCCTCTGTTGCTACACACACACACACACACACACACACAAAGTTGAGATGAAGTGAGAGGCAGGAGGGAAGCAAAGTGTCAAAAAAAAAAAAAAGTTTGAGAAGTGAAATGCCATAAAACCAAACTGGATTGCAGATACATGACTTTACACTTTCTCCATGAGTTGTGTTTTGTAAGATTAGCTTATGTGCTAATACTGTATGTTGTGTCAGTTACTTTGAGGAACTACTGCAATAATCTAGAGATGATAAGGATTATGTGTTAGTTTCATCAGAGTATAATCACTTATTAATAAAAAATATTCTGCGGCCTTGCTCCATTTCCTCAAAGCCAACCGAGGTTCTGCTCGGAGAGGAGCGTGAGGGGAAATTCAACATGATAATGCCATTGACCTCATTAATCCTATTTCTTTAAATATCAACATTAGTAGATATATTAGTTAGATACAGGAGAAGAGTGGGGACCATTCTTTTGTTGCAACAGCAAAAAAACACTGTTTCTAATCCGGGCCAAACTGAAGGTAGAGCACTTCAGAGAACGCTAATCATTCAGAAGGTCGGTGAATATATATATATCGGGACATTTAAAAACAAAATCAAGTAATAAAAAGACATTTAGAAGCATAAAATGTGCACAGCTCACCTCTCTAATATCTTAGAGTGTAGCTCATTTTCACACTTTTGGAGCACAGGTGAAAAGAGTTATTCTTGGTGTTGGGGTTTTTTGGAAAACCAGAAGTGAAGTATTCGTCGGCAGAAGGGAATCTGATGTAGAAATCTACTATATTTTTATGTCTGTATTTTTTAATCAACTATATGTCATTGCGGAGTGGCCTCAGCTGGGATTTTTATTTTTTTCTCTTTGTTTTTGTCAAACAACAGAATTCAGAACAGATAAGGTGCAACCTTTAAATGAACTTTGGAGAAAGACCAATAAAAAACAGTATATTGCAGTTTTTTATATTTGAGTTGAAAACATGGATTAATTTTTCAAGGATAAAAACAATGTTATTAGATGAAAGTTTGTTACCTTAGTTGCAATGTTGATATGCTGTTGTGACGCAGGCATTGGAGAATAGATTACTTTTTATTTGTCTGAACCCAACAGAACCAGAAAGGGTTCTAGCCAAGCTCAACCCAAGGCTGACAGGCATTGATGCACTTAATCTAATCTGCACTTAATTTGTGTTACTGTGCTCCGACACACAACTGCTATCATGGATATAATCTTAAACGCACAACAGAAAATAAATTGATTTGAATTTGAATTTGAATCCTAGTCCATTTGCTCGGAAAGTCCGGTTCGTCTGGGGAGGTGTGAATGTGCAACCGAACTCTGATCCGCACCAAAGAAGAGAACTCTGGTCGGCCTAAAACATAGGTCTGCAGGAAGTGCACTACAATGCAGGGCATTGTGGGTACAAAGAAGAGCATTGTAGGTAAACACAACCAAAAAATGTCGTATGTTCACATAAAACCATAGGATTTGATGACGTTGCCCTGCCTTAACCAACAGACGAGCGAGTTTTCTTGCTCTTCTCCTGCAGTAATTCTGTGATGCAGCGCCGCCTCAGGCTAGGAGGGGAAATACGTTATTCAAAAGGTTTCGGTTTCATTTCACTTAAGTGTAAAAGTGTGAAAACAAAATTGGACCGGCTATGTCTGAAGTTGAATTTATTTATCATTATTACATCAGTAGTTCTTTGCACCATAGAAGCACAAGCAAAAGTATGTCAACACACACTCTCACACACACACACTCACATATTTACACCAGGACTGGATGGAGGGTCTCTGGAAAACCTGTGGTCAGTTATAAATAGCCTGAGCACAAATGCTGGCGTTGACTGGATATTCCCAGTGGTGTGATCAGTAGTGGCCTGAGGCAGGTAGTCCCTGGATTCATGCCTTGGTTAGGTTTCGAGGTGCTTATGCTTTTTTTTTTCTCACAGACACACACACACACAAGTACACAAAAATCTGTCTGACTCTCACTGCAGGCACTTTTAAACAGACATATCGCAGGCATATACTGTGCCGCCGCAAAATAGAATAACACCTCTGTTGATTTATGCAGCAATATGGAACAAACTGGAAATGTCTGAAGAATCCCTATAAACACATGTACAATTTGCATCAATATGATTTTACAATTCAACCCTGTGGCTCGTGGCTTATGGTCATCAATGTGTTGTATTGATTCATTATATTACACAAGTACACGGCATCACAATAGACTCCAAACAATACACACTCTTTTTTTATGGGTACAGCTTCCACCCTTGCCCTTTTAAATATAAACAACACTTTTATGTCAGTGTCTTCAAAGCCTGAACAAGCACAAATACTGTGTTTAAATTACCATTAAAATATGTCATTGACTCCTTCCCTAAATATTTAAAGGTAACATATGTAAGAATGTGGCCAAAAAAACGGTTACTATATTCAAATTCAAAATACTGAGGTCTTTTAGGTTTCGTTTTCTCTCTGGCAACCCGTGGTTGCTCGGCAGCTGAGACTCTACTGACTGCAATGATCGGTAGACGGCGGTAGGTGGCGCCACATGCCAAAACACGATTTCAAAACATAAACATGATTTGCAGTCTGCAAAATGCAATATTTTGCGTCCTGCAAAATGCAGTATGCAAATATTTTGTCTGTACTGTTGTTGTTGGTGAGTTCAGTTTGTTATATGAACATTATTCCTGAGTCTCTGTGACATATTAGGAGGATTTTATGGCCAGTTGCTTTAGATTTATTACATAATGCACCTTGAAGCAATGTTTTTTTTATATAGTATGAGTTGACAAAGGGCTGCATCTGTCAAAAACAACAACACAGGAAATGTAAAGCTCCATGGAAACGACACTGTTATGATATTAGCAAATTAAAGGGTATCATATGCAATGAAAAATTCATGAAGTATAAGCGTAGTCATCACAAATGCAATGTTTAGCGACGCAAACACTGATAAACATTGCAGTTGTGTGTGTGTATGTGTGTGTGTGTGTGTGTTTAGGGCCTCAGACGAACATTTCTCAAAAACCACAGAAGAAGTGATTCACTCTCTGTTATTGACTGTCAAACCATCGCGGCGAGAAATCGAGCTGATATTATGTAATGTATTTATGCAACAGCGATTGACAGGATGACTTGTTTTTTATGAGTGAAAATGTGAGGGGGAAAAAAAAAAACATCACTCGAAGGGAGCAGAATTGAACTCTCCTGCAGCTGAGTGTGCATGCAGTGTTGTGTGCACACTGCACATAACAGTGTGGGACCCTTAATGTAATGTATAAATACAGTATGCGTGCACATGCATGATTGTGTGTGTGTGTACGTAGGTTGTAAGTATACTATATACCGTAGATGAGTGATTGGGTTTCATCATAAGCCAGTCTGGGCCTTCGCATTCCTCTCATTGTTGAAGTTTGATGTGTGCAGGCCTTTCAGCTAATCTAAGAAGAATGTCAACAGCCGCACATGTGTTACATTAAGTCCAGATCTGCGTAAATAATATAACAGGCAACAGCTTACGTTACAGGTAACTATAACCTCACAGCTGTGCCTCTGGCTTTACAACGCTGCACCGGCCACAGCCTATAAAAAGGCAAAGCCAGCACTCATACGATATGTATCTAATGAGTCGACATTGTACAGAGTCTAGTGTGGTTTAGGAGACTGCAGAGGGGTTTTTTTGGTGTTATAAATAAAATCAGATAGCACTGCAGTATGTTATGATGTGTGAATGTAATTATGCCAAAAGTCTTACTCCCCATTAGGGGTCGTACCTATGTTCCCCGGGTCCTATGTTCCCTGGGTCCTATGTTCCCCTGCTCCTATGTTCTCTGGGTTCTATGTTCCGTGGGTCCTATGTTCCCCTGGTCCTATGTTCCCCAGGTCCTATTTTCCCCGGGTCCTACATTCCACACTTTGTATGTGACCGGGTCCTATGTTCCCCAGGTCATATGTTCCCCAGGTCCTATGTTCCCCAGGTCCTATGTTCCCCAGGTCCTATGTTCCCCAGGTCCAATGTTCCCCAGGTCCAATGTTCCCCGGGTCCTATGTTCACCTGGTCCTATGTTCCGCTAGTCCTATGTTCCCCTGGTCCTATGTTCCCTGGGTCCTATGTTCCCCGGGTCCTATGTTCCCTGGGTCCTATGTTCCCTGGGTCCTATGTTCCCGGGTCCTATTTTTCCCGGGTCCTATTTTCCTGGGTCCTACATTCCACACTTTGTATGTGACCGGTTCCTATGTTCCCCAGGTCCTACGTTCCTCAGGTCCTATGTTCCCCGGGTCCTATGTTCCCCGGGTCCTATGTTCCCCGGGTCCTATGTTCCCCGGGTCCTATGTTGCCCGGGTCCTATGTTCCCCGGGTCCTATGTTCCCCGGGTCCTATGTTCCCTGGGTCCTATGTTCCCTGGGTCCTATGTTCCCGGGTCCTATTTTTCCCGGGTCCTATTTTCCTGGGTCCTACATTCCACACTTTGTATGTGACCGGTTCCTATGTTCCCCAGGTCCTATGTTCCTCAGGTCCTATGTTCCCCGGGTCCTATGTTCCCCGGGTTTTATGTTCCCCGGGTCCTATGTTGCCCGGGTCCTATGTTGCCCGGGTCCTATGTTCCCCGGGTCCTATGTTCCCCGGGTCCGATGTTCCCCGCTTTTTATGTGACCAGGGAACATAGGATCCGGAGTCACCTATACAATCCTTTTGTTTTTTTTCAAGTCACACTTTTTGTCACACTTTTATTCATCAAAAGAGTTGCAACATTTATAGAAAATATAGTCAAGAAATTGACAAGATTACAAATAATGATTTTTATTCAAAAATAATAATATTGTCCTTCAAACTTTGTGCCATTAGAACACTGGAGAGATGGTTGCTGGAAATGGGCCTCTATACACCTATGTACATATTCCATTAAAAACCAGACATTTGCAGCTTGAATAGTCGATTTACCACATTAACAATGTATAGAGTGTATTTCTGGTTCATTTAATGTTATATTCATTGAAAAAAAAGTGCTTTTCCTTTAAAAATAAGAACATTTCTAAGTGACCCCGAACTTTTGAACAGTAGTGTACTTCCAAGCATGAATCATCACACTCGTCCCACAATGTGACAAATGCTGCCTCACGTACCGTTATAACGTAAATCTGTGCATGAACGCACGTGTTCGTCACACGAGAACCAAACTTCCCATCCCTCCTCCTATTGTTAATGGTTCTCGACCCAGACGGCCGTCATTTTGGGTTCTTTGTGTTTATTGTCTGATCTACTTACTCATGCTGATTGGCTCTGTCCCACCGAGCGACACGACAATGTTTGTTTTTGCTGTCTGAGCCTGCGCGGGGGAAGTCCCTCTTGTCCTCAAACAGGCACAGCTACAGTAACAAAGTTCAGAGGATGACAGTGTCTTCCTGGTGTGGTGCAGCATCTTCCTGTGGCTGCTCACCAAAGTTAGTCAGTAAATACGAGTGAGCAGAATACGTATTGATGTTATTTTCATTATTATTATTTACCTTTTCGGTTCTCACGGTAACATTAAAGGTGCATTATGTAATACATCTGAAGTAACTGGCCATAAAATCCTCCTAATATGTCACAGAGACTCAGGAATAATGTTCAAATAACAAAATGAACTCACCAACAACAACAGTACAGACAGTAAAAAAAATATTTTGCAGACTGCAAATCTTGTTTATGTTTTGAAATCATGTTTTGGCATGTGGCGCCACCTACCGCCATCTACCAATCATTGCAGTCAGTAGAGTCTCAGCTGCCGAGCAACTACGGGTTGCCAGTTACGACAGAAAAAGAAACCTAAAAGTTACTACCTAAAATGTAGTAACTGTAACATTCTTACATATGGCACCTTTAAGATCAGAACTCTACCTTCTACTCGTCTGTTCTGGTTTAGAACAAAAGTGTGGGTGTGATAAAAAAAGAAAGAGATTTGGCTCAACATGGTGTCAAGCAGTGATGTTAAATGGCTGCCAGCATCTGGTTTAGGTTTATATCAAAAAAAAAAAAACGAAGCCAGCCAAAAAGTGAAAAGGAGGTGACAAGGGTGAGAGTGTCTGAAGTGAGGGTTTGGAAAACAAAGGAAGGTGTCAGAGAACAAGTGTAGAGAACAATGCCCTCTCGCACTTGCAAACTGTTGTGAGCGAGCGTGCACATGTGAGGAGTTTTGCTGTTGCTGTTCTGGGTGCCAGCACTCCTAATGAGTCTGTCAGGGCCAGTTAGCACAGCCGGGGCCCGGCTTGTGTCCCCTCCAGACCGCAGACAGCTGTTATTAGCCCCATAATGGCATGCCACAGGGCCAGATTAGCCTGGCACACTGGAGAAATATCAAACATTCACTTACCGCGGCTCCTGCGCTGGATAAAGCAGCTATTCTTCCGGGCATTTGTTTAGCCACGATGCTGGCAAGCTATCTAAGAATCCACAAAGGGAAAAGTCTCAAGCGAGACATGCAGTTAGTACACAGTAGCTGCTCTTGCTAAGTGGGAAGGGAAAGAAATGTTTGACTGAAGAATGTTCCACGTGAAAGCTTCTGATTTTGGTAAACAAAACAAGTTTTTTTCAAGATGCAAAAAGCACAATCTCTGCGGTTGTTGCCGAGGAAAGCTGTAAATGAGAGTCCTTTTTTTTTTTTTTTTAACATGCTGCATCATCAGTATGTGAACTGTATTGACAAGATGGCCACTGGTGTCTACTCATCTGTTTTCACCTCTCATAATGAGCACAGGAAATCAAAACCTTACACAGCAATTATGCTGCACCCCTACATCAGTATATATACTGTGCCTGCACCATATACTGTACATTCAGTGCACTCCTTTGTATAGAATGCTGTTTATGGGGTATAAATCATGCTCTTTGAACATGCTATCGAATATGTTTCATGTTTGGTACATTACATAAGCCACTGCATACATTGCTTCGTGGATCAGGTTATACCGCAATCTTGCAACGGCCATAGCTTTAGGCCAGTAAATGCAAATTTGCAAAGGTGTTTTAATGGTAGTTATTCCTGTGCTCGTCTTTGAACTGGATACACAGTATACTGAATTACTCGAAAAATACTTGATTGTTGAGTCTCATCCCCATGGTTGTTGAATACTAACATTTGTAGGATGGGATTCTCAGCTCCCCACACGAGATAATGACGTGTTTTACATGCGACAGACAATCTATGAATGGCTCCATCACCCATGACACGTTTTATTGTGCTTATTGTCTCCCTTTTTATCAACGCGGGACTGTCAAGCGCTCCACTGAATGGACTTGTCCACACGTCTGCCTAGAAAGGGCTATTTTACCAAATATAACATATAACATTATCTATATATTTTTGTCCTCTTACAAAGCTCCAGCTTTTATTTTAGCAGCAGGTAGCATTCTTAAGCTAGCGCATACACACAAAGACAGTGGATTTAGCTATTTTTTTAGCTAGTCAGAAAAGAGTCTTTTTTGATGGACTAGTTGTTTTCGGTTTGGAGAAATTGGTGAAGTGAGTTGGAGATTTTTACAGATCTGTTCCAATCTGAACTTTACTCAAATAGGATTTCAAAGTGTCTTCTGCGTCACTCACAGCGCGACCGGAACGACAACAACAACGACGTAGATCTGGGAATATGGAAGTTAATTGGAGGCGCGTTAAACGATCGACACAGTGGAAGTTTGTGCCACGGCTCCACAGGTTTTATTTAGGGCCAATTCCAATTCCTATCTTAACCCTCAATCTTAATCCTCAAACTCAACCCTTAATCTTAACTGGCCCTCAAAACCAAGTGTTGAGGGTTATTTTGTCACTTAGAAATGGGACACCCCTTAAATGCAGATACGTCTTCAGACTGCTGGGGGCAGAATAACGCGAAAGCTGCGTCCAGTCTGTCAACTCCAAAAAAAGAAGCAGAAGAACACATTTATATCCCAATTATTTATTACGATCCGTTTGTCAGTCAAGTTATTAGGTTGTCAGTTAGTTATAAGATGATACTCATACAAATACCACAACCACGGACATATTCAGCTGACAGTTACCACACACCACGGCTTATTGACAAGTAAACGATCGCTTGTCCGCACCGGCCGACAAAAATGGTAAAATAAAAATAAATGTTACGCAACAATGACGTCAGTAATCCATAATATGGGCCTAAACTAAGATAATACAATGGTTTTCATCATTTTTATATCTCTATTAACAAAGAAAATACTTTGTTATAATAACGCTACAAATAATAATTTGTAGCGTACTCGTTTTGCTGCTTTCGGCGCCACCTTTGTTATGTCAAAACACGCAATGCATTCTGGGTAGCCCTTGCTCCCGAGGGTGGTCTCGGAAAATCTCAATATTGAGGGCGATACAGCGCTTAAACTTGCCCCTCAACTTGATTTTTCTGAGAATCGGGACAGCACTTTTTTGAGATTGAGGGTTAAGCAAGGAATTGGAATTCACCCTTATACTTGTTTCTCCAAGCGTGGCCTGTAACTATAGAAATCCATGTGGTAGACTAGACTACACGATATGGACACAGATTCTGATTCGGATCTGCCTACAAATGCGCTGCTGTCTAAACGAGGCCATGAAGAGAGTGCGATTTGAATTTAATGTCGGGATGTACCACTGCTGTGGCTGCGAAACCACAGTACGAATCCCACTGTGTGCGCAGCGCCATCGTTCCCTGGGAAAGGGACCACTTGTTGCAAATCATTAGCTTCCCATAACCACAGAGGGATTTGTCCACACTCCTTCAGGTTTCCGTCACACAGCTGCGAGCCACACAAGGACACACAAGAGGAGCTGGCAGGAAGCTCGCAAACCGAGTGCACCGCAGATATCAGCTGTGTAATATATAGACGGAGACGGCTCAGGGACCATGGTAACCAAACAACAACAACTTAGCACCCATCAGTGCGGCAGACGAGCAAAATCCAGTTGTTGCGCGCGTGCGGTGCATCGCCATGAAGTGACGCTGTGCTTGTGTTTGTAATTTGAAGGAAATGCGTGCAACTGCTGTTAATTAAACAAGGAATGGGCGACTTAAAATCTAGAGTTACTTTTTGAGCTAAATGAGCTGGAAAACAGGTTTAAAGTCAAGTCTGATTTTATTATTGTTCGAGGAGAAGTTTTATCCAAGTGAAGTTTCACACTGACTGTTCTTCTTCCTCTCTCTCCCTTACAGAGCAGATACGCTGCTGCAGATCGAGGTGTGAGGCTCTACAGTTCCCTGCCCATGCGCCCAAACCCTGACGGCAAGAGACTGCCCTCTACTGGGGTAAGACTCATCTCTCTCAGCCTCCCCCCCCCCCCCCACTCACCTCTTGCACTTCAAGTTTACCTCTTGTTCACCATGTGCACAGCAGCACAACCTAAAAACAAGCCGCAGTGTGGAGTGACATTTAAAGCATTTAACATTGTTTTTAGTTGGTTATTTTTCTTTCATGACTCTTTAACCACCCTCACTAGCGCCGCATGCTCCCTCCGATAGACCGTCCGCGTTCCTCATCCCTGTGCCGTGATTGGCTACTGCAGCGGCCCCCAGCGGGGCACAGAGCCCCGTCTTACACGGTGGTTTGTGCGGTAAACACTGGCTGGTGGATTTTCACAGAAACACACACACCACTGCAGCTGATAAGTCATTTAAGTGCCTTGCTGCGTTAACACAGAAAAAGGGCACGTTGTGGGGGTTTTTGGGATATGATTCTTCTGTGTCGGAAGCAGCCAAATCAGGACAAACTTAGTTGAATTATTTGACTATGTTATTATAGCTATAATTGTTCCAGAAGAAAGGACGAGGATTAAGGTGATTGAAGTTTAGCAATGCGGGCACTTGTAGTACCTTGACTTTAACAAAGTGCTGGAACTTATTTAAAGTAGTTTATTTTTTTTGAAACCTTTCTTTCTTTCATTCATTTTTCTTTAAATGAAAAATAATTACATCTTTTTGGGGATAGTGCAAATCATAATTAGGATCTATCTTGAGTTGCTTTTATGAATTCATGTCCAGAGAGAGAAACTGAAGGAACAAAAGAGCAAAAATTTAATTTCTTATGTCTTCCGTTTTTCTTTTTTTTCTTTTTTTTTTTTTTCATGTTTCACTTCATGCTGTTGCTTTTTTGAATTATCTCTTCACTGCTCCGGGGCTCGGTGAGATGGTGAGTGAGGACGAGACAGACAAAGTGAAAGCTGCATAATATTGTGTGTGCACCTTTTTTTTTTTTTTTTTTTTTAATTACAAAAGAGATTGTATTGATGTCTCAGGCCACATGTCCTAAATCATTTATCAAGGAGAAGAAGAGTGCTAACAAAGCATTTCTAAGAAACCCATCCTCTCCCAGGGCCTGGAATCATACGTTATCTAAAGTGAATATTGTTAATGCTGTTGTGTGTGTGTGTGTGTGTGTGTGTGTGTGTGTGTGTGGCAGGGAGAACCCACTTACAAATCATGGGAATGAGTTCCTTGTCAGGACATGCGTGAGGTAGTAAAGATATATATCCACTTTCATCTGATCCTCTGTTGTGCAATTTAAACACGGCACGTCTAAATCTCCGGCAGGAATCTGTTTATAAAAGAAGACGCGGCGCGTCAGAGGTGACGGATACGTTTCGATGGATCGCAGGGGGGGGGGGGGGAGAAATAGCACTTTTTGCTCGCAAACAACGCGTGGATTAGAATTCATCGAAAGGAGAGACGATGTCGTGCGCTATTTTCTGCCTTGGTCTTTGGCACTTCCTTTTGTCTGTTATTACCTAGGGTGTAGCATAGGTACTGTAGCAGACGCTGTGCGCTGCGTGGAGAGGAGGAGAATATAAACCACTTAACATGCAGGAGGAAACCAAACGTTTTTCCATTGCACTTATCAGGTGTTGTGGCGAGAGCAAGTGTGAAGGTGCAGTAGGTCCCCCCCCCCCCCCGCCCCCACCACCACCACCACCACCCCACCTTCCCTCTTAACTTAACCCCAGCTCCTCTCCTCTGCTTCCTCCCCTCTTCCTTCCCCTTATGCACCCCCCTTTTATTTTCACCTGATCTCTATCTCTTTCCCTCCCTCACCCCTCCACCACCACCACCTCACCACCCTTGGTTCAGTTAAAATTGGGCTTGGCACTTCCGTAGCTACAACCCTACCCCCCAACACACACACACACACACACACACACACACACACACACACACACACACACACACACACACACACACACACACACACACACACACACACACACACTTCTTCTTCACCACTTCTTTTCTCTCTGTCAAACTAACCTCAGACTGCTGCTCTTCACCTCTGTGTTTCCTGTCAAGGTGCACTGCCCACCTCCCCCTTCCTCCCCAACCTCCGACTCTGCCCCCGCAACCTTTTTCTTTTTTTCTTTTTTTCTTTTTCAACATCTATTATGGGTCTAAATGCCTACAGTTCTTTTTTTTTTTTTTTTTTTTCTTTAAATGCTTAGTGCAGAGGGCATGACCCTCCGGTGCTCTGCAGTGATCCTGCCATCCCCATCATACAGTATACACAGCAGCAGTATTATTTGATTAAAATTCACAGCTTGGACAGCAAAGCTCCAGAATATAATAAACGTCTAATCACTGTTATGATTCACTGCGTTCCTATCTATTTAAACTTGTGCACCTGCGTTTTTGGCGGAGTCA
Organism: Microchirus variegatus; assembly: GCF_963457635.1. Taxonomy (NCBI): domain Eukaryota; kingdom Metazoa; phylum Chordata; class Actinopteri; order Pleuronectiformes; family Soleidae; genus Microchirus; species Microchirus variegatus. The sequence continues at coordinate 7,491,641 of NC_139808.1, read as the reverse complement.
ACAACTGACTCTGTAAACAAAGAAAGAAGTAATGTTTTTCCGTGTAGTGCCAATTTTACTGTTGAACTAGAGGGATTATAAATAAATACTTTAAAGTTGTGCAAAATAAAGTATTTCTCCTCACGTAAAGCCAAGAATAAAACAGTGATGTATCGTTCAGAAAGAGTGTAAATCAAGACCTCCATTTGCTTCTTTTGGTTTAACACATTTTGGCTGCTTTTTTCAATTACTATTTTCAAACATACAGAGGCTATAAGAACGTGCAATACAGAGTGTCTTATATCCTTTCTTTTCAGCACAGACTTGGCAATCTGATCCATCTGGTTTTCACCCAACTATACAAACACACCTGAGCTCATTTTAATGAACAAAAAGAAACTAAAAACAGTCTAATTTCTAATAACTTCTGCACAATTATTGCTACTTTATATCACGACCAAAAATTTGACTCAACAACACAAAAGAAAACTTTTGAAGCCTGAACATGTGACCTATAAAAGCACACCCCCAGGATGTCCATATAAGGAGTTGTGTATCATTCCCATGGCAATGTACCACGGGTGCACCTGTGGCACAGATCTGTGCCGCGTGAGTACTAAGGGTTAACTGGAAAAATATTTTCTTACATTTCTCCAAAAAAAATGTCTGTTCTTTCTTCTCCCGTCTCCCTCTCTGGTGTTTGTGTCACTGTCTGACACCAGTGTAAACGCTCATCAGAATCGACTGACATGATTGGCTGAAATGCATCACATGATGACTTGCAACACATGCAACTGGTCTGCATTACCTGGACCTTTAGGTTCCATAAAGACTGAAGCTACGCTCTTAGAAATAATAGTGCTAAGTAGAACCATATAAGGTTCTTTGGCTTGTCCTCAAAGGAGAACTCTTTTTGGCTCCAGGTAGAACCTTTTTATAAAGGTTCCACCTGGAACCCTTTTGGAGGGTTCCACCAAGAACCCTTTTAAAACCCTTTATTCATGATAGGGGTTTTAAAGGGTTCTCTGGATCAAAATTGTTCTTACTGGAACCATTTGTGATACTAAGAACCTTTGAAAAACCCTTTCTTTGGGGAAAGGGTTTTTCAGAAGAAAATGGTTCCAGGTAGAACCTCAGCCCTTGTAGAAGGACCCTTTTGGAACCCTTATTTCGCAGAGTGCACAGCAGCTACAACACAAACATTCTGTCAAAACCTGGCAACCATCAATGATTTATTGGCTATATATTATGTACAGGTCTGGATCGGATGGTGTCTGGGTCCACATGGTTTTTTAGTGACCTGATGTTGTGGGGACCTAAAATTCTATACAACTACTCGTATATAGGGTATAAACTGAATAGAAAAGTCAAAAATCTACTAATTCGCTCCTCTCGTACTCAACTCATTTAGTTTGTGTTTTGTTTTTTTTACATACACAAAGAGAAACTATAAAATTGTGAAAGAAAACACTGACAGTCCCCTAAAGTTGCAGCGCACACACTGTTAACTTCCTTAAAAAAAGCAAATCCAAATGTGACTATCGTGCGGCGGGTGTGTTGCATCAAAACAGTGGCAGGCTTTGTCATCTGTCAGTGTTGCCGTCTGCAGTGTGTGCGTAACTAAAGGCGTCCAAAAGCGCGACGACACAGAATACGGGGGAAACACATGGAGGGTTGATGCGCGTCGACTCTCGAAAAAGGCTGCCGGATCGTCGGGGCGGTTTGTTGGATGAGCGTCAGGGTTGTTGTTTGCAGCGAGTCAAACTGTTTGAGCAAACATTGTACATTGTTGGTGTTGATGTTTTAGCTCCACCGCCTGTGACAGCGACACATCGGGTGAAGGTTCAGAATGTGCCGCAGCACAGAGATGACAGGGATTGTATCAGGACTCCTCTTCCCCCCCCCCCACCGGTTTCTAGAGCTCCCTCTCTCTCTCTCTCTGTGTCTTTCTCTTTTTCCAAGCTGATTTGGAGTGCATAGTCAATTATGGAGGGAAAGAAAGAGATGGTGTAGGGCTCTGGCTTCCATATTTTGGTGTGATATTAATATTGCATGAGCACTATTCTGTAGCGAATATCTAAGTGACTGCCTATTAAGGCAGCAGCAGGAGGAGAATGTCACACACACACACACACACACACACACACACACACAGATAGAGAGGGGGGTGAATCAGTCAGGATCAGGTTGTTATAATTAGTATTTTTGCAGATTTATTTTGGTGGGATAATAAGAGTGAGTCGTTTTTGCCTGTTTAATATGTCATGTTTGTTTATCTTGACATGGTTCACATCACACTTATGCAGTGAAAGCGTGTTTGTTGTTGTGGGCGAAAAAAACGGAGGGGACGTTCCACTGTAGTTGCGCTAAGAATGGAATATTTTAGCACACGGCAACTGCAAAAAAAAAAAAAAAACACCAAAGAAATGCATACTGTAAAAAAAACAACAACAACAAACGCTACCGAGATAATGAAGATAGATGTGATGCATGCAGTGAAATTGCAACAGGCTGAGGAACAGAGAGGCTCCAGTGTCGCCAGTTGTGGTTGTTGGTGACACCAGATGGTCCGTGATAGACGTCTCTCTCTCCCTTCGTAGCATCGCATGTCATCAACATTAAAGTATGTGATGTGAGCAACTCTCACAAACTGACACATCCAGCAGACTCAGTCACACCAAATAATGATAAAAAGACTACTTATAGTTTCTTTAATTGGCGAATTGTTGAAGTTCTGTGAGCTTCTAGCTTTCTAGTTGTGATAAAGTTGCTCAAATTAGAACAAAAAGGTATTATTATGTACCAAACACTACAGGCTTATAATATAATTATATTAGATGTTGTTTGGTATTTTTTGTCTACATTAAGGATACTTATGTTTTAATAAACTCTATCAGCGGGGTGGATTTTTGATTTTCCCATGTACACTCTTAGAAATAAAAGTGCTAAGTAGAACCATATAAGGTTCTTCAGCTTGTCCTCATAGGAGAACCCTTTTTGGCTCCAGGTAGAACCTTTTTATTAAAGGTTCCACCTGTAACCCTTTTGGAGGGTTCCACCAAGAACCCTCTTTAAAACCCTTTATTCACAAAAGGGGTTTTACAGGGTTCTCTGGATCAAAATGGTTCTTACTGGAACCATTAGTGTTACCAGGAACCCTTGAAAAACCCCTTCTTTGGGAAAGGGTTTTTCAGAAGCAAATGGTTCCAGGTAGAACCTCAGCCCTTGTAGAAGGAACCCTTATTTCTAAGAGTGTACATCCTTAGAAATAAGGAAAGATCTCTGCCAACAGCTGCCAAAACAGGAAGAGTTACTTCAAATCTCCTGCATATCAAACATCATAATTACCAGACAGTGTTTACTCACTCCCACAGGACTCAGACCTGACCTGCAAACATGACAGAGATGTTTCCTTTACAGTGTTTTTTTTTTTCCCCCAGTTGCAGTAGCTGCGCTATAGGCCTGGCCAGGGGCCTGGTTGTCGACACAGTCAGTTGAGGCCCGAGCCCAGAAGCATCACGCTGGGCCAGACGGCGAACAAGTGCTCGGTGACCTTACAGCAGCAGCTGGAGTTTAAAGTCTTTATAATAAAAAAAGAAGAAAAAAAAGGGCTGATTCTCCACAGTAATATCATTGTCCATGCCTCAAAGAGTCTGGATTAAGGCCCACTTTCCCTCACTAAAATGTAACAAGATTAATGTGTGGAAAATAAAATAAAAAAAAACACGAAAGCCAATGTGTAGAGGATAAGGGATAGAAGAAGAAGAAGAAAGGCAGAGGGAGAGAGCAATAAAAACATACCGGAGAGGCAGAACGAAGGGAGAAACACCCCCACAACCCCCCACCACCACCACCATGCCAGATATCAATGCAGTTGACTTTCTCTGAAATTCAAATGGCAAGAGTGGGGGAAAAAAAAGAGAAAATAAGAAAGAAACCTCTGGTTTTGGAGGGGTGGGGGAGCTGAGAATGAGAAAAAGACTTGCCATTTATGTATTAGTGCTCTGTAAATATTACATGAGATCCACATTCACTCAGTTGTTAGGCATTACTTCCACTGGATGGGTATATTATTTTAGAAACCATGCCTTGTTTATGGAGAGGCATGACCTACTTCTAGTCACTCCTCCCTCTCTCTCTCTCTCTCTCTCTCGTTCTCTGGTATTTTTTTCCTCATTCTTCTCCCTCCTCCTCCTTCTCTCTCTTTCCCTTTACCTCTCTTTCTTTCTTTCTTTCTTTCTTTCTTTCTTTCTTTCTCTTGCTCACTCTTATTCATTCTCAATCTGCGAAATCTCAACTGGTCGTCCCTGCTGAACAATTACAAGGCAGAGAGACCCAAATAGAGATGTTTGTAGAAAACAACATGTGTATAATTAAGGTTTAATGAGCTCTTGTCAGGGTGGAATGTGCAATTAGATTGGTAATAGAAAATTCTGCCTGACTGTTAGTGGCAGAGCCTGGATGTGGAGTCAGCATGGCAGTGAATGAATCAACAGCAGAATTATTTTCAGCCATATTGACAGAAGTAGATGGTTGTGGATGCTGCATTTAGATTTAAATACATGGTGAAGTCCCAAAATGGAGAAGGACAGGGTTTTTCGCTGTATTGTGTGCTTTTTAAATTATTGTACTTGAGCACATCAGGTCGGTTTTCTTGGGAAAACAGCTTTTTAAACGGCGGAGTTTTTGTTGGCAGGATGGCGAGCGATGATAATTGGGATTCAAGCGGTCAAGAAACACGTGTTTGCACGGATGCAAATGGAGAGAGATGAGCTCGTTTTATGAGGATTCCTTAAAAATGTGTTCGTAACAAGGTTGCGATCGAATACAACTAGCGAGTGCCGTGCAATGTAAATGTTGGAAATCGTATATCAAGTATAAATGTGAGCGACGGACAAATTACTTTGCATTTAATTAATTACGCGGCAGTTTGTGCCATCTGAAAAATACCAACTGTTTCTGAAAGCTGATAAGTCGCATATTAAATGTGCCATATGTAAGAATGTGGCCAATAACGGTTACTACATTCAAATTCAAAATACCAAGGTCTGAGATGCTACTGACTGCAATAATTGGTAGATGGCGGTAGGTGGCGCCACATGCCAAAACATGATTCAAAACATAAACATGAATTGCAGTCTGCAAAAGATTTTTTTTAATGCAAATATTTTGTCTGTACTGTTGTTGTTGGTGAGTTCAGTTTGTTATATGAACATTATTCCTGAGTCTCTGTGACATATTAGGAGGATTTTATGGCCAGTTGCTTTGGATTTATTACATAATGCACCTTTAAATGTGTGTGGTTATTACGGTAATTTCACTCGCACTGTTGCAGGAAGGCTTTTTAGCTAGAGAGGAGAGAGTCTTAGCTGCCGAGCAACCAAGGGTTGCCAGTTACGTCAAAAAACGGAACCTAAAAGACCTCGGTATTTTGAATTTGAATGTAACCGTTTTTGGCCACATATTTACATATGGCACCTTTAGCAGTAAATAACTGACATATATTGATATATTGATATAAGACATTGTGGAAAAATGGGCAAAAGCACTTTTTATGGTCAAAATAAGCAAAAAAACAACAACAAAAAAACAAGCCCAGACAGACATTATGAGGTCTTAAAGGGTTAACACATGATTTTAGGTCTGTTCAGCAGCACTTCCTTCATGATTTCAAATGTGTCAGAATCAACACCACTGAGGAAAGTTGGATTTCGTCATCATGTTGCTGTTGCACTACCCGCAGTTAAAACTATTGCAGTGATTGTGACTATTTCTAACATTAGTTACCAACATCTTTGTCTTCATAAAATATCAATGAAGAACCCAACAGGACGTCTCCAGATGTGTTGTTTTGCCTAACAGTTGTAACATCCTCAGATAGAGAAAGACCTGGAACCAGGCAAATCTTTAACTCACAAGGGAAACTGACTAATGACCCAATGACAAAGTTTGCACATTGTGAACCACAGTAAGTGGAATCTGACCTGTTTTTATTTATTTATTTTTAAAGGCTCTCTGATAACCTCTGCATTGTTATCCACGTTGGCCAGTTTTGCACCTCATCATTAAAGTAGCGTGCGTTTGATGTGATACCAAAGCTTGTGTAGCAGTTCAGCGGTGAATCACCTTTTATAACTAGAACTATAATTGTATATAAATACACAACGGATGTAATCGTGTGTGATTTTTTTTTTCTTCCTTGTGTGGTTATAGTGTTGTCTGATGAGATTGACAGACTCCTCTGTGTGTTAAGGTAACAATGGTTACGTATGCAAATGTGTGTATTTGTGGAACCCTCATTTGCTCTGAGATTGCTTCCTCGCATTTTGTTTCTTGGTCTGTGTTTTTTTTTTTTTCCTTCCCTTCTTCTTCTTTTATTCCAGAGACTTTGGGGAAGAATGCTTTTCCACCAGGCTCTGTTTCTTTTTTAATGAGGTACTTGAGAAGGGAGGGTGGGAAAAACAGGTATCTCTCTGCTCTCTTTTGCTGTTCTGACAGTCTATTTCTTGACTTGGTGAAATAGCTGATTGTGGGTCTGGTAGAGAAGATGATGCACACACACACACACACATGCTTGCAGGTGCACACACACACACACACAGACACACACACACATCATGCTGTTTGGTCTCTTTCAAATTACTTGACCAGTCCCTGGAAGAGAGGGCCCTTTGTTGACTTTCTGTGGGACTGCCCTTGAAAGGTCTCTATTGTGCAGTAAGCACTATGATATAATGCGAGTAGTTTTAATAGATTTGATGGAACACACACAGACGTGGTCATCGAGCCCGTTTCAGGCGATCGTCGTACCCCACATGTTTTAAAGAAATGGAACGTCGTCGTGCTCCAGAAAGCATTAGCTTAGCTTTTAGTTAGATTTAAAGGTGCCATATGTAAGAATGTGGCCAAAAAACGTTACTACATTCAAATTCAAAATATCGACGTCTTTTAGGTTTTCGTTTTCTGACGTAACTGGCAACCCGTGGTTGCTCGGCAGCTGAGACTCTACTGACTGCAATGATTGGTAGACGGCGGTAGGTGGCGCCACATGCCAAAACATGATTTCAAAACATAAACATGATTTGCAGTCTGCAAAATGTTTTTTTTAATGCAAATATTTTGGCTGTGCTGTTGTTGTTGGTGAGTTTAGTTTGTTATATGAACATTATTCCTGAGTCTCTGTGACATATTAGGAGGATTTTAAGGCCAGTTGCTTTAGATTTATTACATAATGCACCTTTAAGCTAAATATGATTATTTGATCCGATCTACATATGAAAGTAATTGCATTCATTTATTTCCCCCGATCACAAACATCGACTTCGTGTTGCTGCGTTTTCTGTGTCTGGGTTAAAGTTCTGAGTCAGGGGTGAGGAGTGTGTGGTGGTGGTGGTGGTGGTTGGGTGGAGGTTGAATGTCACCGATGTGTTAGCTTTGTTTTCATTGTGTTAACAGGAGCACAATGGTGCGTTTGTGTGGCCATCTGAAACCCTACACCTACCCATGAGCTCTGGAGGGTCAGAGTTGGGGGGCGAGGGGGTGATGTGCGAACCTTAAGCCTGACGAGCCTTGCATTCTGAAACCGTCCAGTTATCCAGTCGGCGTTAGCATCTAAGCTCGCTCGCGCACCACCACCACGTCTGTGCTCATCCGGAGATCTTGTCTTTTAATTTCAAACATTTCCCCCCCCCCCCCCCCTTCCTTCCCTCTTTTCCCCTCCGTAATTTGTCTCATTATTTTAAGGAGCTAGTTGAGGAGTGGCCTGCCTCTTGAAACCCCTCAGTATGATGGACAAGACCATAAAGCGGGCACTAAAAACCTGAGATGAATGTTGTATCTTAACATTGATAGAGGCAATTAAGTCCATCATATGCGAGCGAGGGAGCGCTCTTCTCTGGGGACTCGTTCACTTGCATGGTTTAACATGATCCCCCAGCTAAATGCCTTATTTTATTTCCCTTTTTCTCTCTGCTCGCGGCTTACACTCAAGCAAAAATGAAGCCGATGTGTTTTTCGCACAATTTGGTCTTTCTGTCTGATCTGCCCTTTTCTCTTTCATCGGCATCTCTCTCTCTCTCTCTCTCTCCTCTCTCTCTTCTCCCTCTCCCCTCCCGATTTCACCGTATTTGTCATGGTAATGTAAAAATCTCAGCTGCTCCAATTCATTTTGTGCTCTTTCAGTTGAGAGAGAGAGAGAGAAGGGCAATTTCTGCTCCTCCGTCGGTAGATTCTGTCTGCGTTGAGGTTTTCGGATTTAATGAAGACCATATTTCATCTGCATGGAGTTGTACGACTGGGCGTGGCCGAAAACAGGTCCCGTTATGGGAAAATAAATATTATGGAAGGTTCTAACTTTGTTGTCTTTATCTCCCTGGGATCAATGTGTATATTATTGGACGGGATACGTTACACAAACATGACGGCATGCAATGTGTGTGTGTGTGTGCACATTCTCAGAGCCCAGAGCGTGACACGTGCACGCTGACGGCGTTGTGTCGGCGCACGTGCACGTACATAAGGAACACATGAAGGTGAAATACACAATGCAGCAGCAGCAGCAGCAGCAACAATATCCACGCATACACACTGGCAATCCATATCTCCTTTACAGCACCATCCCCCCATACCCTTCTGTGCTTTGGCTTTATATGTGTGTGTGTGCGCGTGTGTGTGTGTGTGTGCGCCATGGAGTCATTGAATGCTGTAATGACCACAGTCCTGACGCATGTATTTTGACTGCTGCCTCTTTTCCTTCGGCGCAGTGACCGACGTGTGATTCGTTACGCCGGGTTACAAAAAAAAAAAAAAAAAAAACTGGGGAGGAACACGCCGACTGCAACCATGAAAGGAGGGTTAAGTCCTCTCCTCCTCTCCAAAGTCTCTCACCTCATCTTTCTTTAAATCTACAATGTCACCTGGCTGCAGTTAACTGGTTGGTATTCAGTACCTACAGAAAAAAGCCCCTTGTGTAGATCAGTGCAGGTTAGCGGCGCCGTAGCGCAGAATGCTAAACAACCGTTGTATATAAAGGGATGATGGAAGTGATATGAACCTGATCTGAAAATGCCCCCTTTATAGTGATATAGTAGTGAGTGGATTGTTTATAGAGTGGATTTTATATCCATACATCCCATATGATGAGATTCAAACAGTATTAACTCTTTCCGTACTGCCAGCCGTTTTCGAGCATTTTAGCCCATATTGTGAATATTGTGCTCTATGACCACGTAAACAGTGAAACTTAAGTTTGTTTCTACCTTTTTCCATTTGAAAAAAATAAGCTGATTTCATCAAAAACACAGTTTTTGACCAAAAAAAACTGAGAAAACAAGATTTTTGTGAAAAGAAGCATTTCAAGCAGAGCAGTGACTTTGAGGCTAATATTTGTTGCTTTAGTGACACCTCAAACGTCTGAACAGTGTTTTCCTTCTATAAAACAACAAACAACACTTTTAAAGGGCTTTTACAAGGGCCCTTGTCACGACACTCTTCTTGACCACACTTCGTAACGTAATTGACATATATATAGGTCAATGGCAGCGAAAGAGTTAAACGGGACTTTCAATCACCAAGAGTTGAGGTTTAGAGGGTTTTTTTTACCAATAGAGGCAAATTAGCATAGGATAATTTGTGTTTACTTGCACTGATCGTGAAATTAACATGAGAAAACACAGACCATGAATATTTGCTAATTATGCTTTACGGAAGAGGAGGAGCTATATCTTTCCCCCATGTATGTGTCCGTCCTAACCCTAACACATTCTAAATAGCAAAACCACACACAGTTTAAATTGTGTTATACCATTAAAACAACTTTTACAAAAGACATACAATGTAGTACGTAAATAGCACACAACATAAGAGAATTTGGAATTTGGTGCTACTGATTTGGACCACTGGGGGGACAAATAAGTAGCTATGTCAGCAATTCAGAAATGTGTTTTTGGACACAAATTCTGTCTTCAAATATACACTTTTTTACAAACTTTACACCAAAACATACAGAAAACGTGTTTTATGATTGAATGGGGGAACTTTGGGAAATAAAAGTGACAGTTTACAGTCGTTAATGAAGGCCTGTGTTCCAGTCAACAGTTGTTCTATCACCTCTATGATGACTGCGGCGCACACTTCCTGCATCAAACTGACATTGGTTTGGCTTTTTTTTTTTTAACGCTCATACAAAGCTATTTATAGCATCTCTCCCACTTTATTTTCTTCCTCCCGTTCTCTCGCTCTCTCTCCCCCCACCTCCCCCCTCCCCCCTCCCATCATGTATTTGCATTTCTGCAATGCAAACAGGAGTGCGGTGTCAAGTGCGTCACTCGTACAGACGTTGTGTGTCCCTTTTTCTTTCTCGAGCCTCAATCTTACTCCACGACTCCCCTCTCCTCCACCTCAACGTAGCTTTTCACTGCGTCTTTCACCTTCACTCGTTACCACCAACCCCCACCATCACCCCCCACTCTCTCCCTTTCTCTGTCTGTGTTTTTCCTTTGCTCCATTGTTATGCTGTAGATTTGACCACTGTATGATTAATGACCTCAAAGCCTCTGGAAAGCAAACAGAGAGACAGACCTCCCCACTTTTCCCCTCATACTGTATTATGTCAAACGCCCATATGTTCACACTGAGCACATCGTGGCTTCTGGGGTGAGATCTACATACAATGAAATGCACATGTTTGTATGTGATTTCTGCTCAATGACAACCAACCACCTGGAAGGAAGTAATGTTTTGCTGCAAAATAACATAAATGATCACATTTATGGAATTTGATTGTGGTTTTGGGGTGAATAAATATAAATAAGTGGCATATCATTTTTTTGGTCAAACTTATGTTCGTTATCTTTTGTCAATACACTCTCAGAAATAAAAGTGCTAAGAAGAACCATATAAGGTTCTTGTCAGGACCGGAGTCAGGATCTTGGACTCAATTGCACAAGAGCAGAAGGTGGTTTCAAAAATAGGTTTATTTGCTAGATGAAGCAATTCAAAAAGGCGCAAAACCAAAGGTCCAAACAAAAAGCAAACAGCCATGAAAACCTCCCCAAAAAACACAGAAAACAAATCTACAGCCAAGCTTCGAAAACTAGAAAACAAAATGACACCCATGAACGAGGGAACAACGAGATTAAAAACACTAGACTCGGCTACTTGGTCTTCTCTGAACACTCATTTGTGAAGCACTGACTAAGCGGAGAGTGAAGCTTTTAAAGGTGCAGTGGTAATGATCACCAGGTGCAAGTGGTTACCAATCAGCAGGGCGCGGTGAAGACAGAGACAATGAACACAGAAAGCGGGAAACTCGTCACCAAAATAAAACAGGAAGTGGTTCCTGTGAGTTCCTACTCATTCTGCAGAAACATAAAAAGCTGTCTCTGTCAAGTTATTTGATTTCAGAATCATTTTATTCCTCTGCAAAGTTAGTGAATAAAGTTATTGACTTTAATTTAATTTAATTTAATTTAATTTAATTTAAATATAATTCAACATCATGAGCTTTTCTGTGTTTTTGTTGGCCAAATATTGGTTAATCAGTGAGAGCAGAGCAGCGTCTCCATATTTACAAACTTTTTGCTAAGCTAATTATCTGTTGATTCAAGGTTAAATTTTTTTTTTTGTGAATTCTACTTTTCATTGCTCACACTCTCTGAAGTCAAATTAGCCTGAGGTAATTAACTGCAAACTAAGACATAATACATTTAAAGCGTTGACCTACAGACTCACACTTTAAACAGTTTCCACAGCGTATTTAATGTTTTCCCTTGATTCGAATATTGCTTGTTTTTCTCAGGAACTGACTGCCATTGTGCAGCAGAAACACCGCCACAGACTTCATGTTGACATTCTGTGTACTGTGTTTTTTTTCCCCCTCCGGTTTCCAGGTTTTGAAAACAACCTACTCCGAGACGCCATTACATCTCGCACAATGTGATTAGGACAGCATGTAAAATCATTTCTAAGAGCAATAAAGAAAGTGATTTCATTTTCGTTGCAGAACACAACGATTGTTCCTTCAGCAAACTAATGGTGCTATCAAGCAGAAATCATTGCATGAGGAGTTACTGTTCCATTACTGGGCTGAATGATAATGCGGAGTGGGCTTTTAAATTGAATAATGTCACAAAGAACAGCCTTTGTTGTGTGTTTGCTGCTCTGCCAGCACATTTAAAGATAGAAATTACAAGAAAAATGAATTCGAAATTGTCCATAATCCGAATGGTAGATATTCAAATATTCCGTTAAAAAAAAGTCCCTATACGAAGGTTGCACACTGAAGGACGCGGAGTCCATAAATTTAGTCCACGGAAGTCACGGCTCATTACGCGAGGTGATGTATGACCGATGGGGGAAAAAAAAAACATGTGGGCCATTTTTCGGTCCCCGCCCACAGTTTGAGAAACCGTAGCGTCCGTAATCACAACCCAGCGCCGTTGCTTGACCTTACAGTAGCAGCAGCGATTAATCTCAGCTACTACGAGCTGTCGCGGGGTGGGTTTTGTTTCCTCAAAAAATGGCTCCTGCCAAATAGTGTCAGACAGGGAAGGAGTTTGGTGTGTGTTTGTCTATGTGTGTGTGTGTGTGTGTGTGTGTGTGTGTGTGTGTGTGTGTGTGTGTGTGTGTGTGTGTGTGTGTGTGTGTGTGTGTGTGTGTGTGTGTGTGTGTGTGTGTGTGTGTTTCAAGCTGTGGCCTCTGGCTGTGACGCCAGTGTTATTCACACCGCAGCCATAAGAACCACTTTTTTTTAACCTTTTCGTCTAGCCTAAACCTTCCCTTCCAGCCTCTTGAGGTTGCTGTGTCTATGTCTCTAAATTATCAGGATTGCGCTTGTGTCCCCCCTTTATTTATTTATTTTTTTTACTCTGGTGGTAAAATGAAGAATTATTTAAAAAAAAAAAAAAAAGGCAAATTCCCACCTCTTGGACTCTGTTGCCTCTCACTCAGTTGGATGGCTGGCTCACATTGTGGGTGAAAATGTTTATTTGCGTAGCCGTGCCGCTGGGTCCGCTAATAATAACATTTAACTCGTCAAACTCCGCAAATTTACTTTTACTTTTTGAAAACGTAATTTCTCTACCGAGGTTTACCTATAAATTACTTTTTTACAGTCTTCTTAATGTCTTATTTTAAATATTTTTAATTATTCCATGCTCTCTGTGAAGCACTTTGGACTGGCCTTTTTTTTTTTATTGTCTTCAAATTAAATTTTAATGTCCTCCTAATGTCTTATTTTAATGCATTTGCAGGCCTCTGTGAAACACTTTGCATCACCTTGTTTCTGAATGGTGCTATAGAAATAAAACTTCCCGGCTCCCTCGCGGCACCCGTGGAATCACGTGTGTGTGTGTGTGTGTGTGCTTCCTCACACACAATCTCAGGGAAGCTGAGGTGAAGAGTGAGACTTACACAAGCTTTGACAGGGCCTAATTATACGCGTCTCTAATGAACTGTAATTACTGACATCCACCGGAGCATCGAAGGTCTATAAGCCGAGGACCTGGAGTCATTAGGCTGCTGTGTTACACTCGCTCTGTATCTCCACTGACTGAATGAAAATCTGTTTTCTGACCTTGTTATATATTACTCTCTGCCCGACTGTTTTTCCTCATTTCTTTCTCCCTCCTTCCCGTTCCACAGTTTGATGGTGACAACATGTACATGAATGAGAACAACCACGAGTTCCTCCCGCCGAACCAGGTGAGCTCAAAATTGCCCTTAATGGAATACCTGCTGTTGCCCCCAGTTGCTGCACAGAGCCGATTTCCATGCGCGTGTTGTTTAGCAGTGTGCTTGTTAGCAGGATGGATGACGAATCGTTGTTAGCGAAACAACCGGCGGAGTTGTACGGCATCAGCTGAAAGCAGGAGAAGTGAAGTATTCCACTTAGTTTCAGCCGTGATCTGCACTGACAGATGTAGCGCGGCTCTCTAGCACTTAATGGGAGTCATTCTCTCCACGTATTTGTTCGTGTGAGCGGTCGTGTCGCACTTCTTCTACTTTCGGAGCTGACAGCGGTTTTAACCGTTAAACTACAGAAATTCAAATTTACACTTTTTTTTTTTCCAAATTATGCAATAAATCGATGCGTGTTTCTGCATCGCCTTTTGACTTGGAGAAAGCCAAGCAGAAAATGCTGCATCAATCCTGGCCTCATTACAAAGGATTTATTATGTTTGAGTGCAGGGGGGGGTGGGGGGTTGGGAGCTCCTTGACAGTACATGGCAACCATATCAGATACACTGTAGCACAGCTGGTTGTGAACAACTGGGAGACCATATGGTTGTGTTTGGACAGAGGGATTTGTGGAGTTTGGGAATAAGCCCATCTGACATGCACAGGGGAACAGGGAATTTGTCCCTGTCAATTGCAATTATTAGCACCGACCCGTCGGCTACAGTAGCTCTTTTTCCCTGTTGCGTTTTCCCTGTTTTTGCTTCATTTCTTATCGCTGTGGTTCGTTACAGTGTGACTCAGGGCCCCGAATGAGACAAAGAGCAGCATATGCCGCTTCTTGTTAATGATTATCAACATTACTTCAGACGCACACTCGCAGCAAACACGTCTGTCGCCAAGTAGTTTCTTTTCTGTTACTGTAGCCGTGCATATTCTCGGCTGTTTCGAAGTTTTTTGTTTTTTTTTACGGCGGTGCTGATTGACTGTTTACAAGGTGTGCTGATGTCCACGGTGTTTTTTGCTAGGGGGACGGGTGAAATTCTGCAAAAGCTGCATAGAAGACAGACACAGAGAATGAAGGTGGGGGGGGGGGGGTGGGGGTGGAGGTAGGGATCAAGGAAGCATGCAGAGACAGGGAGTGGGAAACGGCACGGAAAGAAGGTGATGCGATGAGAGACGATTTTGCTTTTGCTCTGTGTTAGATGTTGTTTACTCAAGACTCCCCTCATATTTGACATGTGTCTTGCTCTATTCTCTGCTTCACCAAGCCCAGCCTCTCCATGCCTCTGACAGCTAGAATCAGAGAGGGCCTGAGGGGGGGACATGCACTCTGACAACAAAACATAGACACACAAGGAAAATTACCAAACACACACACACACATACAATATATTGGAAACTTACTTCTAATAAAGGACAACAACAGATGCTATGTTCAAGGACTCATATTATCCCCTGGTTCCCTGGTGTCCTAATGAACATGTCTGTGACATGCTTTGGTCAATATACCTTTAAGGATGAAGCACCACAGCAGTTCAATCACCCTGCCAAAACAGCCCTGTTCCGAACGCTCGGTTTTGATCGCCTGTCTCTTTAAATGCAAATGAGACACAGGAAACTACGTCAGCATCACTGAGGCTCCGGCAGCTAACAGCAGTTAGCATTTGTGGCAAAACCGGTCACAAGTCTACCGAGGGACATTTCAAGTTATTTACAGACTATGAAGGTGTGATTTCTAAGCTTTCCAAAAATGTCGAACACATGCAAATCGAATAATATTTGACGAAGATGTGGTCATTTGTAATGTAAGCACTCCTCAAACTTTAAATTTTAGCCTCAAAGATTTACAACTTCTGAGAGCCAAGAGACAGAATCATCACATTTACATAGAACAACCCCCTCCTGGTCTAAGCTAACATTAAAAAAAATCATTGCACTGCCAAGAATAAAAACACTTCGCCGACTTCGGCTCTTCCGGATACTGTTGCCCTCACCTGCACTCTCGCGTTTTTTTAGAGACAAAGCAGCGCTCCGCGAGACAACAACTCCAGGAATGTCTCATTGCGTTTTATCTCCTTAGACTGAGACTTTTTTTCACACTTTGCCTACTCACAGGGCCTCCAGAGTCCCAAATATAAGTATTAAAATGATTAAAAAGTTCATTTTGCTTAATATGTCCCCATTTAAAGGTGAAGTAAGTAGTTTATAGTGCCATCTAGAGGAGAGGCTGAAATTTACAACAAAGAACTGCCCCCTCCCTTCCCTGAGCGCTACGGTATCCTCAGCCGGTCAAATGTCGTCCTCGTCGTCTTTCTCCGTGTCAGCAGATGAGGTTCGTGAGGTGAGGGAAGCCGTAGCAGACGAAGTGGAGAGAGAGGAGGCGGGACTTCCGCTACAAGTAAAGAGACGCTTGATTTGTTCTCTCGCGTTTGTCCTTACAGGCTCCGGTAGAAACATGGCGTCTCGCTGCTAACAGTGGCTATGCAACCGCGGCCCGCGACCATGTTATTTTACATGACTTTTTGAAACACTACGAAAATGGAACAAAAACTATTATACAGCGACTAGACAATGCAGGAGCACATAATATGTATAAAAAAGTGGATTTTGGGGTCATATAAACCCATAAATCCCTTTAAAGGCCACCACAGCTGCCAAAATACACTGGAAACGAGGCGGAGAAGTCGTCCGTTTGTTCAAATCTGCAGCCTCGACATGAGATGTGACTAACTATTTCACACTGGACCATTACATTTTAAATGAATTTGTAAATTAATCACTGTAACTGTGTGTGTGCGTGTGTGTGTGTGTGTGTGTGTGTGTGTGTGTGTGTGTTCAGCGAGCGCACTCAAACACACAGACATTTAAATGTATTTGGGTCAGCGGTTCCACCTCCAGACTGTGTGAAAAGTCTTTCTCTCTGCAACTCATCTGCCGCACACCTCCGTGTAATTGCTCCATTTAATGTCGATATCGATACATTGCCCATGCAAGAAAAAAAAAAAAAAGTATGTTTATAGGACATAAGCACGACCCTGCCACCAAGTAACCGCATAGAGACGCTTGGGTGAGTCTATTCTCACGATGAGTCACAGGGAAACAGGGTCAGTGCTATTGTCATATCGATGTTCCCATTAGCATCATAGTCAGAACGCGCTCACTTCTCGACAGTGTTTTTTCTTCCAGTGTCTCTCATCGCCCCCAGCAGAGTGACAAAGTGTTAGTGATTCAATGACAAGGTCGCCGATCCTGGTCTTGGCATCAGCCAGCTCTTTGTCTGCCCCTGTGGCCACTGGCCATTATCATGGCAGCACTGTCCAAAGGAGTAAATAACCAAGAGGTGCTGTTGTTGTTGTTTTTTTCCCTCAGTGTCTTCACCAAGGTTTAATCTGACCCTCAACACAAAAGACACACACACACAAGAGCACCAAATCTCCACAGCAAGAAGTGGAGGAGCACCTCGCGAGTTAAGAGGCTTATTATAAAGGTTTTTAGAAGACAAGTCACCTGAAGTGGGACTTTCTCGCTCGCACTAACAGAGAGTGAAGGAGCAAAAACGCGATCAAAGATGATATTGATGCGGCGGAAAATGCCTTCTCATAACTCTGCAGCAAAACGGAGAGAAATGCTACACTTCATCAGCACTTTGCCTTGACAATGCTTTGCTTTGATGTCTCTCTCTCCCTATCCCTGACTTGTGAATTAATTTAGCAGAACTGCTGTTTGAGAGAAATATGTCACAGGGAAAAAAAAAGACCATGAGCAAGAATTGGAAAGTGTGTGTGGGGGGGGGCAAGAGAGAGAGAGAGAGAGAGAGATGGAGAAACTGCACAGGGGAATAATTCGGCTAATGGAGTGACTGTTTGGATATTCAGCAGAAGTAGGAACGGAGATTATGATCTCGCAATTAGCGTAACAAGGTTTTATTGATTGGCTGCTGCTGTAGCGTCTTTGCTGCCAAGACACTGCATGTGGTTTTAACATGCACAGTATGTGTGTGTGTGTGTGTGTGTGTGTGTGTGTGTGTGTGTGTGTGTGTGTGTGTGTGTGTGTGTGTGTGTGTGTGTGTGTAGCAGTAGCCCAGCCAATCACACTATAGTCCCACTTAGAATCCAGCCCCAACGTTACCTTCAATTTCCCGAGCATCACAGCTAAAATATTATGGATTGTCGAATTAAAAGGGTTTATTTGAATGCCCGATGATAAAGTGGACTACATTTGCATTCGCGGCGCACTTTTAAGTAAGTGAATGCGTTGCCCTCCTTTTTCTTTTTCAGAATACATTGCCGGTATAAAAAAAGGCAGCGAGGGGTTTGAAAGTTTGCCCGTCTGCTTTACATATTCACAGTTCAAATGATGCTTTAACTGTAGCTTCTTTTTTTTTTTTTCGTGATATTTCTTGTCTCAGTTTGTTATGCCGTAAGCCATCGCTGGCAGGGATTATTCTGGCCCCTCGTTTCGGAGTTATAATGACAATTAGGGAGGTATTTGAGCGTCAACAGCAGATCTGTGAGACGCAGAGGAGCAGAGACGGAGGCAGATCGATGAAGTCTCTTGTTTTTTATATGGAAGGCAACAGATGCGATTATGATGAGGTTTGCAGAGCACACCGACAGACTTAACACAAAACCACGGCCTCCGTGTTATTCTTCCTAATATTTTTTTAATTAAAGATGGAGCTGTGTAAGAACTCATCTGTACAGATTTAGTCAGATTGAGAGCCTTGACTTGTCGGCGCTCCACTCTAACAAATATGATTAGATTTGCTCGACTCCATCTTCCCTCCATATGTTTCTGATGAAACACTGCGGAACACGATCCCGTCGTCTTTAATGTCCACCCTTTGACAAATCTATCACCTCGTCCCTCTGTGCTCTGAATTAAAGGCTCATTCCACTTTTCTTTTTTTTTTTTTTCAGTTTAGATTAGTAATTCTCTTGTTTGGCTGCAGCCCAAAGCCTAGCCATCATGTCTGGATCCTTGTTGGAGCGTGATTGGTCAGGTTCAGCCGTGTGTAACTGACAGGAAGCCTACTGATTCAGGGAGACAGTATCTTCGGATTGTTGCACTGATTAAAGCCTTACGGCGGCGTTTTTGTAAACTCCCAGCGTTTGGGGTCCCTGCACCAGAGCCCTGGCCCTGCTGGTCTGAATTACAACTCTGCTGCATTAGTCTGATTTACAGCTTCCTCCTGGTGTTTATATTGGAGCTGGGGACCAGAGTGGCAGACTTCTCTTTCCCACCTTCCCTCCCCTTTTGCCTATTGATTCTCCCACGTTTGCCTCACCCTCAACTCGTCACCCCAATCTTTTCCATTCCTTTCCACCTTCTTGCAATGTCACCCGGTTCATCTCATTAAAGGGGACATATTACACCCTATTTCTCCAAGTTAACCTAGTTCCCTGGTGTCCTAATGAACATGTCTGTGACATGCTTTGGTCAAAATACCTGATGAAGCACCACAGCAGTTCAATCACCCTGACAAAACAGCCCTGTTCAGAACACTCAGTTTAGTAGTATCTCTTTAGGTCCACCTTTAAAAAAAGTAAAACAAAACTTAAGGGACAGGAAATGACATCAGCCAAAGAGGATACTTGGCGCTAACAGCAGTTAGCATTAAGGAAAAGTGATCATTTGCAGGCTCTAGCAGGCACATTGCCATCATATATAACATGTATCCACTGGACAGATAAATCCTCTGAGGCTGGAAGTTTGTGTAGAACTCTGTGCTGCACTGTGGAGCCAAGAATAGAACTTCTCGTGGACTTCGCAAACCTTGAATACCGTCGCCCTGGCCAGCACTTACGGACAAATCGGAGCTCCACGAGACAACAATTCCAGGAATTTAGCGCATTGTGACGTCCCAATGAGTGCGAAAGTCAACATCTCCTGTACTTAGACTGAGGAAGACCACAAAAACATGAGTTAGTCACACTTTCCCGACTGATAGGGTCTCCAGAGTCCCAAATATAAGGATTTAATTGATTAAAAACTTGATTTTGCATAATATGCCCCCTTTAACACATCGTACCACAACTACCTTATCCTCCTTCTCCCAAATGCCACCGAAACCTCTGGCGACATATCGTCCGTCACCTTTCCGAACCCAGCGTTTTTCCCCACCTACCCCTTCCCCTCTCTTCTATCCTACCCAACCCTCCCCCACCCCTCACCCACACCCTGTGCTTTCTCGTTCTGTCCCCACATTTTTTTTTTTTTTTTTTTTTTGGTGGAAATGAAAACAAAGAGCAGCCTGCCAAAATATTTCTATAGCTGTTCGCTGACAAAGCAGGGTGCCGAGACAAAGCAAAAAGATGCGCAGGCATATTTGTTGCGACAGCAGAAAGATGGAAAGCTCTCTCTCCCTGTGGCCTTTTTAGTCGTTCAGAAACACCTCCCCACACACACACCTCACTTTCCTCACACATTTTAAAAGCCCTCTGTTTGAAATACTCATCTGACATGGCACTGTGTATAAATGCACAGCTGTATATTTGTGTAAGGCCCTCGCTCTGCCAAGCTGTCCGTCCCCCTGTTGCCCCAGGTGATCGGATGAAACTAATGGCAACCTTAATGTGTTTGTCTAGGCCTTTCACCCCACTGGATAGAATGATGAGCGTCCAAACACTCGTTCTTGTGCCAGATCACATACCAGACTAATATAAAAGACATGAACTGGCCCGTGTCTGTTTAACCTCTTCATCCCCCGTAGATTTTTATCCTCTCGTAGAAATAAAACTGGCCTTTCATAGCTGTAAAAGGGGGAAAGGGAAATTAAGAGGAAAATGAATGCAATTAATCAACATCTGTGAGCAAAACAAATATACGAGGTTAATTATTGATGCGGTATCTTAAAAGTATAAGCACAGTAACTGCACTTACATCAAATCATGTAGACTGGTTTTCTCTGCTCAGAGAAAGTTCACATAAGGTGATAATGTATTTTCTTATAAAGAGTGACGCATAAAAATTTGATCGGAGGTTTAAATGTGGGTCTCTTTAGGTTGAGCCTGGCAACCTGCTCAGTGTGAAACCCTCCTCTCACCCAGTGTCAGCTGGCACAAGGAACTGCTGCGTGGATAGAAGGATTGTATCGTCCTGTATTCATAAAACACTTTTAAATACAAGATGGAAAAGTTCTGTACCAAAAAAAACAACAACTGCAATAGCATTATTAGCAGAATAAGATTGCTAATAACCTTATATAACTGTAGAACTGTCTGCCTGTAATATCATGGCAATGCATCCAATAGATGTGTCATCTGAAAAAAATATCAATGTCTCTGTGAAACAGAATGACATTGCTATACTCAGAGAGACAATGTTATTGTTGCTAAAAGCCCACACAAATCCGGCCCAATTAAAATGCACTGTGTTAAATGTCTGCTACTGGAGGTGTCTCGCTCAAAACACAAACAAAAGACCTCGTTTGAGGACATCAGAGCGCTGTGTGGGATCATGAGCTTCGCCTCGCTTCCTGATGAAGTGACTGAGCCTCTTGGTTGTTGCTCCCCCCCCAAAGTCACTTTGTAGACACCTCACCACAGCTAATGAATATCTGCGTCAATATATCCGTCACATCTGTACCCATTTCATATTAAAAGCATGATTCCAGTATTTTTTTTTTCTTTTATTGTGAAATATATGCTGGGCAATTTCTGACCAAGAGGAATGAAATGGTCCATTAATGTCGCTATTTTTTGGATATTGTTAACTGCACTTATGAGGATTTACCTCCGACCTCTTAGTTGCAAATATGCTGCGATGGTGGGGGTTCCACTTTTTTTTTTTTTTTTTTTCTACACATGTAATGCATTCAGCATGAGTTGCAGTGCAACGTTGAAGGGAAAGACAGGGAGGTCCATTGACACTGGAGAGTTGTCTCCTCCACTCTCCTCCGTTCCCCACCAGCCTCTTATTAACAATGGCACCAAGAGTGCGAGGTTCCAGATGTTCGTCTCCTGCTCCCACCAGCTGTGCCAGCCTCCGATGCACAGCCTCATTGACTCTGAAACGGGGAGGGGAGACACTTAAGAACACACTGACATCACACACACACACACAAGCAGAGTGGGAGAGTGGTGGAGCACAAATTAATATTCCATATATATATACTGTATATATATATATATGTACACTACCGTTCAAAAGTTTGGGCTCACCTATACAATTTTTATGTGTTTTCCATTAAAAGTCACACTTTTATTCATCAAAAGAGTTGCAAAATGAATAGAAAATATAGTCAAGACATTGACAAGATTAGAAAATATAGGTTTTTATTCAAAATAAAAAAAAAATTCAAAAAGAAAATACTTTGCCCTTCAAACGTTGCTTTCGTCAAAGAACCAGCAAAAGTGTTTTTAGCTGTGCTAACATCATTGCACAAGGGTTTTCTAATCATCCAATAGCCTTCTAACGCGATTAGCAAACACAATGTACCATTAGAACACTGGAGAGATGGTTGCTGGGAAATGGGCCTCTATACACCTATGCACATATTCCATTAAAAACCAGACCACATTTACCACATTAACAATGTATAGAGTGTATTTCTGATTCATTTAATGTTATATTCATTGAAAAAAGTGCTTTTCCTTCAGAGATAAGGACATTTCTAAGTGACCCCAAACTTTTGAAAGGTTGTGTATGTCTCTCTAGAGATACACCTCTCCTGGTGTATAGCAGAGAGTTATTTGTGGGAGACAAGATCCTAACAATTGTCAGAATAAAGAGAATAAAGAGCATTTGTTTGACTGAGTGCACCATCAGCTCTCCCTTTGTTATTCTCAACATTGTTAAGAGTCAGTCGGATCCACAGATCCACCAGCCCTTTTTTTTTCCTCTTTTCTTTTTTTTTGTGCTACTGTTTTGTCCATTTACTTGTTCTTATAACAATAATTACTTTTTTGTCACTCAGACACAGACGCCACCATTGTCCATATGCTAATAGCGAGCGTGACAGCAAAGGCGAAGAAAAGTAGAGATAAATAAAGAAGAGAAATGTGCACTCGCTGCTGCCGTTTGGTCGCTGTTGAGTCTCTGGCCAGCTTTTATTTGATCAGATCAGTAAAAAAAAAAAAAAAACCAACAGTGTTGTGCTGATGAGCTAAAGTTATAAAGGCATTTCTCTCTCTCTGTCTTTCTTTCTCTCTCTCTCTAAAGGAAATACTGTATGTCTGCTCTGAACTGAAAAGACAGAGGAGCCTGGAAATAATAGTGTGTGTCTGCCAGAGTAACATTGTAATACTAGATTCATCCTGTCAGGCAATAAGTTTGATTATGGTCCTCATTTGAAATGTTGGACTCACACACTCACACACACACTCACACACACACACACTGCTCCCTTCTCTCCATTTCCCCTCCCCCCTCCCTGTCTTCCACAGCAGTATCAACATCAGCATCACAATCACTCTCGATGAGACTATTGGGAAACCTGAGATATCTTGTACACCCGTGGTTTGTTTTCCGACCGCATTAGCGGAGATCACAGTTGAGTGAGTTTTTTTTTTTTTTTTTCGCCCCGACACTGGGCAGCATCTGCATATCATTACTCCGCCGCGAGGTCTTGAACTCTCGTCTGTGCGTATACGGAGCGTGGCTGCCAGAAAAAAAAAAATAATTAAAATCTAAATAAATCATATCATAAATCAATATTTATTACAAAATAAATGCTCTTGTTATCCCAACTTTTTTTTTTGGTCCCCCCACTTCATGTCTAATCTCTTTTCATTTTCCACGCTAAATGACTGCTCAGCAATAATGCTGTGGTTATTGTTGCTGACAGCGCTTCAGTTATTCGCTTCCTTCGCTTGCCAAAATCAAGAGCTATAAGAGCTGTTTAGAAGAGGGTGGAAGAAAGAGACAGAGACGCAAACAAGGATCTGTGAACCAAATTGATAAAGAAAAGAGAAACAGGTAATGTTTAAAGGTGCATTATGTAATAAATCTAAAGCAACTGGCCATAAAATCCTCCTAATATGTCACAGAGACTCAGGAATAATGTTCATATAACAAACTGAACTCACCAACAACAACAGTACGGCCAAAATATTTGCATTAAAAAAAATATTTTGCAGACTGCAAATCATGTTTATGTTTTGAATCATGTTTTGGCATGTGGCGCCATCTACTGCCGTCTACTAATCATTGCAGTCAATAGAGTCTCTGCTGCCAAGCAACCACGGGTTGCTAGTTAGAAAACGAAACCTAAAACCCCTCGGTAATTTTGAAAATTAGTGTAGTAACCGTTTTTGGCCACATTCTTACATATGGCGCCTTTAAATATAAAAGGACCAGAGAATGTCCTGTAACTAAGTGATTATTCCAGCATAATGTTCCATATCTAGCAGTTGTTTACAATTTACTGCATGTTAAAATGCTATTTTAACCATTTAAAACGAAGAAAAACAAAAAATATAACAATATAACAATTCATATAACAAACTGAACTCACCAACAACAACAGTACAGCCAAAATATTCGCATTAAACAAAATATTTTGCAGACTGCAAATCATGTTTTGGCATGTGGCGCCACCTACCGCCGTCTACCAATCATTGCAGTCACTAGAGTCTCAGTTGCCGAGCAACCAAGGGTTGCCAGTTAAAGTCATGAAAACGAAAACCTAAAAGACCTCGGTATTTTGAATTCGAACGTAGTAACCGTTTTTTGGCCACATTCTTACATATGGCACCTTTAAGACACAGACAGAGCTTGAGCTTCTCTTAGATTCTTGCAGCTGCTCACACAGAGAGAAAAGAAAGACACGGACAGAAACAGAGAGGACTAAAGGAGGTTGTGTTTATTATATGATAAAGCCTTCCTTATAACCTCAGCATGTTGTGCAACAGCTCTGGCTTAACTCTGCGGCGTGCCACTTCAAATTAGTCGCTCTCTGAGAAAGGGCCTTGCCCCCCGACGTTTGCAAAAAACTGCATTACTGCGCCGCTCAGAGCTCGGTACAGCCTAGGGTTAAAGACAAATTATATCATTTCTGTCATCCAATCAAATCACGCTGACCCGTCGACCTGCGAGATGAGTCAAACGCATAATGAAATATGACGTGGCACAAAAGCTCTGATTCTAATCCGCTCTGACACACGATCAGACCAGGACGACCTCTTGACCTTGACTGACAAGCGAGGCAAGCGAGGGGAACGGGATGAAGGACAGGAGGGGAAGGGAACATAAAAGAATGGGGGGGGGGGGGGGGGGGGAACGTATGCAATTAAAAACATACTGTTTTTCGTCAGTGGGAGGGAGGTGAAGTTTGTATTGGATGGTTTGGTGCTTGCGTAAATTATTATCTCCATTCCGTTCCATGTTTTCTCCTCCTATAGTGATGATTGAAAAAAGACATCTCTGTGACAGCACTGCATCATTTCATCTCCGGAGGAGATAGCCGGATTCTTCTTCTTCTTGTTTTGTGGGAGAGAGAAAAAAAAAAGAAAAAGAAGTATGCTTTCAACTATAATTTTTCCGCATCACACCACTCTGCTACCCTCCCCATCTCCCACCTTCTCCCCTCACACCTCACGTGTTTCATTCACTGGACAGACACTTTCCAAAACAGTGACATAGTCACAGATAAGTAATGCAGCTCGGCTGCTTTAAGGAGAGAGGACAGTGGATGGTGGTCAGGATGATCTGGGGATGAGCAGAGGGCGACCAGAACTGTTTTGGCGTTGGAAACGGACAGTCCAAAGGTTTGGGGTTGGGTCAGCCAAAGGAAGAAGAGGAGAGTGGAGGTGTAGTGGGGCTGTAACTGGATCCATTGCCCCTCTCCTCCTCCTCCTCCTCCTCCTCCCTCCTCCCTCCTCCCTCTCTCTGGGCTTTGTGGCGTGTTGATATCCTCTGACATGATATTGTAGCAGAAGAGATGGTGTGGCTTTAATTAAGCCGGGGGTTGATGGAAAGAGATGGATGGATAAAAGAGAGAGAGGAAGGAGGAAGAAAGGGGGAGGAAGGGTATTAAAACAAAACAAAAAATATAGCAGGACAGTCCATGCTCTTTTGTAAAGATTTGTAAATATATAAACTCTCAAATTATTTCCGCTTTACAGCGATAACAGAGTTTGTCTCAGTATGCACATGAGTGTGAACAGTGGTTACAGGAGGGTGCTGGAACCTGGAGAGAGGGAGGGGGGGGGGGATTTTAAGTATAAATCACCAAGGTGACAAAGCTCTCCAATAGGCAGATAAGTGCACATTAGGAGGTGAGGAAGATCTGTCCTCGTCCGCCGCCATCTCCTCCCAAAAACTAAAGCGAAGTCTGCATCCACGTGGCTCACAGTGTTTGACTGCGATGTCTTACTCGATTATTTGCGAGAGGGAAAAAAGGTTGGCAGAGTGTGAGCCAACTGTCAAAATAATGATGTGGATAATGATGTAGAGCTGCAACTTATCATTTATTTCATCGCGGAAATCGATGCGCCGTTTAGTTGAGTTAGTCTGTGAAATGTCAAAAACTTCACCTCGAGGCCAAGGTGACATAGCAGAGGAAGAAATATAGTTTATAGTTTTGTACACTACCGTTCAAAAGTTTGGGGTCACTTAGAAATGTCCTTATTTTTGAAGGAAAAAGCACTTTTTTTCCAATGAATATAAGATCAAATGAATCAGAAATACACTCTATACATTGTTAATGTGGTAAACGACTATTTTAGCTGCTTCTGTTCTTTAATGGAATATGTACATAGGTGTATAGAGGCCCATTTCCAGTGTTCTAATGGTACATTGTGTTTGCTAATCGCGTTAGAAGGCTATTGGATGATTAGAAAACCCTTGAAAACCCTTGTGCAATGATGTTAGCACAGCTGAAAACACTTTTGCTGGTTCTTTGACGAAAGGGCAAAATGATTATGTTGAATAAAAATCATTATTTCCAATGTCTTGACGATATTTTCTATTCATTTGTGACTTTTAATGGAAAACACAGCAAAAATTGTATAGGTGACCCCAAACTTAGTGTATTTCAAGCCTCACAAATGTTAAGGATCATGTTGTGTTTTACACATACCAGGTACAAATACAATGTGCAATGTCATATTAACTGGATTAAGTCTGCACTGGCATGGCAACAATATTTTTTAATTATTATTATTATTATTATTATTATTATTATTATAATAATAATAATAAGAAGAAGAATATACAGATAATGAGCCATTAGTCACAGTCAATATCGTCTTCAGAAGGCCTTGAATACTCAGGCAGTGTTACAGAGGAAGCAAAAGATCTGTGCCAAAAAAAGAAAGGAAGGAAAAAAAAAGAAAAACAAGCTGGAAAGCTCCCCAATCAATGTTATTTTCTCTCTCAGTCCCAGACCAACTGTCTATTCATCTGTTTCTTTTAAATGAAAGGTGTGCTGCTATGTAACACTTACAGTCGAGAGATCTGCCTCTTAATTAAAATGTTACAGATTGTGTTTCGCTCGCTGTGCACGCGGAGCATACTGTGTATTGGAAATAATGTTCCCTATAGTGTGTGGGTATTGATTTGAGGAGGAAAATAAAAGATTTTTTTTTTTTTTTTGTTCCCAGTGAGAAAATAGAATCTGTGTAATGCAGCCTTTTTGGAGTCGGAGTGTGTTGCGAGTAAACCAATGACGATTAGCTCATAGGAGATGGGGGGGGGGAAAGGAGAAAGAGAAGAAGAGGTGGCTTTTGTTTGAAAAGCCAATTCCATACTAGGACACATGTTTGTCTATGCAATCCGTCAAATACATTGCCTTTGTTTGGATTTTACTTTTAAGGCAGGAAAGAGTATACATTAGCTTAGGTGTATGTATGTACATGCAATCTTATTCTGGATGGAGGCATATATGAATAATGTATCTTGCCACAATCCAACTGGGCATGTCCTTGGTATTTACATTTTATCATCAAGGGCACTGGATGAGCCTTCACAGCGATCGAAACGCATGACGCGCGCTCACTTTTGTATTCCTTTGCACAATCAAAAGCCACGGATGAGATGTTTCTGCAGCCTGGACGTATATTTATAAAAGTGAGCAAATAAAAAAAAAAAAAAAAAGGGTTGATGAACATGCTTCGCGATGACTCAGGGCACGCACGAGGCTCCTGAGATCACACAGTGGATCGACCCCAGAGGATGACAGCGGGACACACTTCACACACTGTTTACAGTAGACAATTTAGTTTCCTTCCAACAATTATGAGGGGAATTGAATCTCAGGAAATGTTTGTTTTCGTGCCCATTAGACCAAACAATAACAGCCACAAGTCCCACAAGGTTCACAAAAACATCTGTCTTCAAAGGAGAGTCCAGACAAATTCATATCAACTGGCTTTTACAGGCGTTGCCAGGTCAACGTGAATCAAATCGATCAATCGCACGACGCTCTTCTTCCTTTTCTTTGCTTTTGTAGGAAGATGAAAGTGAGACGTTAATGCTGTGTCTGTGTTTACATTCTTGCTTCACAATGATTGTGGTTAAATTTAAAAAACTAGTGCAGTGCCCGTTGGAAGTATGTATTCCTATAGTGGGAACTGAAGAAGATTGTTCAGTTATGGTAATGCATGATAAGGAACGTGAAGGCTAACATAATACAAACACTGTAGCTATTGTTTGTGTTACGTGACAGTCACAACAGCTAGCTACGCTAATGCTAATCGAAGATGAAAACATACGCGTTGTGCCAAATGAGGTTGCACAGTGTTTGTATTATGTTAGCCCTACACTAATGCTAATCATAGCCTCGCGAGCTTACCTTTGGAAACTGGTTCACCAAGTTAGCCGCAAAGTAGTAGCATGCTAATGCAAAATAAAATAAATATGTGCTTGCGTATTGGTGAACAGAGACCGACTTTGTAGTTTCAGTATAAACCGTGTGAAAATGTCTCACCCACCGTGAGGACAGCCTCTTCACTCCCACCTCCTCGCACCAGACAGCGCAGCTGCTGCTGATGAGCCGCTGCCTGCCTGGTGTAGCGTGCTAAATCGGCAAAAATTTAAATTCCTCCAAAATATTTGAAAATCAAGGATGCACACCATCGGGCCATGCTCAAACCATATCCAGAGTCGTAGGGCAATCTGACTAACGGTCAACGAGATATGCCCGTCACAGACAGACACACAGACGCAAATTGCTTTATAGGTAGATGGGTGTTGATGCAAAAACAGAGTGAATTCTCTCTCATTGCACTTCAGGGATTTTAGATTGGTTGTACAAAGGCTGAATGTGAGAAGAGACATAAGTCAGAACATCGTGACACATTTTGTTGTTTTTCAAATGTAAACTGTTAATGTTTTAATACATCTCCTCTGTAGCGTAACCTGTAATTTATATGGAAAACAAACACAAAAAAACACTCACATGTACAATAAAGTAAGGGTTGAGAGAAACAAGGAAGACAAATGGGTCCTGCATCCTCTCTCTCTCTCTCTCTCTCTCTCTCTCTCTCTCTCTCTCTCCTATTCTTTCTCTTCTGTCTCCTCTTGCCCCTTATTTTCTGAAAGTATCTGTTTGAGAGATAAATGACCACTCGGCGGCTGAGGATGACAGCCTACACAAAGATGATATTGAATTGATTTCAGAAATGTTGCCGAACTGACTGTTTGATGTATACTGCTAGACATGAATCATAAAAATTCTATTAAAAAACCCTTGAATGGCTGACACCAGAATATTATTTGTGATGATTAATTTGACTCAGTCATTACAATGGGAGTCAAGTTGGATCGACTCAGACAAAATTGCTTTCCATTCCCCTGTTGAATTTCCCCCTGCTATTTTTCTTTTTCTTTTTAAACTGTGCAGCAGCTCCAATTGGACGCGCGGCGCACAAACACAGGAGGCATTTGTGCGTCTTTATTACTGAGTGTGTCGCTTTTGTTTCAAAAACGACGTGTTTGAAACTGAATCACACACGAGTGACAGATCGGGGGGAGGGGGTGAAATACAGTAGTTAATAGTGCTTTGAGACAAATTACAGGAAACAGAAAAGACATGCTATTGCCTATTTTTCCTAGAAAATAAAGTGACGCCATCACCAATTATACTCTTAGAAATAAAAGTGCTAAGTAGAACCATATAAGGCTTCTTTGGCTTGTCCTCATAGGAGAACCCTTTTTGGCTCCAGGTAGAACCTTTTTATAACACTTCCACTTGGAACCCTTTATTCAGGAAAGGGATTTTAAAGGGTTCTCTGGATCAAAATGGTTCTTGAACCATTAGTGTTACCAAGAACCCATGAAAAACCCTTTCTTCGGGAAAGGGTTTTTCAGAAGCAAATGGTTCCAGGTAGAACCGCAGCCCTTGTAGATGGACCCTTATTTCTAAGAGTGTATTGTTTGAGTTTGTGCAAAAGGTTTGAATCAATCAGCGCTTTGACAGAACAAAGCAGCAGAGAGAGAGTGAGTGTGTGTGTGTGTGTAGTGATCAGGATATCCCACCGTTATCATTCATTTTTTGACAGACAGGCACATATTATATACATTTTGAGCCACTTTTGAGCAAGAAATTCTCCTGTTTCTACAGTAACAGTGAAGCAACAATGTTTCCTGATACTATGTATGAACATGATGGATGAAACACCTGCTCGAAACAAAGTCAGTGTATAGCATTGGGATGACAGATTACAGGATGAATTGAACTGTATAATCAAGAACGGGGGTGTCAAACTCAGTTACAGAGGGGGAATTAAAGGGGAACATTTTATGCAAAATCAACTTTTTAATCATTTTAATACTTATATTTGGGACTCTGGAGGCCCTATGAGTAGGCAAAGTGTGAAAAAAGATGACTCCATCATGTTTTTGTGGTCCGCCTCAGTCTAAGTACAGGAGATGAAACATGCAATGTTGACTTCCGCACTCATTGTGACGTCACAATGTGGAAATTCCTGGAATTGTTGTCTCACGGAGCTCCGTTTTGGCCCTAAAAAACGCGAGTAATAAGGCAATACGATCCGGAAGAGCCGAGGTCCGCAAAGTGTTCTATTCTGGTCTGCACAGTGCAGCACAGAGTTCTACACAAACTTCCAGCCTCAGAGGATTTACGTTATCTTATCTCTCTTATCTCCCGTGGATACATTTGACGGCAATGTGCCGACTAGAGTCGGCAAATGATGGCTTTTCCAAATGCTAACTGCTGTTAGCAGCCGGAGCCTCAGTGACGCTGACGTAGTTTCCTGTATTACATTTGCATTTAAAGAGACAGGCACTCAAAACCGAGCGTTCTGAACAGGGCTGTTTTGGCAGGGTGAATACAGGCCTGTAATTACAAGTATCTTAGCCAATCTTAGTTCTGTTTTACACTTCAGACACCTCTCATTCAAATTCTCTCTATTACCTAACTATAAACTGTGTGGACAACTTCAGGCACCACTTAAAATTAACATAAAACCAATAAATAAGAAAAGAATATCCTCAGACTGTTGACTGTACTTTGGGTTTGATGTTTCGTACCAAAAATGCACCTTGGGCACTCGTTGAAGTTGTCTGGAATATTGACTTTTAAATAAAAGAAGTAGAAGATGTTATGAAGCTCTGTGATGCTAACGATTCAAACGTGAGAGTTTTCTGCTCACCCCAAACCCTGGAAGTGCTCCAGTCACCCAATATTGGCTTTAGCAGTAAATGAAGTAGACTTGGCATTACCGTTCCCACTTCACTGCAAACTGAATGTTTACATCGGAGACGCTGAGTCATATACAAAACAGCTCTGACATAAACCTCTGTTCATTAGGCCCAATCTTTCTCACTCATCTTTTTTTCTTTCCCTCCACTCAGAGCTACACAGGTCAGGCTGGAGGCAGCGGCGGAGGAGGAGGCGGAGGAGGCAGTGGAAACGGTGACGAAGACTACGAGATCCCTCCCATCACTCCACCTAACCACCCCGAGCCTCCTCTCCTTCACCTGATGGAGCACGACTCTACAGGCTACCTCTGCCACTCGCTGTCACACAATGGGCTCATCAATCCATATTCCTACCCAGAGCTGCCCACACTCATGATGTCCAATATGCTGACACAGGACGGCCACCTGGTCTCCAGCCAAATGCCCTCGGTGAGTGTGTCGCTGCATGACCTGAATGCTCATATGGAGGCCGTGCGAGAATGGGGGAATGTGATGCTTAATATTTCAACAATTGTGGTCACAATGAAACTTTGGAAGACTTTAAAGGTCACATAGAGTGGTCCTGTTGCACATATATGTTAGTTATGGAGGTCTACTTACATATATGAACTTGTTTTTATGGTCAAAAACCTCCTAGTTTCTGTAAACTAGCCGATAGAAATCCTCTTTTCTGACAGTGATTTTTCGCTGCGAGATTTCAGAGTGAACTTTCACCCCCAGAAGACAGAGTCTTGTGATTGGCCAGTACTATCCAGCACATCCGTTCTCAGAAGCGCAGCGCCCCCCTCTGGAACGGCGGATGCACTGCTCCTCATTATCAAAACATTGTTTTAACAGTGTTTAAAAATAGCTTCTTCACGACTCCCCGCCGCAGTCCCGTTTATGACTTTAAACCAGAGTCAGACCCAGAGTCAGAAGACACTGTTGCTCGTGAAACACCTCCACAACAGACGTTATTCTTCTTCTGCGGTTCAATGTACGCAACCGGATGTGCCCGGACTACCGCCCGGAGCAGGACGATTGTTTTTTCAGGAGAACCGTTGCTTACGTAACTATTCGAGATTTTCAGTCATCTCGTTGAGCCCCGAGATTACAATAAAACACAACGTTCTCAGCAATGGCTGAACTGTTTGTTTCGAACCGTCAGGGCTTCATAAACAAGGTAATGACGCAGATACACACCAAAAAAAACAGCGATAATAGGAACTTCCGGTCTAGTTCCGCTTTAACCCTCTTATGACCATCAAGATGATCAGGCCGCCTTGATTTATTTTGATTTCATGGCTGTAGAATTGTCAAAAAAAAATTTCACTTTCGATATCTGGCAGTTTAGGAATTACGGTATTGAGAAGCTGGCGTCACAAACGTGTGACACACGCTGGTGAATGTCATCTGTGATTGGGGCGGTGGTTCTGAGGAAGTCCTGAGGGGCTACCGTAATGACAAGTATATGAGCGCAACGCTCCAATCCGTCTTCTACCGCTTCTTCATCTCACACATGAGGGTCGCAGCTGTGCCAATCTCAGCTGACATAGGGCGAAAGGCTGGGCCGCACCCTGGACAGGTCGCCAGTCCATAGTTTTTTTTTAATTTACTTGATATCACAAATGGTCTAGGAGTTACGGTAATGAGAGGTACGCATGCCAAATGCTGTCAGCGATGACAGAAAGGCTGAATTTCGGGGAAAGAGACTTCAGATATAGAATTATGGGGCCTCTAAGGCCAACATAAATAGGTTGAAATAAGTCTTACTCTTAGTCTAAGAGTAAGCTGTGTCAAGGAAAACTATCAGACCTGACTAAGGGAGCGTTTCCATGTATGCAGCAGGAGTTCTGGGGTAAGCACGAATGGGCAAGAAGTGTTCAATCTGCTGAATGTCAGCAGTTTTCATTCTTTCTGTGGGCACTCCTTTATGTTTCCAGTCATACTCTGACCTGTTTGCACCCTTTGCACAAAACAAATCACTTCCTGTGTGCAGTGTGGGAAATTGGGCAAACAACTGATTTCATAATTAAAACACCCTTAAATGATATTTTCCCGTGGTCACACTGTCAGCTCTGATATGATCAGCTACAGATCTACCACAACAGTGTGTGTGAGTCAGTGTGTCAAGCCTTCAAAACATGAATGAATACTCACTGATTGCTCCCTCAGCTCCGCACAGACCCCGCTCGTCCACAAATTAGCATCTCCACACCAATCGCTGCGTTCTCTGTGACACCAGACGTCGCATGTGAAGCTCATGTGTGAAACATGCGGTCTATGCTGTGTGATACCAGGCCTCTCTTGTTACACTCTGTAGCACACGTGCTGTGTATACTTTAGTGTTTATCTGTGTTCATCTGTGGCTGAGCTTGAGTTTTCTGTTTCAGTCAATGTGAATATTGTGATATATAGAAGTTTCACTTAACCCTTTCAAAACAAACGCACTTATAAGCGCATAATTGTAGTTATGCAACGTTCTGTGCAATCGGAGAAATTCCGGTTATTTCAGTAATTTCACTCGGGAAGAACTCCTGTAAGTGCAGTGTTTTTTTCTCAATAAAACTTTTTTTTTGTTTTTCTTCGTTTTAAATGGTTAAAATAGCATTTTAACATGCAGTAAATTGTAAACAACTGCTAGATATGGAACATTATGCTGGAATAATCACTTAGTTACAGGACATTCTCTGGTCCTTTTATATTTAAAGGCGCCATATGTAAGAATGTGGCCAAAAACGGTTACTACACTAAAATTCTAAATTACCGAGGTGTTTTAGGGTTCATTTTCTAACTAGCAACCCCGTGGTTGCTTGGCAGCAGAGACTCTATTGACTGCAATGATTGGTAGACGGCGGTAGATGGCGCCACATGCCAAAACATGATTCAAAACATAAACATGATTTGCAGTCTGCAAAATATTTTGTCTGTACTGTTGTTGTTGGTGAGTTCAGTTTGTTATATGAACATTATTCCTGAATCTGTGACATATTAGGAGGATTTTATGGCCAGTTGCTTTAGATTTATTACATAATGAACCTTTAAAATAAGCAAAACAAAAAGTCAGGGTTAACATCAGTATTTGATGGTGCCATATATTTATTATCTATTTGAAATTACATACCAATGTAAATGATTATTATAACTTGCAGCAAAGTATATGGTTTGAAGGTCAGAATTCAAACCTCCAAAGATTTTTAACTGTGATACAAACAGATGCAGAAGTAACTGCACTCGACAGCTGTGCCTTTTTCCCCCCCATCTAATTTAATGAATTACCACGATACGGTTTACAGTATTATATATATTTAATATTCTTTTTGTGTCTCGTCTTGGAGTCAGTTTAAATGTGCTTAAAGACAAGAGAAGACATTAACGCATTAAACACGCAGATGCATATCAAGGTCGAGCAGGATGCGTTCAAATGTTTCCCAGTAGAGATCCAACGATAAACAGTCAGCAAATAACCCAAATATGACATGATAAAGATCGGAAATATAAACATTCTGTATATTTTATACAAATCCCCCCCCCCTCTTCACCTTCATATTGGATTCATGTGTCATTTATCTTGATATTCATTTCTCAGTTTTGGTCGTGACCTTTACTACGGAGACAGTGGTTGATAGAGAGAGTCTTTTGCTTGGCAGTGCGGGTATTTGTTACTGTTACAGAAAGGACCACACCCGGTGGTTTTTAATAGGCTGAAAATATACTGCTGCTCCAGCTCTGTGATAAAAATGCATGAGATCTTTTTTTTCTTTTCACAACGTTCACTTTGCTTCCATTCTACGTGTGCGATAACTACAAAACGCTGGTGACGACGGCGAGGCCTTGATGGATTAAGTGTTGCGTTTTTTGGGGGGTTTTTCCAGTGCTCAGATATACAAAAGTAAATATTTCATGAAATATTTTTAAAATAAACATTTTTACCACTCCTATCAAAAAAAAGAAAAAAGAAAAAATGTGTTTAACTTGAATAACCTCCCCAATCTTGATATCTGATGTTATTTCAAAATTTCAAACACTCTCTCTGAGAGAGAGAGAGAGAGAGAGAGAGAGAGAGAAGCCACTCGCTGATATGGCAGCTCTCTGCTTCTTCAGCTCAGGGAGAATATAAAGCAAACTCTGAAATTTCTAAATCAAATAGACACCATGGCAGAACTACCAAAGCGTAGCAGAGGTTCATTTTATTTATTTTTTTTTTTCTCGCTAAGAGCAGAGTGTCTATTAAAATCGGTGCCTCACCTTGACACAGTCTGCTGAGCAAAGTAATTAAGCAAACTGAGCAGTTCAAACACGAGATTGGTATCATTATGAATACCTCACTTGACACGGATAGATAAATAGCAAGGGTTAATTCTAATTTTGAAGACTATTTCGGTGGCTGAAAGTTATTGTTACAGTATGTGGATGTAGAGACGGCCTTTTCCCTGCTGCTGCTGCTGCTGCTGCTGCTGCTGCTGCTGCTGCTGCTGCTGCTGCTGCTGCTGCTGCTGCTGCTGCTGCTGCTGCTATTGTTGACATTGCCCTGTAGGTGTGTGTCCAAGTGTGTCTGTGCGTTTCTGTGGCTTCACTATAAACAATATCTCTGCTGTTGAAATGGATCCACTACATCTGGAGGTCAGGCCTTATATTCAATCTTGAGCACACTGAGAAAAAAAAAAAAAAAATCCATTAGGGTTCATCTTTCCTGCATCAGCCATTCTATTGTGGTGCTGCAGTGAGATCTGTTTTCATCAGGCAGATTCAATACGTGAGCTGGGCAATGAAAAGAGTGCAATAGACTTTGGATGAAGAGAGGAGAGAGGAAGGATAGTGGAGGAGAGAAATTGCAAAGAGGTAACTCTTATTCAGAATGAGAATATACCTCCAGTTTTCTGTACCGCCTGGATTTCATTATTAGATATTTTAGAGATAATTCAGTTGAGTGAAATAAGGTTATTCTGTCTCAACAAAAAAAAGGAGCTGAGAGCCTCTCTTTTTTTTTTTTTTTTATCATTTCATGTGTGCGCCTACGGGATTCGAGTGTGTGAAAGTGGTCCACTGCAGGTGCAGCGATGTAAACATAAAATAAATAGAATGATTATGCAACAAAGACGGGGGGGGGGGGGCGGTATTTAGAGGAGAGGAGAGTATGACAATGGCTCATTTTCAAAAAGGACTGTGGGACTAAAGAGGCTGTTTAGACTGCAGACGTTCAGGTTCTATTACACACACTGTGACCTTCCTGACCAATGAAAACTAACAGAATGGAAATAAATAACAGCATAGTGTAGTGTATTCAAGGATCAATTAGCCCGAAAAAAAATCTATCTGTATGAACAAAACATTTTTGAAGGTAATTTTTTAAAATATGATTCATACTAAGAAAAATATGCCCTCATAAATACCTCATAATAAATATGGTATGATTATCAGGAGAAGAGGTCCTACCCTGATGCAATGTATTAAATGGTTTGACCCGCTTTATATTATAGAGATATTGAAATAATAAGAATAAATGTGACCTTTAAATGTCTCGTCTAATTCCCCTTTTCAATTCATAGAACTCTTGTGAGACGCACACACGCACACACACTGTCATTGCATCTACATGTTCCAAAACACATTAGACATTTAATAGCCATGCTCAGGTTGCATTGATCTTATCAATACAGCCCAGAAAGATGCACATCTCGACTCTGGAATCACAAACACAAAATGCCCCCCCCCCCCTCCTCCGTTTGTTGTCTGTTGCATCTTTATTTACACTAAAACTTATTAAAATATAACAAAAAAGAACTACCTTTACTATCAAACGTAAAGATGTATCACAATAATACATGTGGAATCTGTTAAATCCACTTTGTCATTTATTTACCCTCCAAGTGGAATAAATGACGTGTAATTACGCAACGTTAGCCGTCGTCAAGCTTGTCTCCGGTGTGATATTCTGAATATGAAGCAGGTGATGAACGCGAGGGGACGTTATGATGCAGATGCAGCCTTTGGTGCAGTCAGGTATAATCTAATTATTTGGTGTTTTTTTTTTGCAGAGTACAAGATGAGAAAGTGCCTGAAGGAGGGTCAGTCTATTCATAATGAGGGTTGTGGCACCTTAATATTCATAATCAGAATTAATTCCGTAATTTCTTTTGTTGCGACGCTTAAACGTAGGAATTCCCTCCACACGAGGTCCTTATCTGCGGTCGTGGAGGTTAATTATCAAGTGTTAACCCAACCCCTGATTGTCATGTTAATTCGTTTGGACGCCTGCACTTTTTTTCTTTTCTTTTCTTTTATCCCTTTATTTATTTATTTATCTATCTATCGCTCCTCCCTCACAAGGTATTAAGTGCCGGTGGCAGGTGGTCGCTCTTCAGACTCTGTGTGCGAAATGAAATACGAGCTGCAATGTCAACTCAACTTGTCACAGACAAGCTTTTGGGGTGAATTAATGACAAGAGAGCAGAGGTGTGTTTTAATGCGTTCTCTCTCTTCTGATGGAGGGTCTTAGCGGACGCTTAATCGCACGCCGTACAGTCGGACTGGAGAATAAAGTTATACAGGAGCTAGTATTTAGGCATAAGGGATGATTATTAAATCACCTATACACAGTTGCCAAGTGTTTTTGTAAAATATTGCAATTAAATGTTTATGTAATGACATTTTTTTTTCTTCCAATATGGACATGAAAGACTTTCTGCTCTTTGAGGCTTTACATTTCGATGAAGAAAAAAAAAAAAAGCCATTTCTCCTTTGAAAGACCATCATTTTCAGTCCTTTTTTTTTCTTTTTAGAAGGATTAGAGCATCTGCTCTGCAAAAAAAAAAAAGAAAAAAAAAAAAATGATGGAATGTCTGTCGCGTCCTTACTACACTTGAACAAGCCCAGTGATAGAGCGGGGGCTTGTGTTAGTTATTCCACTGTTGATGATACTGAATGGTCAAGCCTGTGTTTCAACGTCTCTGCACCATCTGCATGAAAAAGGGAGGGGCTCTTCATTAAACCCCCCCACACACTTTTTTTGTGATTATTTATTTTCAAATCATCCCCTGGGCTAATGTTCCATTTTGGCTTTTTCACACCTCCCTCCCCCATAAATGAACCATCGCGGGCCATAAATCACTGGACAAACAGAGACTTGTACAAACCCTGAAAGGTTTGGAGATTTATGTAACACATTCATGTTTTCCACTTCCTCATTTTAGTACTCCACTGCTATAGCCTAGCTAATAAAAGGTCCTATTAATATGTCCTGTTGCTTAGCAACGGCAGGCAGCGAGTAATAGCATTCTGTGGAAAAATAGATGGCCGATAAGGAAAAATTCAATTCTTTTCTCATCTCCTGGGAGAAAGTGCCTTATTTCTCTGGCAATGTGATATGAAACTGTAGTTGTATATTAAGAAATATCTTAAAAGAAGTGTAGGTTATTTTCCAGTTACATCATTTTGGATGGCTTTTTATTGCAGGCTGGGACGGTGGCAATTCTTTTTTTTTTTTCCTGATAAAGTCAATTAACCTATCAGATTAAGCGAAATCAGAGGATTACATATCAACTCACTTTCTTCTTCTTTTTAATCAGAAAACTGCAAAGAGAGGGTGTTAAATAACTCTGAACTTTAAAGAGATCAGCGCCGGGAGACAAATTACATTTCATTTATATTGCGAGGTGTAATTTAAACTTGCTTTTGTACAAATATAAGCTGATACAGTGTGGTGTGCGGAAGCCCTTTTTTTCGCTAATAACGCCGCTTATCGCCGTGATCCCGGGTAACGGACGAGGATCTCTGGCTGTGGCAAATCTTCACTTTGATAATTCATCACGTCATGTACACACACATATTGTCCTCCTCCATAATGCAGATGTGATCATCCGTGTCATTCAGAGTGGCTAAAGACACAAAGGCAGACTCATCAGCGGGCAGATACGCGCCGGCGTTATGAAGCAGATACATAAGATAAGGGATTTCATATTACACTTAGCCAGAGGGCCCCCGCTGAGCTGTATCTCGCCGTGTAATCGTGTCCATATTGCACTGTGGCCCTAATCTCAACCATCCATCAGCTCATTCTTGTCTCTCGCCGCCGCCGCCACCGCCGCGAATGTTTGGCCCCCCGAGATTCGTACCGTGTCCTCTTCCGCTCAGGGACGTAGCTCCCTGCTGTGCCGCCAGCCACCACGACAACATTACGCCGCCACGATGCCAGCTAATGTGTACAAGCGCGGCTCGAGCCAGGGACGATTAAGACACTTGTATATGCGACACAGACCACAGTTTGAGTTGTTTTTAATGTTTCTACTATGTTTTCCGTTGCATTTTTTCCACTTC
The DNA here is from genome assembly GCF_963457635.1 of Microchirus variegatus. Taxonomy (NCBI): domain Eukaryota; kingdom Metazoa; phylum Chordata; class Actinopteri; order Pleuronectiformes; family Soleidae; genus Microchirus; species Microchirus variegatus. The sequence continues at coordinate 7,452,086 of NC_139808.1, read as the reverse complement.
CAGTTACTTGTAGACCAGGGGACCTGAGGGCCAATTTAGGAACCCAACATTGGACTGAGGGCCGCCAAAGATTGGTCTGTCTCCAGTAATGTCCAGTAAACATTTAACAAGCTTAGAAGCTCCTGGATTAAAACTATCAACTGTAATTCAGTGCGGGCCGCCAGAAATGTTTCTGCGGGCCGCCGTTGGCTCGCGGGCCGCACTTTGAGAACCAATGTTCTAGACTTAAGTTGACCGTAAACGTACATGCAGGTGTTATCTTACAGTACAGGAGACATACTGTAGCTTTTTGCCGGGACGATAAATCTTATGGGTAAAAGCTGTTCACTTTTTATGTGCTCCTTTTTTTAAAAGTCTGGGCCATAATATTTTTTTTTTTTCTTTTTTCTTCTGCCTCCACATATTTAACTACTCGTGCACTGTTCTCGTGCCATTTTTTCCTTGAAATGTAATGTGATGTTTGGTTTTATATACTTTTGTTCCCCTTGTTTTAGCACCGCATGTGCAAAGCCACAAAGTTAGGGTACAACTGGAGTCAAATATCCTTGTGTGCTTGTGCCAATAAAGAGGACTCTTATTGTGAAAATCAGGCAATTTTAGAATCAGATGCAGAAACTGTTGGTGCGAAAATTCACATAAAATGAGAAATCTCTCTACTCTACATTTTATACACACTTAGAAATAAAAGTTCTAAGTACAACCATATACAGTTCTTCGGCTTCTCCTCATAGGAGAACCCTGTTTGGCTCCTGGAACCCTTTTAAAACCCTTTATTCAGGAAAGGGGTTATAAAGCGTTCTCTGGATCGAAATGGTTCTCACTGGAACCATTAGTGTTACCAAGAACACCTTGAAAAACCCTTTCTTCTGGAAAAGGGTTTTTTTAGAAGCAAATGGTTCCAGGTAGAACCTCATCAGCCCTTGTAGAAGAACCCTTTTGGAACCCTTATTTCAAAGAGTGTACTGTCGTGCACTGATGAGAGAAGAGATCTTTAATATTAAGAAAGTAATGTCAGAATAAAGTAGATATATTTTGGTCTGAGTGAGGTTTTGAAACAAATGCAAATCAGCTTGTCATAACCTTGTACGACACATACAGTAGCACGGCCGGCTTCCTTTCATTCGTGTGCTCCTTTTTGTTGTTGTTTTTGGATTCATTATTTCTGCATCTACATTCTATTTTTCTTTTCTTTTGTATTGTTTTATACATATATATATATATATATATATGTATGTACACCCACACAAACACGCATACATACATATATACACAAAGTGTGTTTGACACGGCAGTCAGGAGTCTCATTAGTGGGAGCAGAGGATGCTTTGCCTTCTGCTGTCAGAGACTGTACGTCCCCACCGCTCCTCACAACCATCTCCTGCATGTCATGTCAGACAAGGCTCTGATTCTGTGACGCCGTGCTTTGTGAGGTGAGCGCACGCACACGCACACACACACACACAGAGAGAGAGAGAGAGCGAGACACGCCCGGGCTGAGAGCGCACACAACCAAGCCAGAGAGAAAGAAAAAAAATAAAGTCAAATAAGAGAGAGAGAGAGAGAGAGAGAGAACTGGAGGGGGAGAGATAAATAGAGGGGAAGAGAGAGAGAGAGAGAGAGGAAATAAAAGCAAAGTAGGTTCTGACATTAGCAGTAATGAGGAACATGGAGGATGGTGCCAAGGGGGACATCATGACATTACTATCTGCAAATCAACCACTGCCTTGTTGCTCCCACAGATTCTATGTGTGAGGCGTTCAGGGGCGGTACGGTACGGTTTTTCAAAGCCACCAGTCAATCACAAACGAGAACATTCTCTTCTTGATTGTGCTTTGTGCTCCCAGCTATGTTTTATTTTATGATAATAATAATGATAATAAAGGACTAGGATGTCATTTCCTGTCTGTGTGTGTGTGTGTTTTAAAGAATGCACAACATGAAACTATACACCTTGGCTTTGACGCATCACGCTTGGCTTTGAAACCACGTCCATTTCAGTTAGATGTCATTAAAAACACAAAGTTTGCGTCGATACTCGTAATTGTTTCCCCGTGCTGCCACTTCTGCGAGATATTGTTGTTTTTTTGTTCCCTCCATGTTCGTTGCTCGATCACATGTCAGTGCAGGAGCTGCACCAGCGAGTGTTTACATTTCATTGACGTTCAAAGCTAATGCAAGGAAAATTGCGTTGCTAAATCCAGCTGGCTGATGCTACACGTGGATCATTTCGTGTTACATTCGAATCAGCCTTATGAGTGCATCTATATACACTCTTAGAAATAAAAGTGCTAAGTAGAACCATATAAGGTTCTTCGGCTTGTCCTCAAAGGAGAACCCTTTTTGGCTCCAGGTGGAACTTTTATGATATACTTTCGGAGGATTCCACCAAGAACCCTTTTAAAACCCTTTATTCAGTAAAAGGGATTCTTAAAGGGTCCTCTGGATCAAAATGGTTCTTACTGGAACCATTAGTGTTACCAAGAACCCTTGAAAACACTTTGTCTTTCAGGAAAGTGTTTTTCAGAAGCAAATGGTTCCAGGTAAGAACCTCAGCCCTTGAAGAAGGACCCTTTTGGAACCCTTATTTCTAAGAGTGTATAAAAGAAGTTGCTGAATGTGTGTCTGTGACGGGCATATCTCGCTGGCCGTTAGTCAGATCGCCCTAAGACTTTGGATATGGTTTGAGCATGGCCCGATGGTGTGCATCCTTGATTTTCTAATTTTTTGGAGGAATTTAAATTTTCGCGGATTTATCACGCTACTCCAGGCAGACAGCGGCTCATCAGCAGCAGCTGCGCTGTCCTCGCGGTGGGTGAGACATTTTCAACATTTTAACGGTTCACCGCACCGAACATGGTGTTATACTGAAACAATGTATTATATATTTATTATTATTTATTTTGCATTAGCATGCTACTACTTTGCGGCTATCTTGGCGAACCTGTTTCCAAAGGTGAGCTAGCGAGGCTACGATTAGCATTAGCGTAGCTAGCTGTTGTGACTGTCCGCCACAGTCGTTCCTTATCATGCATTACCATAATTGCAAAATCTTCTTCACCTCCCACTATAGTAATACATACTTCCTAACGGGCACTGCACTAGTATTCTTAACAAACGTGTGTGTTTTTCCTTAAACACCCCGTGCAGCATGCACTGCCCATCACGTCTCCTCACTTAGCATCTGCCTGATGTCGCAGAGGAAAAGCAGAGGCAGCACATTGCCTTTGCTTTCATACTTAAGTAGCGTGTGATTCATATATCCTCTCTCTTATTAATTCTCCTCAGCTTGTGTAAATGACCCTTCTGGGCATTTATAAGCTTGATAAACCAAAGACATGGATGAAGGGACAGAGGAGAAAGAGAGAGAGAGAGAGAGAGAGGAGGTGGTGGAGGGGAGAGAGTGCAGGGCGAAGGCTTGAAGGCTCTTTGAGGAACGGAGTTGTTAGTACTTTGCCCTCGGGGTGAATGAGAAGTAGCTTTGAGGGGCTGTGGAGCCCAGGGTTGGCTCCCCCCAGCCTAAAGGCGTGTTTACCGCCGTGTTGCACAGCGGCGGCGCTTTTGAAGGATCAGTCTCGAACGCGCCTCTAATTAAAGCTGTCATGGCTGGGTGCCTGCAGGGATAATGTTCTATTATTATAGTCATTTGTTTCAATTAAACGCTGGGTGATTTTACAATAGCAGCCGTGAACCTGTGTGAGTGAGCCATCACTCTAAACAAGATGGTTCCAGTCAAGCAGGGAGAGAGGGTAGCGGAGAGAGGAGAGGAGAAGTCTTTAAACTGGCACGGGCGTCGATCTTTTATGTCCAAGATGGACAGGAAGAGGAAGAGGAAGAAGGAGAAGAAGAAGTGTGGGATTTAAAAATGCAGTACAGTAAGTGATACCAGGTCCAAAATGTTCTTTCCCTGTCGAGTAAATTTTAGTTTACAACTATTGACTGCAGCTCCACAGATGGCTCTTAATTAAAATGTGACAGACAGATTTATTTTAGATGTTGCAAATAACATTTTTTTTTTTTTTTTGTAGCACTGAGTTCGCTTTATTATGATGTCAGTGTAATAAAGGTTTGAATAGCAATCAACCTGCTTATTTAAGTAATAAAACAGATGCCGCTCTGGTTTCATCATCATGAGGACAAAGCAAGGTTAGCTATTTTACTCTCCCTTCTCTCTCTCTCTCTCTCTCCGAGTAGCTGTATATAGTTCTCTTTTCTACCCTTCTCTCATTTATGTGCTGGTGGTCAAATCCCCTTAGCTAAATCAAATGGTGCAGGCAATTGGAAGCGGCCGTGAAACCATTTCAAAGGTAAGGTCAGCAGGAGCAGGGGGGGAACAATGGCTTTGTGATATTCCATCTCACACACAATGTGCTGCACATAATTGGAAAGCCTTTGTTATTTGACTCCCATTTGACTATGATGTACAAGATGTGAATACAAACACGACAGGCGTAATGCTCGCGACGAGTTTCCTCGCCCTACGTCACGGTTTGGGTCCGACTGGCTTCTCATCACGACCCCCCCCCCCCCCCCCCCAAAAAAAGCAATATCTTACTGTCCCCGTGCTAACTTATAAAAGATGGAATTTAATGCTTTGGTCATATGGGACTTTTTCCTGTATCTGTTTCATTTTCTTGTCCTTGTGTTTTGTCGTTCATCATTTCTTTACTTCGTACTTTTCCTCCTTTGCGTATGTGGGACTCTAATCTCCGGGGGCTTTACGACAAACACCTCAATTGTTGGTGTTTAAAAAACACAACTAAGACAAAGCCCAAGAGAGCTCAACGTCCAGGTAAAGAAAAGTAAAACACACATATATATACTGTATATATGTACATATACACACAAATGTAATGACCAACTAAATCCTCTTCCTCAGTGCCCACTCCCCCCACCACCACCTCACTTGTCCAGCCAGCTGGATGATACCATTACGAATTAGCATACAGTACCTATGGCAACCAGCAACCTTTCATTTCATAATATTTGTGCAGCCGTCTGCTGCTCGCTTTATTTAGCTCAGGCTTGATGGGGCTTTGTGATAACTTCTTGGTCTCTCTGTCGAAACACAGGTGAACTCAAAAGCACTGAAACATTTCGTAGAAGGTCACGGGGGTGGGAGGAAAAAAAAGAAATAGAAACATTAAAAGTAAATCATCACAATAACAGTGTTTTAGCATTGTGTCCTCAGGGTGTTGGAGATCATCTCTTTCTTGGAACCAACATGCCTGGGAAAAAAAGTTATATATGATAATATAATAATTTATAATTCAATAACATAACATTTTAATGCCTTCATCTGTCAGGCAATACTATCAGACCTGACTGAGGGACTACAGTGGCAGTGCAGGGACAATAAGCATCTTTTTGAGCAGCAGAATTCACTCCCTGAAACTGTCTTTTTCACGTCTCGTACTCCGACTCCGTGTCACTTTACCAGCTCTGTTTTTTGCCGCCGCCTCCATCTGTCGCGACAGAATGCCGGAATGTCACCGGGTGACACACGACGCAGCGATACTGACAGACATGTGGAGTCATGTGGAGCCGACGGGGTTAATTAGCAATGTGTGTCAAATATGTGTAACAGACATTTATCTACACCACATAATATGGTGTAACCCATATATATATATATATACAGTATATTATACTGTATATATATGTAAGAGTAAGATGGCAGTGATGGGAATAACGCCGTTAAAATAAAAGGTGTTACCAACGCCTACGGTTTAAATCGTTATAACACCATTACTGTTACTGAGCGATACGATAACTAAGCTCATTGAAGAAGCCCCTCATCCGACCAGGCTCTCTCCGGTGTTATTTTATTTTATTTGGTGAGGAGGGGGCGGGGCAACCGCATACGTAACGATGACTGGCAAAATTAGAGTAGCATTTCTCTAGATGGGCGGAAGCTAACACACAAACACACACATCGGCTTTGTTCTACTATTATAAAACATAGTCGTGATAATATCTGCAATAAAGTTTGATAGATAGCTTTATTTTGCCTCACATTGATTAATGTACAATGTTTTCTGTTCATATTTTATTCTATGAAGGGTCCATTTTCTTTAGTTATTAGTATTACGTTTATTAGTGTTATTATTATTATTATAATAAACAATTGAACATACAGTTGAACGCAAAGTTCCAAATTCTTTAACATTTGAACATAAGAAGAAGAAAAAGTGTCGTAATTTTCACTGATAACTAGTTACTTTAAGTCAGTTACTCACTCAGTTACTTTTTGGGTAACTAGTAACTATAACTTATTACTTTTTTGACCTTTTAATTTTTATAAACACATTATAAACACGCAGATATTAGCCCTTTGCTCCTCCTTCATTGACTTTCCTGTAACTGAGTATTTGTACAGTGTATTTTCTAAGGCCGATGTTTGCGTACAGTACGCGTCTCAAATTAATTAGTAACAGGAATTCAAAACGATGTAAATCATTTTTTTCCCGTATGACGACGAGGCTGACAGCCAGTACCCACAATGCATCGGTGCCTTTCTCTAAAAAAAGGTGACAGTTTTGCCTGGAGGCTGTTGCTATGGAACTGCATGTGCTCTATCTATGATAGGCCATTCATGTTTGATTAATTGTTTTCCAATGCTTCCTGGTTTGTGGGAAGAAATAACCCAAATAAAGAGCCAAACCATAGAATTTTTTTTTCTTTTCTTTTTCTCTTCATCTTTCCTCTATTCCGTGTCTTATTTTCATTTTGACGTGATTTCCTTCCCTGTTTTAAAAAGTGTGGCAATGATGTTTTTTTGTTTTTTTTTACGTCTGATTGGAAGTTGGAGATCGCTGAGGATGGGGGGGGGGGTGTTTCAGCCGTGGTTATTTGAAATGCAAAAGGAATGCCTTTGTTCGTGGCTGGCTTTTGTGAGCAGCTGCTGAGGCGCAGAATATAATGTCGTGTGAATATTATGAGTTTTCAAAGCAGGCCAGAGCTTCATACAACATTACTTTGTTGTGCATTTTTATTCGACGAATCTACTGGGACCAATTACGATTAGAGAGCTGAGCTTTCATCTCTGAACCTCTACTTGTGTTTATCAAGACCTCATATGCTTCAGCCCTTTCAATTTGATGTGGTTTTTTTTTTTTGCACTGCACTAATGCGTAATGTATTATTTAACTCATAAATGTTTAAAAGAGCTAACAAATGCAAGTTCATCACTTTCTGATCCGCAAAGTGCCAAACATTCCCATTTATGCCTGCATTAAAAGCATCCTTTGCTCCGTGTTCATGTTGTAGCCTGATGATTCTTGAGGGAAAGCTTTAGATGTAGTTATTACTGAAGATCTTACAAAGCTGCAAAGAGCAGTGAGAGTCTGATTCTTTTATCAGTCTGAAGTGCATGTGTTCACCGTGCGAGGGTCATTCTCCATCGCTGAGCAACACAGTTTATTTTGGTTTGTAAAAGGTGTTCTTACAACATGGAAGCATGGTGCATGTTCCTCCTTTATTGTACATGCAGAGAACACTACATCTATAAGGGATTGATCAAGTTGTTGTCATTTTTTTTTGGCTCATAAAATTGAACCATCAGCCGGGCCTCTGTATCTCAAGGACCACAGAGAGTGGTACTTGTTCTACTTCTGCAAGTAGAAGTCAATGAAAATAACAGATTATACCCTTAACTGCAATAGAGAAGCTCCCTGGAAATTATATATCACTGCATCTAAGCGGTAATGGGCTGGTGTGTGTGGCTACGTTGCATGCTAAAGCACAGTATCTGGAGGAAATACAACATCATGATTATACAGTTGTATATCAATAACTGTAAAATAAATATACTTAGTGTTGTAGTGACGTATTCAATTGTTATTATGCAGATATTATGCAGAATCAACTTTTTAATTATTTAAATCCTCATATCGGGGACTGTGGAGGCCCTAAATTATGAAAAAAGATGACTCACTCATGTTTTTGTGGTCCTCCTCAGTCTAAGCACAGGACATAAAACACGCAACGTTGACCTCCGCACTCATTCGGACGTCACAATGCGCTAAATTCCTGGAATTGTTGTCTCGCGGAGCTCCGCTTTGTCCGTAAAACACGCGAGAGTGCTGGCGAGGGCAACGGTGTCCGAAAACCGGAAGTCCGCGGAATGTTCTATTCTTTGCTCCACAGTGCAGCACAGAGTTCTACACAAACTTCCAGCCTCAGAGGTTTTATCTGTCCAGTGGATACATGTTATGTATGACGGCAATGTGCCGGCTAAAGCCTGCAAATGATCGCTTTTCCAAATGCTAACTTGCTGTTAGCTCCCAGTAGCCTCTGTGGCTGATGTCATTTCCTGTCCCTAAAACATAAAATAACATTTTGTGTTTTTTACACAGGAACTGTGCTAAAGGAATAATATTATTTTTTCATTTTCTAAAAGGTTGTCCTTTGTTGTATATCCTGTGCTGAAGGAAGCATTGCAGCACTTTCGCTATTAAGGAAGTGGTCCAACTCTTATCTTGTATGCCACTTGGACACTTCCAGGTCATTTTCACTCATTTAGGAACCCAGAAGTTGGGGGAAAAAAAGAGTTTTACATCGGTCCACCTCCATCTTGGAGAATGTGTTTTTTCTGGGTCATGTGATGGAGCGATTGTTGCAGGTTAACAAACCAGAATTCTTCCAGTTCTCAGAATGAGACTGTAGACATCTGCAGTGAACTTGTACATAGTGTAATCTTCATTGGCTTGGACTGGGAGGAGACTGTTCATTTTTTTTTTGCTAATTATAATCTTGTTCAATTTGGATATGCATGGCAACTTTCAGGGTTTTCTCCATCAAGGTCAGTTGCTGAACATACTGTAGGTATCAAAACCAGCATCAGATAAACTTAGCCACAAGCCTGCAGGCATGAGTGTGTGTTCCTGCCCTAAATAAAGACACTGCATGGAGAGGGAGAAAAAAAAAAAAAAGAATGTTTTTAACCACCAGCCTCAGCTCAACTGTGACCAGTATGAGGATTGTTGGTTTGTCTAGTTTCCAGCAGACACATTTCCCTCTTTTACAACACATCTCAATTTCTGCAAGATTGTTTGTCCTTTTTTGCTTTCATGGCAGGAAACAACCACGTTATGTTTTCCCCTTTCTGTGTGTAAAGATAACATCGAAACAACACCTTTAAATTTACTAAAGGTTTTCACTTGGAACTCCTGGATGTGATTACAACTTCTTAGCTACTGTGATCTGATTTTCAAGAAACTTTTGAGTAAATTCCTCCCTTTTTTTAACGTTCAACATTCACGACTGAACCGAACAGATATCGGTGGTCAAATGTCCGAGTCGCGGTGGCCTCGTGTTTTTATCAACTTCACACACTGAGAACACATGAGACATGTGCCAAAAACATTTATTTGGACTCAAGGATGAGCTTATTTTGATGTTTTTTGGTGGTCAAGGGGTTTTGTGACCTCACAAAAGCCCTCAGTTTTGTATCTGAGGAAGACCTTGAGAGAATCTTTTTTACTCACTAAGCTTCAATGTCCAGGTCACAAATATCAAACTCCTTCAACAACGTTATACACCACTCACAAAAAGTTAGGGATATTGGACAAGAATATCTCAATGAAAAGTTCATGCTACGGCGATATTCTACCATGAGAGCAGGGCATTTAAGTAGAAGGATGCAACAACAACAGTGGTGGCAATACACTCTTAGAAATAAATGTGCTAAGTAGAACCATATAAGGTTCTTCAGCTTGTCCTCATTGGAACCTTTTTATAAAGGTTCTACCTTGAACCTTTAGTGTTACCAAGTACCCCTTTAATACCCTTCATTCAGGAAAGGGGTTTTAAAGGGTTCTCTGGATCAAAATGGTTCTTACTGGAACCATTAGTGTTACCAAGAACCCTTGAGAAACAAATGGTTCCAGGTAGAACCTCAGCCCTTGGAGAAGAACACTTTGGGAAGGAACCCTTATTTCTAAGAGTGTACTCTCATAGAAATAAAAGTGCTAAGTAGAACCATATAAGGTTCTTCGGCTTGTCCTCATAGGAGAACCCTTAGTGTTACCAAGAACCCTTTTAAAACCCTTTATTCAGGAAAGGGGTTTTAAAGGGTTCTCTGGATCAAAATGGTTCTTACTGGAACATCACTGTTACCAAGAACCCTTGAAAAACAAATGGTTCCAGGTAGAACCTCAGCCCTTGTAGAAGAACCCTTATTCCCTTAGTGTACCACAACAACAAAATCTCAATGTCTCAATAACTTGGTCCATTTTAAAGTGCTGTCTTGGTCTCATGATGTCAAAATGTGAACATCATGATGATGTCATTGAACCCGAACTTTTAGTGGTTCAATAACTGAATTGAACCACTACTTCAGACATGTAACATGCATGTTATTCACTAAGTACTGACACATTGAACAATTGGACACGTGCATTCAAAAGTTTAGAGAAGGTTAACTTAAGTTCACATGTAAAGGCTATAGTGCATTTTAGGTGCATTGTGAAATGTAATCCAAAAGCCAAAGAACCTTTACCTTTTGTGAGTAGTGTATGTCTGGGGACAACTCAGGTCAACAGAGGCAGAGAACCTTTCCTTTTAAAGGTGCATTATGTAATAAATCTAAAGCAACTGGCCGTAAAATCCTCCTAATATGTCACAGAGACTCAGGAATAATGTTCATATAACAAACTGAACTCACCAACAACAACAGTACAGTCAAAATATTTTGCAGACTGTAAATCATGTTTTGGCATGTGGCGCCACCTACCGCCGTCTACCAATCATTGCAGTCAGTAGAGTCTCAGCTGCCGAGCAAACCCCTGGTTGCCAGTTACGTCAGAAAACGAAACCTAAAAGACCTCAGTATTTTGATTTGAATGTAGTAACCGTTTTTTGGCCACATATGGCATATGACTTTAAAGTAACTGCATATTTAGCTGATTGGCAAATCTTTGATCACTATGAGTGGAAGAGACGATAGTAAAGCTGGTCTTGTTCTTTCACCCCAGATGCAGGAGATGGCTTTGCACCACCACCAACAGCAACACCATCACCAGCATCGAGACGGCGCTCATTATGAACCTGCCCGTAACCACCCCCTGATAAACAGGTCACCTCCGATACTGTCCAACCACATGAGTGCGCTGTCTCAGCTAAACTCTCAGGTCAGCCGCGGTGCTCTGCCCCACGGCTCCCCCTCACCTCCTGGAAGTAAATCGGCCACACCCTCCCCCTCGAGCTCCAATCAGGAAGAGGAGACCGATCCTCATTCGAAGGTACTGATGCGGCATCGCTTCTCTGGCTTGTAGTCGTAGTTGAGCAGCAGCGGCGACGTTTGGCGGCGATAATCAGGATGGTTTGCATGTAAAAAAAAAAAAAAAAAAGGCAGTTAAACAGGAAAATAAGGAGTAATTGTGTGTTTTTTCCTTCTACGTTTGCTTTAAAAAAACGCAGTCTTCTTTGAACAGTTCTGCTGGAATAGTGGGTTATTGCTGTGATTTCTTTTTTTTTCTTCCTTTTGTCTATGTAATGGTGTGGTGCAGTGCCCTGTCGTATTAGAAAAGAAAATTATAGTTCATGATTGCATTCGGGTTTTATTTGTTCTTCCTTTCACTGTGAGCAGCACATTGAAATCCAAAGTGAAATTCAGAATGGATTAAAAGAAGAAGAAGAAGAAAAAAAAAAACTTTAGTTCATGCCACTCTTTTTTAGAGCGACATAATTTCACCCTCAGACAAATTCATTTTTAACGACGTGAGAATGTTTTTCCATGTTGCTGTAAATGCACTTTTTTATATATATTCTGAAGTGAGGACGACGTCCTTTTGTGCTCAAGTGTGAGGTGTATTTTAATTAGCCAACAAATTCTGTCATATGCAGCCTTTCTTTAAGAAAAAAAAAAAAACATATTTATTTAAATAGGAGGAGAACGACACTTGTTTGCATTCATTCGGTTTCCATAAATCTGCAAAACTGCTTTCATAAATTGCATTCGAAAAAAAAAAACTATCCCTGTGGATTTGCTTCATTTCCATCAGGGGAATGTGAAAGTGTATAATTTAATCTGCCACATCCACAGTGTTTCAGACTCATCTGCGTATTTAAATGACTGTGCAGTGATAGTGATATAACAAGAGGGAGATCCTGTAAGTTAAAATATATATATATATATATATATATATATATATATTCCCAGCTTTTACATCTCCGCCGTGCCGTTCACACGTGAATAAAACTGATTAGCATCTCTCGTATCAGTAGGTAATTCCATTTGCTCTCCACATCAAAGCCAGAGCAGATACAGCAGGTGATTTAAAATTCCTCTCTCACCCGCAGCATGAAAAAGTCAGAATTTATGACTTGCTGAACAAACTGAAAAATAAACATTTGAAAAGGTTTGATACGTTCAACTAACGTAAAAAGTCAGAGTTTGACTGAAACATCGCTGCAATAACACAAACGCCCTGATCGAAATTAATGATCTAATGAAGTTCACATGCTTCACCCACTCTGGGTCTTATTCATCACAGATGCACTTGCATTGTTCCACCTTGTTTCTACGTTGTCAATCAACCGTTGTGTTTTGTGTTGTTGTTTTTTTTTTCCCTCCCCTCCGTGTGTGCGTGTTCGTCTTCTGTAGATCACAGGCGAGAAGCGGCCATCTTCAGAGATGATGAAGCCCAAGCCCAAGCCCCAGAAAAAGAAGAAGAAGAAGGATCCCAACGAACCCACGAAGCCCGTGTCGGCGTACGCGTTGTTCTTCAGAGACACCCAGGCGGCCATTAAAGGACAGAACCCCAACGCCACCTTTGGTGACGTGTCCAAGATAGTAGCCTCCATGTGGGACGGCCTGGGGGAGGAGCAGAAACAGGTAAAGTGGTGTTTCACATTATCCTGTGACTGCCAATGATCTGAAAGTCATGATGTGTATCTGTTGTTTTGCTCATGCAGATCAAGCATTAACGCTTTAACACGCTGTACGGTTTGTGCTATCAGTTTCTGAAAGCAGAGAAGTTGCACATCAAAGCCATTATGTGCTTATTACAGTATTACTTATTACTGTTTCAGTATTTTTGTCGGCTCTTTTTGCACATTGAGATAAATGCTTTTTTATTAAAAATGTTATTGCAAATATGTTTTATACTGTTCAAAATTCAAATTCAACATACATGATCTGTTGTTCGTGTACAACTGCAGTGATCATAGTAGTAATACACTATTATAACACACAGTAAATTGTAAATAATTGCCAGATATTCAAAGTTATTCTGGAAAAATGGTCAAAATCACTTACTTTGAGGACATTTTTCTGGCACTTTTTTGGCTAAAATAACAGGACATTTTGAGGCCAAGGTGTTAAAAGGTTAATAATCTGGACTGTTTTGTTGATGATATCTGTCAATCACACTGGTGTCCACTCATATGTTTGATTGTCTCGAAACAGGAACATCATTTACAAAATTGAGACCATTAAATGGCTTATATTTTCCCCAAAGAAAAAAGCAAAGTCACCCCCTTGTGGCTATTCACTATACTCCTACTTCCTGTTTAGCTTCAGCTGGCAAATTGAAAGGCTACTGTCCATTTTTTATATACTTTCTATTAGGGCTGCCCGTTTATGGGGAAAAAAAAAAATATATAACTAAGGAACTATTATTTTCAGAATAAAAGGCACCACTTGTAATCGTTTGGGACCATAATCGCAAACGAAACACACGTTTAGATTAATTGCACAGCCCGACTAGAGAATGATTCAATCATTACATCTATGTTTGACAGTTTTTCTCTCTAAAAAAAAGAATACAAAGTGATGAAATGATTCAAACAGATTCATACTTTTATTATTTCAACTATAAATGCATTAATCTGTATTAATACACTGACAGTATAGAATTATCCCACATATATAGTGTCACATTTCTAATAACAATATCCTGAAAGATGTGAAAATCCATAGACTTATTTAACATCCTCATATTTTTTTACCAAAAGCTTGACCTGTTTTTTTTATGGAACTGCTTTAAACTGCTGCGGCTACATTCATCACGACATTTAGTTATGTTTTTTCGATTTACTTCACCATCGCAGCCCCGACAGACAAAGTCAATAAGGTTTTTTTCCGTGTGTTTGTGGTAAGAAATGATGGTGTGAAATGAATGGAAAATGAGAGTCTGAGTCTGATGACCATGCGCAGACTCATATTTTTAGGATATCCAGCCTATTGGCTGTCAAATAAAAGCACCTGTCTCCATGACAAAGTGCAGCCCATTCTCCTCTGCCTCAGCCACCGTCGACGAGACCCCATCTAGAATGTGTGTGTGTGTGTGTGTGTCTGTGTTTGTGTGTGTGTGTGCGTTTTTTCTCCCACCAAACCTACTTTATACGCTGGACTTTGGAGGCCGCCCTGTCCCTTTTATTTGCAGTTAATTTTTGCTGCCTTCACCGGGGCTCTTCACCATGAATCTTCATTTCGCCGCTGACACCCTTGAATGTGAATTCCTCATTTCCTGTCCTTTTATTTATATCTGTTGCCTGGTGATTTGATCATGCTGCGAATACAAGATTAGCAATTGCCTTGTCCTTGGTTTTCGCCCTCAAGGACATCTGCTCCTGAAATGTTATTGTTTGCGCTTCTTAACTCTTTGTGTCTTGGCCCCATTTTTGACTTCGACTTTGTATTCTCGATGCAATTCCCCCTCTCTCTCTCTCTCTCTCTCTCTCTCTCTCTCATCCTAAACGCATTTGTCCTTCACAGTTTTACTCGGGAACAGAGGAGAAACCAACAAAAGGGCATTTTTTTCACCATTATAAATCCATCCGTCCGTTTGTTGTGCCATTCCGCAGCCAATTTTGTGATTTGTTTCTGCGCTCATGTGTTTCATCAAACATGTCACCTCACAAGACCGATAATTAGCTCCAGGTAATGATATCATTATGGACCGAAATGTAGCGCCGCGCCTGGGCCAATAACGCTATTATAATCGTTCTAATTATTCCCGCTGACAGGGGGCACTGTCACCGGTTCCACCACAAACAGCACAGCTAAATCCTCACGTTTGAGTTTCTGTGCCTTTATATCGTAAAAAACACGGTTTAAAACGTAACCGAGGCACGGTCTCATGCCTTAAACACACAGCTTTAATATCCATACATCCACCCCCCTGTTCTTGATCAGTCAATGTATACACAGTTATGGCTGTCACGTCATCCCTGTAGGAGCGATGAGGTGCGTTCTATAATATCACAGTCAGACCCTGTGGAGCCACGCAGGAGCACCATAATGTAAACACAACCCCTTCCCCCCCCCATATACACAGCTTTGTTTTAACTAGGACGCGCGGCCCCTGTTTCCAATTACCCTCGCACTACACTACTTTTTTTTTTTTTTTTTTTTTTTTTCAAACACACCGTGCAGCTGAATTTACAAAAGTGCATTGAAAGCAGCTCGTTTCATGGTTTTATTCAAGGAACATCTCAGTTCAGGTTCAGCTCCTTGTGATTCTTTTCCTCGTGTGTATTCTCCAATGCATCATTGTGTTTTGGTTTTTTTTTCTTCTTCTTTTTATTCATATTAATGTTCATATTGTTTCCTTTTTATTAAGATGTTCCTGCATGCGGCTTCCGCGCTATACAGCATTTTTTTTTATCGTTATTTTTTTTTCAATTCCCCAAAGGGGCCACGCTTTATTGTGTAAGATCAATGAGGTGTTTGCGCTGCTGTTATCCCTCAAGGTGACTAACATGCTAAAGCTGCTGCAGAAAAACAAAAGAAACGTTTTTTTTTGTTGTTGTTGTTTTTTTTTACTGTTTTTGTTATTAAGATCAATTTCCAGTCTTTACAAGAAAGTAGGGGAGGGGGCAATGATAATGAACTTGAGGAGGAGGGGAGGAGCTACCTTATTATATTACTATGACTGCTGTGTTGGAGCTGGATTTGGGGACAGGAGGTAAAACAAAAACAATGGAATCAGTACTTTAGGTCACACTTTAGATTAGGGAACACATTCACCATCAATAGGTGCTTGCTGACATATATAAGTCGCATACTAGCCCTTTATTAGTAATCATTAAGCACATATTAACAACGTTTTCTACCTCTATTAGATGAGATTCAACTTTATTGTCAACCAAATGCAGTTTTGCATCTCACCAGAAGTGCAACAAACAGGAAGTGCAAAAATAATATTATATGCTATGTACAGAATAAAATTGTAAGTAATTCACAGATAAACAGAGTAATATGCAATTGTCGGGTCTATGGATGATTGTGAGATGAATTAAGATTTTTCCTACATAATGTGTTAATACGTGCTAAATATTTACTAATAAAGGGCTAGTATGCTACTTATATGCATGTTGGTGAATATTTGTTCCCTAATCTAAAGTGCTACCAAACCTTTTTTGTCAGAAAATGATCACAGCAATCTTAAATATAAAACCCAGCATAGAAACAAGGGAACATAAACACACCCAAAATTAAGGGTTCCAAAAGGGTCCTTCTACAAGGGCTGAGGTTCTACCTGGAACCATTTGCTTCCCTTTCCTGAAGAAAGTTTTTTTACGGGTTTTTAGTAACACTAATGGTTCCAGTAAGAACCACTTTGATCCAGAGAACCCTTTAAAACCCCTTTCCCTGAATAAAGGGTTTTAAAAGGGTTCTTGGTGGAACCTTTATAAAAAGGTTCTACCTGGAGCCAAAAAGGGTTCTCCTATGAGGAAAAGCGAAATGACCTTATAAGGCTCTACTTAGCACTTTTATTTCTAAGAGTGTACAAAGAATGTTCTACTCTTTCAATGTGTAATTGCCTCCTCTCTCCTCCTCCTCTCACCAGTTGCTCAGTCGCCGGGGTAATCACTCTCCTAAGTGTCGGCAGGGTGCAAAGTTATTGTCTCCTGTAATTAACTGGTTATCAAACAAGAACATTTCATTAAGGTACAATTAGGGGCTAATTCAGGCGGGACACCTCCGTGTCAGGACGGCGATGAGGAGGCAGGCGTACGTTCGCTCTCTCTTGCTCTCTCTCGCTCTCTCTCTCTCTCCCAGCGCAGCTTTGTTATTTTTAATTCACACTGACCTGCGGCCTCTGACGGCTTCAATTGCTAATGAATCCTCTCACTTTGGAATAATTAGACATCCTCAGGCATGGTAATTTATTTAAAAGTATCCGTCATTGTACGAGTCATTAGCCTGCGTTACGTTCGTTTGGAGCGAGCGTAGTTTGGGGGTTCGTTAAAGTGGCGGCGTCTGTCAGTATTTAAAGGGGAAATAAGTAGTTTATAGTGCCATCTAGAGGAGAGGCTGAAATTTACAACAAAGACCTGCTGCTCTGCTCACCCCCTCCCTTCCCTTGAGCGCTACGGAATCCGCAGCTGGTCAAATGTCGTCCTCGTCGTCTTTCTCCGTGTCAGCAGATGAGGTTCGTGAGGTGAGGGAGAGGGCGAGCTACCGCGGCCGTAGCAGAGTAAGCGGAGAGAGTGGAGGCGGGACTTCTGCTACAAGTAAAGAGACGCTTGATTTGTTCTCTCGCGTTTGTCCTTACAGGCTCCGGTAGAAACATGGCGTCTCGCTGCTAACAGTGGCTATGCAACCGCGGCCCGCGACCATGTTATTTTACATGACTTTTTGAAACACTACGAAAATGAAACAAAAACTATTATACAGCGACTAGACAATGCAGGAGCACATAATATGTATAAAAAAGTGGATTTTGGGTTATATAAACCCATAAATACTACATATTGTACCTTTAAGTGGTGAGCGGTGAGATTGCGACTTCTCTGTTTTTTGTTGTTGTTGTTTTCTTAATTCACGTTAAAATAATGCGTAATCTTGTTTTTGTTACAAAAGTGTGTGTGGCGTATGAACAAAAAAATCTGAACGATACTGTAGATGGAGGGGGGGGGAATAATTGCAATGTAAATATGGATTGAGTGTTTGAGCGAGAGGTTATGTCCATCTTGATTCTTTGGTTTGTTTACTCTGTTTATTGACGGCATATGTGAGCTGCTGCAACACATGAATGCTTAATGGTTATTCTACCCCCCCCCCACAAACAAAACGCATGGAGCCTCGGACACCGATCAGTAATCATCAAACCACATTTTCTATTATTTTGAAATGTTTCAGGTGCAGCAGCAGCAGCAGCGAGGGTTCACGTAGATGGTCAAAAGCTTTCTTTGACTCGACAACTTGGTGTTGCGATGAATTCGTCTCATGTGTTTTGTTTTCTTTTGCCCCCGCGGGACACACAATCACAACCATGACTCCCCCAAAATCTCATCCACATCAGTCAGTACATATATATGACTATGACCGCAGGGTCGTTTTAGCCTTTGGTATCAACCTTGTAATCAATCGTTTTTTCTTCTTCTTCTTCTTCTTCTTGTTGTTGTGTTTGCTCCTGCAGAACTACAAGAGGAAAACAGAGGCTGCAAAGAAGGAGTACCTGAAAGCATTGGCCGCCTACAGAGCCAGCCTGGTTTCCAAGGTAACTGGGGGGGGGGGGGGGGGGGGGCGGGGGTCACGTCTTTGATATACATGGGTCAGCGGCGATATAAGGGATGATAAATTAGACACAGAATTCCTCTCACTCTTATTCCATGGAAAGGGTCCACTTACTGCACTGAGTGGTGTGTGTGTGTAGGTAGGTAGGGAGGTAGGTGTGTGTGTGTGTGTGTGCTCAGAGGACAACAGTGAAAATTAGGCCTCAAACACACCCAATTTGCAACCTGGGGAGGAATAAAAAAGTAATGTGTGTGTGTTTGAGAGACGGAGCGAGAGAGAGAGAGAGAAAGAGCATGTTTGTGAGCACATTTAAGAGCACAAGTGGACATTACCTATCATTTGCTGTCCTCCCCCCCCGTGTTCTCTGTCCTCTCCCCGAGAGGTTCCATCTCAAGCGTCAGTTGAGAACATTCTCATCGTCCACATTTGTAGATGGAGCTGAATCTTGAGATGCCCTCCCCCCCCTCGTCCCCCCCTCTTCCATAAAAAAAAGTTATCCCACTATTGGGTTGTTTCTGCAGGGCATTTCATTCCTCACTTTTTCCCCTGCATTGTTTTCTCAACACAGTCCTAAATTACATTAGCATATACCGAGCTCCCTCCTCCTCCTCCTCCACGTCCCCCTCTCCCTGTACCTCCTCCTCCGCCTCCTCTTCCTCCTCCCCCCGCTCCGGCACAGCGCCACACTTCCTCTCGCGCTTATGGGCTGAAAACAAGCACCTTGATTAAGGCATGAATGGTTAATTCATCAGCCTCTTTCACCGCGGCATCATTTCAACCAAAAGAGACCGTTCTCATCGCTTGTCTTCGGCGGTGCAATTAGACATTCACGTCAGAGCTTCTATAGAGAGACTTGATTGATACTATATGTTGGTAGATTGCCAGTCAAAAAAAAAAAAAAAATTTACTGACAAAAATAAACCTGCAGAACCAACACCCCCCCCCCCCCCCCCCATTTCACTCATTCATTACCAGCCAATCAGAATGAAGCGCCGAATCCCACGATTCAACACAGCTCTCTCTCTCTCTCTCTCTCTTTTAATTACCAATGAAGGAGTCTTTTCAAAGTGAATTGGATTGGATGGAATTAGAGGTAATTGGAGCATCATTTGGAGGATTCACATCTTCAGTGTGCACCTGTTGCCTTTTTGTTTTGTGACACATGTCAGTTTGTGTAATAGAAGTGAAAAAAATAAAAGATAAAGTTGGATTGCACCATGCTGTGTCACAGGGAACGACGTCTGTCGTTATGGCGTTTATTTGATTTCGGAAACTTGTACGGAATGTGATTTTGAAAGACTTTGAAAAGTCACTGCATTAATAAAGTCTAAAGTCCTGCCGTATACACTCAGCATATACTTATTATTATATTATAGCTTCCTTTTCATGACACATTACCAACATACAATACATTGACATTGTCATGATATATCTCTCTATAGATCCGTGACATATTAGATAAAGGTGTAAAATGCAGACACGAAGAGGGATTCTGAAAATCATCTCTTCTGGCAGAAGTTTGTGTTGGTGAATTTAACACATGCAGAGAGAGGCCAGGGAGACACTGAGAGCATGGCTGAGCAAGAGCTCTCTTTTTTTTCTTCTTCTTTTTTTTTTTTGGAGCTGCTTGAAAAGAGTGTGCCATGGGTTGGGAAATGTTCTCTGCACAAACTTTTATTTGATTGTGGTTTTGAGTTTGGCAGGTAGAGAGGCTGCAAAACCAGGCTGCACTAGAGCAGAATATGACAGAATTTTAAATCTGCATAGAAAGTTTAAGAAGTTTAAGAAGAGTTATTACGTAAACTTGACCATGTTCACACTCTATATAGTCAAATATATAGAGTATTTATAGTCAAATGTTTCAATTTATTGACATACTGTCCCTCCCCTACACTCTTAGAAATAAGGGTTCCAAAAGGGTCCTTCTACAAGGGCTGAGGTTCTACCTGGAATTATTTGCTTCTGGAAAAAACAGGGTTCTTGGTAACACTAATGGTTCCAGTAAGAACCATTTTGATCCAGAGAACCCTTTAAAACCCCTTTCCCGAATAAAGGGTTTCAAATGGGTTCTTGGTAGAACCCTCCAACAGGGTTCCAGGTGAAACCTTTATAAAAAGGTTCTACTTGGAGCCAAAAAGGGTTCTCCCATGAGGACAAGCCAAAGAACCTTATATGGTTCTACTTAGCACTTTTATTTCTAAGAGTGTAAGAGGAGGTGCAGTGGTATAGGCACAATGAGCCAGTGTAGTGTCTTTATCACATCTGCTCTATCAGCTGTTATGTGATTATAGCTGTAAATTATATATACACTGTATATATTTGTGTATTTTCAGCTGCTGCACATACAGTACATACAGTATATGCTCTGGGTCAAAGTACTACTGTGAGATACTGTGACAAAAAAGTGCAAAACTATTCATTACTACTATTCGTAAGACCCACATTAGCCGTTACACACAGCACATCCTGAGGTCCCACATAATCCCGACCTTTAACTCTCAGTCGATAATTCAGTTTTGATGCATCGTTGTTGTAGTTTTGACCCTCAATGAAATCAGACAGGATAAGAGACGTTATTAAGTGTATACAAATAACCCCCCTTTGTGTCCACACGTACAACTAGAAAAGTGTCGCAAAATAGCGATAAAAATCATGATATCGTAGACGGATCTCGCCCAAAGTTTGATCAATTGTCCCTGGTCCCATTGTGGACATTTCCTGTTCCAGTTTCATCCAAATCTGTGCCAGACTTTTCCGAGTTATGTTGCTAACAGACAGACAGACAGACAAACTCCTGGCGGAGGTCAAAAATAAAGGAACAGGATTATCCTAGGATGCTGAGATACTGTTGCAGTGAACCGATGAACCAAATCCCGCCTCCTCTCTCACATCCAGACATGTCACGATCCAGTGGAGACAAAAGGTGCCCAATCGAGCCAGGTTTCTCCGCACATGATGCCCGCCAACGCGCCCCTGTACAGCGTGCCGCCTCCTCCCCAGCCGTCGTCACCCTACCTGGGGCCGGGGGCCTTCCCCCTCACCGACCTGCAGAGCTACGCGGGACACGCCCCTCGCCACACCCTGTCGCAGACGCTCAGCCAATCGCAGATTCTGCCCAGCATTAGTGCCTCTCCCCCGTCCTCCTTCCAGATCAGCCCACCCCTTCACCCCCACCAGCAGCTCTCCCTGCACCAGAGCTCGCTCCTCAACCCGCCTATCCGCATGCAGCAGGCCCAGTCCCAGCAAATCATTTCTCACCAGATGGGGCTGCAGGCCTCTCTTCACTCCCCCCCTCATGGGCAGCAGGTACCGTAAACAAACCGAGACGCTCGTGCACTTTTTGATGTCAAGAAGCGTCCCATTAATTTCCCCGTCTTTCCCTAGGGTTTTTCTCACCTCCAGTCAGAGTATCAGAAGAGCATTGGGGGTCCCCAGTCTCCAGGAGCCCCTGGCCCTGGTCCAGGTTCTGGAGTGGCTCAGAGCCATGACTGGGACAGCGAATACTGCAATCGGGAGTGTGGCAACCACTTCAGGTGAGTGTGCAAAGAGAGCGAGGAGTCGCTTCTGAGATTTCTGCATCCTCGGGTCAAAGTGATCCAATATTGTGTTTCATAAAATAGCATATTTATTATAAACGTGTGTCGTGAGATCTGGATCCACGTGAAAAGAAGCGAACCTGAAAGCACGGCACCAGTGGGAGCTCCTCCACCGCGCTACCAGTTTCATTTCAGATCTAAATAAAACTTTGAAATGAGAGCTGAACACGATGTTTTTGGTTCTGTGTTGTAACTGAAATATCCCTCAATGAATTGACTTCAAATTGAACCGGAAATCAAATCAAGACGTGACTCTGAATCAACTCTTGAGTGAAGGAGGCAATCAACTGACCTTTATTGTAAAAGTATGTCAAGTTTACGGGACTCTAACGTTATGTCAGTATTTTAGTTCCACCTTTCTGGATAAAGCTCGTATGTGAGCCCCCCCTTCAGGAATAGCCGTGTATTGTCACCTTAGTCATCGCTGCTTTCACAACATTGCAGAGCACTGAACGCTGTCAGGTCTGTTACAGAGAGACAGCTGCAGAGGTAATGGCGAGATAATGGAGCTCGTCATGTGTTTGTCAGTAACGGCAGTAAAAACAGATGTTCCTCACACTAGTTTTTCACGGTTATTATATTAAAGGCTTTGGCAGGCTGTGTTGTCCTGTCCACCGGAGGGTTTGGTTGAGAATAACGTAGAAGCTGTTGGAGTTTTTGCATTTAATTGTGGCCGTTTCATGTGATATCTCAGGAATACCACAAGGGACAACACACACGCTTTGTCACTTTGACTCAGGGGTTAACGGAATAGATTTTGGTGGTCAAAGGGTCACTGTGACCTCACACACCTGTTTTGCTTGATGAAGTCATTATTGTACGAATGCATTGAGAGACTACTCTAAATATGTGATTAGAGAAGATGACAATAAAGGACCATGTGTTAAATGTCCAGTGAGGGAGAAACATTGTTCCCTGTCTTGTAGAAAATGATTCACAGTCTATCTATGTTCCAACTCATTTCCCACTTCAGACCCTCAATTTTCTTCTCCGTAGGTTGAGACGTCTTTGAGAGGTGTAGTGAGGCTTTTTAGGTTTGCCCTAAAGCCACAGCTGCCCTAAATTAGCAGCATTGGTAATTATCAAAATCATTTTTTTTATATCTATTTCTGTAATGGTTAAATCACAAGTGTGTAGAAGCTCTTTCACTGAATTGATAAAAAAAATAATAGTTATGATGTCAAATTATAGATATTTACTAAGTTAGATGTAGTGGTTGAATGTTGTGCTTCTCAGAGAAGCCCCTGCAGTTCAAGTTTGGCTCAAATTTGCCAAAATTCTGTTTGTTCTTTAGCACAGTATGTTCAAGTAATTACAGCGTACATATTCGCAGATGATAAATTATTATTGTATGACCTAAAACAATACATTTATTACATATCGTTAGCCTAATAGCCTAATTGCCTAAGGTCTAACTTTACCAATGTGCTTGCTAAAAAAAAAGCTTTTACTTGTTTGCCTGAAAACGTTCAAATATGACTTAGGCAACTATGCTATCAGGCTAACGATATAGCACCTTTAACCCTTTAAGGTACTACTCAACCATTTGGTCGACCACACTTTAAGTCACTATATCTCATTGAAAAATGCATCAAGCTGAACTCACTAACACTTAATGTAATGTTAAAAATAAATAAATATTGATTGTCGTTATTGTTATCATAAGTAAATAAAAGAAAATAATACAAAAAATGCAAAGACATTTTTCCTTTGCTTTTTCTTGGCACGTACCTTTAAGGGTTAAATGCTTAGATTAGCGTTGCCAATCTAGTCATGTCGTATCCCAAATATGTGTATTTTGGCCTCTTGAGCATTTAACGCCTTATACGCTAGGTTGCATTGTACGTGATTCTGTAAAAATGTGCATTTGAATCCCTTTTCTTTACTCTTTTATTCAGCTTTTTTTTTTAATCTAACCTGTACCTCTGTGTTTCTCTGTGTGTGTGTACAGTGGCAGCATGATAGGCAGGGACAAGCCACTCTACCTCACCTGAAAACAGAAGATCTCTGCCAAACAAAATACAACGCAGAGGAGTCTACTCTCACCCCGACCCTCCCCGTCAACCACCACCCCCCCGCACCCTTCCCTCTGATGCACACACACACACAGTGCACACTTAACACGCACACAATGCCCACATTCTGCCTCCCAAACACCACCTACTTTTTTTTTTTGTCAGTGTAACTATTCATTTTCTCCTTTTCTAGAAGAGTTTGTGAGCAGAGTTGTTTTACTACTGTCTGTACCACTTAATGTGTTAGCAGTCCTCTTGCTGTTTTTTACATTTGCCAAGCACTTATTATTATTATTATTATTATTATTATTATGCCCCGTACCCTCCCATGCTTCCTCTCAGTTGTGTGCCTGTGCCCCCTGTGATAAAGGCTGGGCTGCAGAGTGCTCCTCTCCTATACGTCACCATCAAAGTCCCCTTCAGGGACCCATCCAGCTTTAATTAGAATAAGAAGAAGAAAAAACAACTACTATTCCCCTTTCTTTAATCATTTTAATTTGTATTATTGTTTTTTTTTTTACCCCTTTTTTTGTTGTTGCCATTGTTGTTATCGTTGTTTTATTTATTTCTGCCTTGCAAAGTTTTTTCTTGGGCCCTGTACTGTAGAGAAATATTAACTTCTAGTAGGTTCAGCACGGGTTCTTGATGTTATGGAAGATTTGCTTACGGGGTGTGGGGGCTGCAAATGAATAAACAAAAAAAAATTCTTGGGTGGGGGGGAAGAGAAACCAAACAAAAAAAAAAGATTTTTTTTTTTTTTTAATATTAAAGACCTGTTTCGGTCGACTGAGCTGTCACAGTGTGATTGTAAATATCACTTTTATGGGATCAGATTGGGAATTGAAAGTCTGCATAGATTTGTTTCTTCTTTAATATTACATGTCATTGTGTGTGTGTGGGTGCGTGTGCGTGTGCGTGCGCGTATGTTGGAATGTACCCCCATCCATAACGCATGGAGTGTGTGTGTGTGCGCGCGTGCACGGACACACACACGTGCGCTCCAGTGTTGGAGTCCTTCTCGTGAATTTTAACAGCCCTGTGCAGCTGGATTTCAGAGGAGCATTTCACACTCTCGTTCTTGCATTAAATCTGTGCTCACTGGTGTGTTTTTTTTTTGTTTTTTTTTTCAATAAAGTTCAATCTAAAACTGAATACACAATATGTGTCCTGCAGATCATTAAATGGAAAAGAGCCAGGTGAGGAGAGATAGAGAGAGAACAACAACAACAAAAAATGCTGGAAGATTATAAAAAAAATGAGATATAACGTTGCAGATGGAAAAGAAAGAAAGATATTGTCTGAAAACGCCTCCCCTCCCTCAGTCCCTCTTCTCATCTCGTCTGACCATGATGTAAATTCTGTCTCCTCGACATGCAGAAGTGAAGTAATGAAACATGTGAATGGAGGCGTCACATCCACATTACACAATTTTTTTTTTATATATATATATATATATAAATATATATATAAGTTTTTAGTCGGTGTTTGGTTGTGTTGATGATCTCATCTTTTTAACTTTTTTCGTGTGATTAACAGAAAAATTGCATTCTGCTGACAAAGACATCTGTTTTTATCTCTTTACTGACTGTAGCATAACTTCGGTTTTAGTTGTTGCAGGACTTTAACAGCTTGAGTTGTGTAAAAAAAAAAAAAAAAAATTAAAAATAAAATAAAACCTTGCCAACTGTAGTTATTTTACTTGTAAAGCCAGTAATGATAAATATTTTAAATGGTTATTGATATCTTGTTTTCACTAGTTGCCCATCAGCCATTTGACATGTTTTCTTATTTATAAAAGAAATTTAGTTCACTTTTTGCTTCTTACAATGGAGGTGTATTTTTATTCTTATTTTTTATTCTTTTTGTTTCTCTTGGTTTGATAAGAATGACAGTGACCACAATGATGATTATTTCTTTATTATACTTTCTTACATTTCTGTTGTATGCTGCTCCTTTCTTTTCCCTGGCCAGCGGCATCTGTTTGTGTCACAAATGCTTCTTTAATTTCAAATCTGCATAATAAAAAAAAGTTTAAAAGTGAACATGCCTGATGTCGTGTATAATTTCCCCGCAGACTTTCCTCTCTTCTGCGTCCAATATTTTAATGAGATGGACGATCACACTTTTTTTAAAAAAAAGACAATGTTGTTTTTAAAGAGCCACTCACACTCACACACACACACACACACAACTCCTCTGTACCTTACAGTGCATTTGCACTTAAGAGGGTCACGTTTGTATCCTATATTTATATTTAGCCGAGGGCTACAATGGTATTACCTAATTAGCCGTGGATTCAGTCTACAGCAGCCAGCGTGGCTATTGCCAATAAACTATCTGAACAAACAAGAGAGCAGATGCGAGAAGACGTGAGAAAGTGGTGCATCGTAGGCGTCTAGTGTGAGATAAAGAGAACAGAGAAATGCAATGTGCACACAAATTCAGGCAACTGTCCAAGTACTGATTTTACCCCAATTGCACACGTCTTCTTAGAGTCTCTCTAAAAGAGAGCGAGAGAGAGAGAGAGAGGGAGATGGAAAATGAAGGAGAGATTGAAATGGAACTGTCACGATGCCCCCATTCAATGTTTTATTCATTTTACGTCTGCCTTCCCTCCCTCTCCCCCTCCCTCTCTCTCTCTCTCTGTTCTTCAGTAGTATTGAATTGGCAAATAGATCATTATTGGACAATTGGAAAACCTGCCACTTTGTGATATGACACACATTATATGAAAATCACAGTCATACATTCTTAATGCGACACTAGATAAAAAGAGGTTGAGGGTGCAGCCGCGCGGCGCCGCGTGTCTGCCGTTGCTTTTGTGTTTTTGCGTGCATGTTTTTTATTTCCCCGTCTGTGTCGCCTGCTTTAGGTGTGAGTATATTTTTACACCAATTGTCCACTTCTTTCTTATTTTGGACAAAGCATGCTTCCCATTGGCTGCGTGCTCCTTTTCGCATGCAGTGAAAGCAACGCCGCAGTAAATACCGCGAGGAGACAGTATCAATTTGACATTGCTGTCAGCGCCCCTTAATCCCATCCCTCGTCTCCGAGTCAAAGTCACGAGGCCAACGGAGAATGAAAAAGCAGCAATTTACGGCGAAGAATGCCAGCGAGGAGAGGTGAACGCGTCGGCCCTGTTGGTTTCCACAGACTCGAAGACCACGGCGGCGGCGGCGGGCGAAATGGACGACATCAATAATCGCAGGCCCCGTTTGACAAAGACGGGGTCAGTGTGATGTGACGCGGAGCGCCAATAGGCTCAGAGTTAATATATTATCATTTGATTCTGAGAGAATCCACACAGAATGATGAAAAAGGACGTTTTTATGACCTGATGTGATGCGAGTTTTTACTTTATTTTCACTTGTAGCAAATGATTCACCTTTTGGCACAGCTAAAATGGAATTTAAAGGTCCCATTTTATACCCTATTTTTCCAAGTTAAACACACCTAGTTTCCCTGGTGTCCTAATGAACATGTCTGTGACATGCTTTGGTCAAAATAGGTTAAGGATGAAGCGCCACAGCAGTTCAATCACCCTGCCAAAACAGCCCTGTTCAGAACGCTCTGTTTAGTAGTATCTCTTTAAGTAAACTTAACGGACAGGAAATGACATCAGCCACAGAGGCTACTGGGAGCTAACAGCAGTTAGCATTTGGAAAAGTGATCATTTGCAGGCTCTAGCAGGCACATTGCCGTCATATATAACATGTATGTACTGGACAGATAAATCCTCTGAGGCTGGAAGTTTGTGTGGAACTCTGTGCTGCACTGTGGAGCCAAGAATAGAACCGCAAGACAACAATTGCAGGAATTTAGCACATTGTGACGTCCCAGTGAGCGCGGAAGTCAACATCGGGTGTTTTATCTCCTGTACTTAGACTGAGGAGGACCACAAAAACATGAGTGAGTGAGTGAACTTTTTTCACACTTTGCCGACTGGTAGTCCCAAATATAGGTACTAAAATGATTAAAAAGTTGATTTTGCATAATATTGGACCTTTAATATCTAACTGAGACAGAGTTGGATTTAGAGACTCGGCTTGTAAAACAAGGCTAGCTCTGCTAAATTATAATTTCTTAAAGTTGGTAGTTATTTGACTAAGCCATTATTGAAAATATATATAGTTTGTGCTGTGTGTCTTGCAGTGTGTGCCATTCTCAGCCAACAGTGGAACAATTTCCCTCACCATCAGCTCTGAAAGATGCTCTGGTCATCACTGCTCTTCATGTGAATATATATATAAGTGTGTGATTTGAATGTGAAACCTTTGTGTCCTAAGAACTTAGAAAAGACTCACAGTGAACACCCAAGCACACACAAGCAGTTCTAACATTTCAGTTGCAACTTTGGTGCTGCGGTGGAGCAACAAGCAGCAGGAAATGTGGGTGGTTTTAACAAGAAACTGGTTTCGACTCGTTTAGAATCAGTTAAGGTTTCTCTTCTATGCTGATGTACTGCAAAAAAAAAAAAAGGGGGAAAAAAAGAAGTGCAGTTACAAAATTACTGCATAATCTGTGAAAAAGCATTCGGTTTATCAGGATTTCATATCATTCAATATGCTATCATTACTTAACTTTGTATATTTTACCTGCAAGTCATCACATTACATGGACATAACAGGACATAACAAATAAGACACAAAGATCACAGCGGTTTCACACCTTTTCCCACAGTATAATCCAATGCATGCGCCGACGTCAGCACTGAGAGCACCGCCAGTTTGTGGCCTGCACTGGTTAAAATTAGTCCACTTCCTGTTTGAAGTGTTGGCATTGTCTTTGACAAGACAAAGACGAGTGCAATTCTTCACACGTTCGAAAATTCCCCTCCGACTCATTGTGAGGAATCAGGTGATCGAGTGTTTCACCATATGACTGGTTTGAATCAAATATCAATGTCTCAATATCAGTTTGGTTACTTAAGAGTCTCGCATAGTGCAGTGTCATTATATTATTCACGACAGACAAAATACAACCACTGACACGATCATGTTTTTTTGCACAGAAAAACACAATCTTTATAAAAAGGTGTTAAAGGGGCCATATTATACCATATTTTTTCCAAGTTAAACTAGTTCCCTGGTGTCATAATGAACATGTCTGTGACATGCTTTGGTCAAAATACCATAATGGTGAAGCGCCACAGCAGTTCAATCACCCTGCCAAAACAGCCCTGTTTGGAACGCTCTGTTTAGTAGTATCTCTTTAGGTCCACCTTAAAAAAAAAAGTAAAACAAAACTTAACGGACAGGAAATGACATCAGCCACAGAGGCTACTGGGAGCTAACAGCTGTTAGCATTTGGAAAAGTGATCATTTGCAGGCTCTAGCAGGCCACTGGACAGATAAATCCTCTGAGGCTGGAAGTTTGTGTAGAACTCTGTGCTGCACTGTGGAGCCAAGAATAGAACTTCTCGCCGACTTCCGTTTTTTTCGGCTACCATTGTCCTCAAAACCAAGTGTGCACCACTTGCTTTGCTCTTTACTGAGGAGAGGAAAGGACAGTCAGAGACAGTCAGCCATTCACATTCACAAGCTGTAGACGTAAGACTCAAGGATAAAGAGGCAATAACTTAATAAACTATAGGTAACCAACAAATAACGGTATTTACGCTATTATAAATAAGAATGTGATGATCTCACAAATGTTTGCGCCATACCCGTTTCACTCGCTCACTTATATGTAATCAGTGTTTGCTGATTATGGCTTCTAATGTGGATCAAATTACGTCTTTGTACCGTTAGATGATAATCCATTCATTCATTCATTCATTCATTCATTCATTCATTCATTCATTCAGGGGTCGCAACCTTGAAGGCTGGAGCATAAAGATAGAACAACCTAAAGCTAATGAGTATTTTTATTCCCTCACACAAATATAGACTTTATGTCAAACATCGCATTGTTTTAATTTCAGACTGGTAAAGCCTGGAGATTACATTTCTATGCCTATTATATATATATTGTATATATAAAAACAGTGCCGTGCAAAAGTTTCTCTGTTGTTTTTTCTGTCTGTCAAATTCTGTGATCATTGGAATTTGGAATGAAGTGATGCGACTTAAAGGTGCCATATGTAAGAATGTGGCCAAAAACGGTTACTACATTCAAATTCAAAATACCGAGGTCTTTTGAGGTTTTCTGACGTAACTGGCAACCCGTGGTTGCTCGGCAGCTGAGACTCTACCGACTGCAATGATTGGTAGACGGCGGTAGGTGGCGCCACATGCCAAAACATGATTTCAAAACATAAACAGGATTTGCAGTCTGCAAAATATTTTTTTTAATGCAAATATTTTTGGCTGTACTGTTGTTGTTGGTGAGTTCAGTTTGTTATATGAACATTATTCCTGAGTCTCTGTTACATATTAGGAGGATTTTATGTCCAGTTGCTTTTGATTTATTACATAATGCACCTTTAAAGCTGGTCTTATACAGTATATTAGCGAGCTGTCAATGAATTTAACTCATGCAACACGTGTATGTGATGCTCAAGCATGTCTTGAATAAACCTGCCGTAATAGACCTTTTTTTTTCACAGCAGATATTTCTTTAAATTAAATTTTCTGAAAACTGGATTTACCAGTAACATTAATTAAGGTTCCACTCCAGTATTAACAGAGCTGTGTTATTGTTCAAGTGTAAGGGTAGATCACGCTAAATACTTGACACCTGTAGAGGATTTTTTTTTTTACTGAATTAAAAAAATAAAATAAAAACAACAAAACTTATGGTGGCCTAAGACTTCTGCACAGTACTGTATTGTGTATATAAATAAGCTCAGTGAATGTGGTTGAAAGCCTTTAACAAAAGGCGACCAGAGGAGAATTGTTTTATTGAAATTAGTTGGATTGGTCTCTCTCTTTTTGTGTAGAGAGACTACACTGCACACTGGCTACGGAGGTGAAACAATGGTTCCTTGCGTTTCTCCATCTCAGCAGTTTTTTTTGTTTTTTTTTTAAATCTGAACTGATGGAGATGAGTCAGACTGAGAGCTGCACACATGACTATTTTCTCATCACCTCTGCAGTCGTCTGTGAAATTCAGGTTCTCTCTATGACCCGGATCACCTCACACTGGAGTCCCAAAAAAAAAAAAAAAAAAAAAAAAAAAAAACAGAACCAGCCATACACAGTCATTTCAAATGTTTGTTAAACACAGCAGCTGCTCTATTTGAGCAATATCGCCCACACATGCTGCACCTTAGATCCTACAGTAATTGCATGTTGGAGAGAGTGTTCGAGAGAAATGGCCGCGTTAGTGTAATAAGGTTCTGGTCCAGATGTTTAGGATTAAAGGCTTGTTATGAAAATACAATATAGTTACTCAGGAAGTCGGTCATTGGGGTCTGTCATGCACATGGCATGTACAAGTATTTAAGTCGACGTGAAGATAAGACTGGAAACGTTTCTTGCATTTGCTTGGAATAAAAAAGGGTCCTCATTCTTAAGCTCAGCACCATAGCAACCAAGCTGTGGAGCATACTTTGCCAATGTGCAATCAATGCGACGTCACAATATTTTCTTTTTAACTTGACTTATTGATAACTTTGTCTTTAAAACTACACATGTAAAAAAAAAACAAGCACAAATATTTTGGAAAAAAATTAATATAACCCATAAACAAAGCCATCGCATCACTAAATGTGTAATAGCTGCATTGGTCTAGTGGGCAAAACATAATAAGTTCACAATCAGGGCTCTGGTATTGTGAGATGCTTTGTGAGACTGTTGTTTGCAACTGGCCACAGTGCAGTCTTTGTGCAGGGGAAAATAATCACTTTTTCAGATGCAGTGTGCCACACTGGTGCCTTGGTGGAGCACATTTTTTTTCTTTCCACAAATATTCCAGCATGGCTCAGACAAGCCAAAAGCAGAAACAGCACTTTGCCACGCAGACATGAGGGCTGGTAGGAAAAGCTATCGTTCACATTGTTAGTCCTTCTCTGAAAGACGGAGTGATTATAATGTTAAAAAAAACAAAAAAAAAACACAAATAATTGGGTGATAAATGTTTGATTTTCAACTTGTTTAGTCCCTGTGAACTCTGTTGTGTCTGGTTCATGGTATGGTTGTATTATTTTCCCTCTTGGATACCTGCAGAATCCAGAATAGTTCATGCATGATTGCTATTTTCATATTTCAAATCTAATATATAGCTCTCTATGTGTAAAAAAAACCCCTCAGTTTACCTTTATGTCTGTGTGACACACTTTGTTTTGCATTCCTTTGAATCAAATACAATAACTTTTTTTCCTCCCCCCATTTCTCTGTCTCACTACCAAGTAATGTTTCTTTATTTTTATCACGCCAAAGTGTATTCAATCAATCTCCACTGGTTTGACTTAAAAGACTTGGAGCAGGTGATAAATGTGGATTGTATTTTAACTTGATTCAAAGGGAACATCTTAAGTTGCACC